>NC_033797.1:119434003-119446140 GCF_001876935.1 Asparagus officinalis
CAGGAGTCATATGAGAATCAGTCCTAGTGGCTGGTCCTATGATTGCACTCATATATTAGTCAACAGTCAAATGAACATAGGAAAGTACAATATCCCTGAAACGTATGCATACCTGCAAGCCCGTCACTCTGAGGCAGACTGGATATGCCAGGGATAGATATCGGGCTAACTCCAATGGTTGACGCTGCGATAATAATTCATTCATTAGTCAGATAGAGGATCAGGATAAAAGATCAGGCAAGAGGAGAAGAAGCAGATATGTACCGGTAGATGAATCGTTCCTGAAGAATGGTCTCTCGGTCCCTCTGGAAGTCTGCTCAGCCAGCATGTCAGCTAATAAGCCGGCATCCGGCTTCGAGGAGCTTGGCCCCTCCATCATAACATCTGCAGGGTAACCTGAATGTTGAAAGATGAGGAAAGCTCGAGAAGATACTTTCAGCAAAAACGGGAAATCTTCCTTCCCCATGCTTGAGGAAAATGACATTGAATGTGGATATACCTGAATAAGGGACTGTGGGCTCGACATTATTCATCTGTTCGGTCGATGTTCAGATCAATGCCCAAGGACCCGTCGTGAAGAGCGTCACACATTTGTTGCACAAGGCAATCCATGTTATCAGCACCAGGGGACACCGGACCCGGTGGGATTTCGCCCTCTTCGAAGAACCCTGAAGCATAAAACATGGTTACAAATCCCAAAAGGTAAATCACCTTAAAACAATGAAATGTTACCTTCTCCTCCATCGGCGGTGCTTCCTAGGTCTACTCCATAGGGACGCTGACCGTCATGGGGCTTATGGGCGGTCTTCTTCCTCTTCAGGGCACCAACCCTTCGAGGGCCAACAGGTCGAACATGCGCAGGCCTATCACACGTTTCAACGTGTGTAGGAGCTGGTGGCTCATGATCATTGGCTGCCCTACCTAAAGTGACAATAGCCATTTCAATGAAAAAGAGCTGTCATTTATGAAAAAGGAAAATTAAGAGAGACAGGACAAACCGGTATCGAGATCCCCTCTGCCGGTATCTGCATCCACACACTCTTCCTCGGAGGTCTCATCATCATCATCCGTAGGGAGGAGCTCTTCTTCGTCTGTGAGAAGAGATTTGGCATGCCCTTTTCTCCGCTTCTGAGCAAGCTCAGCCTTGCGACCAGCCATCATAGCAGCCTGCCGGTATCTGCATCCACATACTCTTCCTCGGAGGTCTCGTCATCGTCACCCGTAGGGAGAAGTCCTTCTTCGTCTGAGACAAGAGATTTGGCATGCTCTCTTCTCCGCTTCTGAGCTCTGCGACCAGCCATCATAGCAGCCCGGACCGCGTACTCAGACTGCAACTCTGAGAGGCTCCTCACGCTGATGGACTCATATGCAGAAAGGAACCACTTGCAGCTGAGGAAAGTGATCAGTGGCTTACGCCGATACGAAGGAAGAGCAAAACGGGCTCCAGTGCAGCCCACCATCGTCCATAGCCACGCTCGTACGCCATCAATCAATCCTCCCTCAACCTGCAGGCTACGGCTCGGATTCCCGACATACAGTTGGTCATAGCCGAATTGGCGAGCAAAGCGGCAAGGGAGATAAGGCTCTATGTGGCACTGATTCTTCACCCGAAGGACGAGATACCCTACGCGGATGTTCACTAACCACCGGAAGCAACCAGCGTCAAGAATGGTCCGGTCACTTCTGGGTTTCTCCTCATCAATCAGTGTGTCACCATAGCGACCCGAAAAGTGGGGAAAGCACTTGAAGAACTCCCAGCTTTTACGGACTCGAAGCTCGCGCTGAACATCACTGAATTTGGGCCCAATCCATCTACACTTCTCCAACAGCTGCATGAAAGGAACAGGGACATCTACCACGCTGGGCGCCGACATCAAGTCGGGGCGGTGAAGAACGAGCCACGCCATCAGATAAGCGTAAGGAAGCTCGACCTTCGGATTAGTAAGCTCAGTCGATGGTTCAGAACCCCTCTGTGTAAAGCCACTAGCCAGACACCTAAGCCCGCAGTGGATGCTGGCAACCATCGCTGGGAGCAGGGAAAGCTCTCTCCCGTAAGCTAGCTGAACTGCAGGGAAGAGCACCTCGATAGGTAGAGCGTCCGAAGACTGGTGCGGGACAACACATTTCTTCAGCCAAAGAGCAAGGTAGCCTGCTAGTAGAGTCCGAGACCCAATGGATTTCTGCGCATGAAAGAGAAAAGAATGAAACTTGGTTCCCGCAGGAAAAGCTCCCTCAGCACTGGCAGTGGTGTAAGACTGAGCCTCGGCCTTCTCCAACAGCTCATTAATGACAGACGGGGTCAAAACATCTAACTCATGAACGGACTCGTCGGAGTTACCCTCCAAGTTCTGGAACAAATAGCAGGCGAACTGCTTCAAGCTGACCTTCCTTTTCGTTTTTGCTGGAGGAGAAGTCAGGACCAAGGAAGTGTGATAATGACAGGTAAGATCCCAGAGAGTGTCATACATGTCAGGAGTATCTTTCTTCATACACTCCAACTGCTGGTTCGAGGGGAAGTACTCCTGATACGGACAATCCCCCATCGGAAGACCCGAAACATAATGCATCTCATGCAAGGCTAGCCCTAGCTCACCACCACTGGTCAAAAAGGTGTTGCTGTCAGGCATGTAGGTCTCTAGCAAAGCCAAGAAATGGCGACAGCTGACTGGGATTCCATACATGGTGGCTCGTATGGGCGCATACAACCCACTGCTCTTCAGATCCCTCTCCCAGCGCGCTAAGACAAAACTGGTCATGCGTGCATCTTATAAAAAAGACCCGGATCGTTTGTAACTCAAAAAGTTGTTATTTAGAGTGCAATGGAATTCAATTACAAGAATAGAAACGATTTTCCCATCGAACAATTACCCACTCAAGATCTCAAACAAAAAACCCAAACAAATGACAAAATAGTCCAGCAAACAGCTCAGAAATAGCCCGTTTGAAAAAAAGCAACGAGTTCAATAATAGTCGGTCGGACCGGAATAATTTCGCCTGTCGACTGACAGAGGAGCAAAAAATTTACGAAGAATCAGCCTGGACCATCGTCGGTCAACCGTGCGGTCGACGATGCGAGCTTTCGGCTCGACCGGACCAGTCACCGACCAACTCTCTGTTCGCATGGTGAGAAGCATGAACCAAATATGCATTCGCGTCTGAGAGCAAAAATCAAACACATTGATTTCCGCTCAAGAGGTGAAGAAAACAGTATTCCTTGTCCATACCAAACGAGAGTAGGGAATCGATCACATTACCCGGCGAAGTTCAACCTAATTAATTCACGCCGTTTGATGCGAAGGTGTTCGCCCCACTCAGATGTGATTTATTTCAAATACACCTGGGGGTAATCTCTGGCCCCAATGAAAGCCTCTGCATGGGTGCGGTACATTCGTCGCACTTCTTCGCGGAGAACCGCCTCGCATTGGTATCGCCACCACAGCCAGCTGGTAGCGTGAACAGCTGGGACGATTATGGAGACCATGTTCCTCACCAATTTCTTCGACGACGACACCGGAGATATCTATCGGATCATTGGCTCGATGCAGAAGCAGAAAAGACGGGGAGCTTAGTCGACACCTTCGCTCAAGAGGTTCCGGAATAAGCGCGATGAACTGAGTCGGGGACCATCACGAGGAATTCATCCTCCAGACGTCCACAACAACCTCACACTGGACGTAGTTGGAAGCCAATGGAACAGCACCGCTCTGATACTTGGAAAGCGCTGAAGGTGCGCGGTGAACAAGCGAACGCTTTCCTCCGAAGGAAGAGGCCTAGAGGAACCGACGACGGTTAATCCGCTTCAATCTCAAACCTTCGCCTCTCGTGGTTAAGGGCAAGGCACCTGCAGCTGGCTGATTGGTGCTAATCAACTGTTCACAACAGCAATCCCGAAGGAGCAAAAGACTCGGTGTCCGAGACTCCAAAGAGAGTATTTCCTTCAAGGATGAAGATGTTCCAAGCCATCTTCGAATCGCCTCCTCGGAAGCCAACAAGATCAAGCTACACCTATCACAAATCAGGAGGAAGCTGACAACACTATGCGACCCAAAGTAACTGGTGCATACCACAGGAGGCGTCGTTCATCCCACAAGGATGTGCTTTGCTCTCAGAATGCATTAGGAACCTTGGTTGAAGCCGGCCTGTCAATCGCTCAGATAAGCAATAAGAACGCACACTCCAAAGAGTATACGAGTATAAACTTGTTTTATCAATCCTTCCAACAAGTGCATGAGGTTAAACTGCTTCCTTACAGTACTCCAAACAGGTAATCGACTAAACTGTTTGTTTCCTTTCTTTCACCGGGATGTTCCTGTCGAGAATACAGTGCTTCATATTCTTAAGGGATAACCCGGAACACCCAACTGGTATAATTACCATACCCAGCCCCTTTCGCCCAAAGGAAGCTGGGGCGCTGGATGATTCATGGTAACGGGAAGTTTCCCAAAAGAAATCCAATAGTGTATTCTTAGGGATAATCCAGTCACCGCAGGCATATATGATGCAATAAGAAACTCCCATTCAAATCTCTACACCGCGTGCTGCTGCACTCAACACTCTCCCCTCTCGATTCCCCCAATTGAACGCAGCAGGTCCACAAATGAGCCATCAAACCTTCCCTACAGTTAGGATCGTCTCAAATCTCCCGATTGGTCAACCTTCCTACAGTCTAGGGACCACGAGTCAAAATATCCCCTCTACGATTCCGTCCAATGAACGGAGCCGTCCACTTTCAAATCAACTGTGATCAAACCTTCCTAAAAGTTAGGGTCACCTCAAACTCCCATTTGGCCCTAAACCTTCTACAGTTAGGGCCAAAACCATAAGATTCACTCTCGCATAAACGAGGAAATTCACACTTTAGTTCGGTAATCAAACCTTCTGACAGTTAGGATCATCCGAAGTTTTCGATTCTCCGGAGTGGACGGTCCCACTCTAGTTTCATCGTTCCGGTTCTGAGGGCTGGACGATCCACCTCGAGTCTCCTCTTTCCAGCTGCAAAATAAGAATATAAAATAACTCTTCTTCTTCAGTGTCGGAGATAGGGGGAATATAAAATTCTTCTCCTATTTCGGCGGTTCGTCTTAGCCCCAGAGAAGACACCACCTTTTTCAACTCTCCAAATCTGTGTTCAACAGGGTACAGGGGAATGTTTAAATCGCGGAATCTCTAAGTAGACGTGATAGTTCAGTCTGCGCCTAACACGCCGCTGCCCGGTTTAGCCTTTTTCGTTCGTAGAAAAGACACCAGAGTTGATTTCTGGGGTATTCTGTCCTGAAACGCTAAGCATGGATAGATCTGCGCTTAACCCGGCTGCCGGTTAGTTCTTAACTGTTAAAAGAATACCCGTCGCATATTCACAATGTGTGGCAGGTTGTTATTAATAAACCAAAATCCACTTACAGCGTGGGAATTTCATCCTGAATCGCTAAGAAAGGATATGCGGACGCCTTAAACGCGTCGGCCTGTTTAGTCTTTTACGCATGAAAAGACATAAGAATACCAGTGGCGGGGTATTTTATCCGCGAAGCTAAGTAGGAATAAGTCAGCGCTACTACACTGTTTGCGGGAGCGCTATTCCCGCGAGCAATGGAAAGTCTACGTATTCGAAGTGCGTAGCAATCAAGTCTTAAGGGAGTCTATTCCATTTAGCACAACGTCACATGCGAACGGGGGGGGGGATTTAGGCAATTCGGCATGCTAACTAGCCGACTCAAACGGTAGTCGTAAGCTAATCATAATCCGTTGAAAGCTGGGCGGTTAGCCCTCAAAATCCTAAAGTCAACGGCTTAAACTAGCGTCGCCGGGGTAGTCTGTTCACCGGTGAGAAAGCACGAAGTCTACGTTTCAAATATCGCTAGGCACTAAGAGCGTTAACTCTCTTAGCAGCAACAGTCACATACGGAAGGATTTACATAATCCGGCGATGCTAGCCCGACTCAAAGGTGGTCGTAAAGGCCTCATCAAAACCCGTTTAATGGCTGAGGGCTTTGCCAGAAATCTATAAATACCGAGAGTCACTGACGGCATCAGCCGTTTCATTAGTTGGTTCTCGTGCTTGAGACATCCATACGACATTTTGAAACCCTAGGGTCAACGCCGGACAACGCGTAACGCCTTAAGGTCGAGCCAGTCAATCGTTTGCAATCCAAACAGATCAACGTACGACGTTCAAAACCGCTATATGGTTAACGCCGGACAACGCTAACGCCTACAGTCAACGCAGTCAGCGGTTACGACCAACAGTCAACGTACGACGTTCGAAAACCCTAGGGTCAACGCCCGGTCACAGTCGTAACCTTAGCGTCATGCCGGATCAATGCGTTGCAATGAAAGAATCAATACTCCCAAAAAAGTATACGAGTATACAACTACTTCTATTACTCCAATAAGGTATATGAGTATAAACTGTTTCCCTAATTTTCATGAGAATTTCTTTGGAGAATGATGTTTTCATAAAATTCTTAAGTGATTACACTCAACAAACACGATGACGGAACACGCTCGAAACGCCAACAATCATGTCGTGTCCAATGCTATGTTGAACCAACGAGCACAGAGCTATAAGATCAGAAATTAGGAACGACTTCCAATTCAAAATTCCGACACACGGTCAGAAATAAATGCAGGCATCCAAACCTTTCAATATTTCAAACAAAGCACCGAAATAGCCTGAAGGATTAAAGAATCAAGAACAGAAGCAATTCCAAGGTCCCGTTACACCGACTGCAAGCGTTGGGAAATGCATGTCATAAGTATTCCAGACTCTTCTATAAAAGAGAGGCTGAAATACTTTGGAGGGGGTATCTGTAGGCATGTAAAATTGCTGTATAAGTCCCTTGCGCATAGCTCGGCACGATGATTCGCAAACCATCCGAGTGACGAGGTGAAAGGTCAACGAATCGCACTCGCGAGCAATACGGAATGAATCCATTCAACGTGCGGAATTCAAGCCAACGGCTTCAGGCGAGTCATACGAGTATCCAACAAGATCGGACTCATGCGATGAATCACGATCCGAATCAGATCGCGTTTCGGACTCGAACTAGCAAGCTGGAGTACTGCCTCAGGAATCCGACGTTAGCCTGCAAATAGCGTCAACGAGTCAAGTCTGGAAAATCAACCACAGAACTGAATCACGGATAGAACCAAAACGGAAAACGACGGAACAACGCCTAAGGGGGCTCGGCTTAAGCCAGCCTACATTAGGTGGCGGCCCAGTGCCGGCACTATAGGTGGCCGACACTATTCTGTGCGCGGGCACAGTTAACAGAGAGCCTATAAATGCGCCCAAGGGTTGTTGCATTTTCAACGGTTGATTTTGGAGGCGAAGCCACTGCTGGATTGAAGACTCAATCTAAAAAGATTCAAACTTTAGGACTTCGAGGACTTGCTCATCCAGATCGTTGGTGCTCGGCGATGCAGTCAACATGCCAAAAAGGCAGAGTTCGAGAGGACCGGCGATCTCAGATCTACGTAGGCCACACTCCGGCATCAAAGCTTGTCTTTGATCCTGCAGAATTTGCGCGAGTTTGTTTCCTTGGTGAACCAATGCCCCCCGGCTATTATTTCCTGTGAATAATACCATTGTACCTGCGTAGATGCCGGACCAGATCTAGATCTGCGCGGTGCGTCACCGGATAAACAACCCCGCGTCGGGCTAGGCAAAGAACCCACAAAATCGAGCAACCGAAACAGACGCTCGCGATTCGGTTCGAGCAAACAAGGATAAAAAGTTGCTAATCTTTTCTTTTATTTTCTTCTATTTTCATTGTACACTGGATCTTATAAAAAGACCGGGATCTTTGTAACTCAAAACAGTTGTTTTTAAGAGTGGCAATGGAATCAAGTTACAAAGAAAAACGATTTTTCCCGCGAACGAATACCCATCAAGATCTCAACAAACCCAAACCAAAATGAAAAAATATCCTAAGCAAACAGCTCAGGTAAATAGCCGTTGGAAAAAAGCAAAACGGTATTAAGTCGGTCTGAACGCGGAATTTGTCTGTCGACTGAACGAGAGCAAAAATACGAAGAATCAGCCTGGCACCATCGTGCGGTCACCGGTGCCGATGTCGATCCGATGGAGCTTTCGGTCGACCGGGACCAGTCGACCGACCAACTCTCTGTCGCATGGTGAGAAATGAACAAATGATCGGTCGATCGGTGCGGTCGACCGAAATCTGACACATGAAAAACCTATTTTGCTGATTTTAAAACACTGTTTAAAAATATCAAATAAATTCCAAAAAATGTAAAACTTTGGGGAATGATTATAGACATGATAATAAACATGCGAAAATGTAAACATGTGAATTTTGATAAAATATCATTTGACGAAAATGTAAACATGTGAATTTTGACATTTTGGCTAAACCAACTTTTGAAACTTTACAAAATGATTTTATAGACTTGAAGAAAGATGTAAACTATTGTTATGAAGTCTATAAACAATGAATGTAGTATTTTATCAAAATACACATATAATGCACTAAAACATGATTTCATTTAACTAACTAAAATTGATATTGATGATATCATATATATGCATATGAGTATGAAACAAAAATATGTTTTCTAATTATATTCAATTGTTTCATAGTAAAACTTGAAAACTATCAAACCAAAATATATATGTATATATATAACTATATATATATACAAAAACCAAAACGTGTATGTGTGTATATGATTGAGCTTAAAGTACTAACACACATAATATAAATTCCTAAACTAAATTACCCAAGCTAGATCTTGATCTTCAATAAGCTCTTCTAGGTAATCTCGCGGATGAAGCTTTAACTTGGATCTTGAACTTTGAATAGCAAGGCTTCACCGACATTCCGCCAACCTCCTTTGGATATCATCGTTGAAGCGCAATCCATCCATCCTCTAACAATGTTGTTTGTCTACAATACATAGGAAAATACAAATACTAGACAAACAACATTAGTGGTAAATTGTTTGTTACACATCATCAAAACAAGAAGGCCAACAGAAGCTCCACCTTAATAAGAGGAATCCGAGCCGACGGTACACCTTCTTTCTGTGTGAAAGCACTAGAAATCTGTCGAAGCCCTCGATGAATGTTAGCCACCATCACCGGAAGAAGCGAAAGTTCCTTTTTGTAGGCAAGCTGAACTGCTGGGTAGAGCACTTCCAATGGCAAAATGTCACTGGACTGATACGGGACGACGCATTTCTTTAACCAGATAGCGAGGTAACCGGCAAGAAGGGTCATCGGCTGAATCGATGTGGTCGCATGCCATAAGAATGATTTAAACTTGGTCCCTGTAGGAAAGCCACTCTCGGGACTGCTAATGGTATAGGAGTGAGCGTCAATCTTCTTCAGCAGACCATTAACCTCTAAAGGAGTAAGCGTTGCCAGCTCACAAATAGCCTCACCAGAATTGCCCTCTAGATTTCTGAACAAATAACACGCGAACTTCAATTCATGGTTGGAGGGAAAGTACTCCTGATATAGCATCTGGCCCATGGGCAAACCAGAAATCTTGTGCATCTCATGGAGAGCCAAGCCCAAACTCTCCATGCCTAGTCAGAAAAGTGTTCGAATCCGGGTTATAGAGCTCGTACAAAGCGAAGAAATGTTTAGCGCTGAAGGGTAAACCGTACATGGTGGCACGAATAGCTGCATATAGACCACAAGCGTGCAACTCCTCGCTCCATCGGCTTAAGACGTAGTTCGTCATACGAGTCCACCAAAGCTTGTCTGAAGAATGGACCCAGCCATAGATGTTCGCGGGAAAAATTATATTTTTCATTGACGTCATTGCACACTCTTTGACAACTGTTTATCGGTTACAAAGATCCGGTCTTTTTATAAGATTCGGTTACAACGAAATCAACAAAAGAAAGAAAAATTACAACTTTCCTTTTATGTCGAACGAATCGCGAGCTCCTGTTTTGCGGTCACTCGCTTGTGTGGGTTCTTCGCCTGCGCCGGGGTTAATCCGTGGACCACCGCGCGGGTGTTATCTCACGAAGGAAATAACAGCCGAGGGGATTATTTCGCCAAGGAAATAATAGCCTTTAGTAATCGAAATCGACCAAGCGAAATCGATACTCTTCTCGGGATCAAAGGCCAAGCTTTGATCCGGAGGGAAACCGTGTAGATCTCAAATCTGATCTCTCTCGAACTCCTGCCTTATTTGGCGTGGATGATCACCAAGAACCAGATCTAGAAGTCCAAGTATGAAAAGTTTGAAAGTCCGAGGGTGAGTTCTCAATCCAGCAGAGTTTCGACTCCAAAAATTCCAACCTTTTGAAAATGAGCTCTTACTCCTCTATTTATAGCCTCTGAAAGCGGATCTGGGCCCAGATCTGAGTGTGGCTCGGCCACTGAGCCACCCCTGGGTGGCTTGGCCACCGAGCCACCCACCTTGGGGTGGCTCAGCCACCGAGCCACCCTTGGGTGGGTTGGTTTTGGCCGGGTGTTCGCCGTTGTGTCCGTTGTCCGGTTTCGCGGTTTATCTGAGTGTTTGTCGTTGTGTCCGTTGTCCGGTTTTGCGGTTTATTGGTTTATCCGAGCTTCGTCGTTGATCTGAACTCTGATTTGGCAGTCCGGATCCTGATTTGGCAGTAAACCCGCTTCGGTGTTCGAGTTTGAATCCGTTATACAGTTGGATGACTCGTTGACTCACCGAACCGTTAGCTTGATTCCGCACGCGAGTGAATTTATTCCGTTGTTTGCGTGCGGTTCGTTAGCCTTGTCGCCTCGTTAATCCGCTTCGTCGCGTGTTACTTAGCTTCGGTGTTGCGGATTAACGCTCATGCTTGGATATACCGCCCGATGGTTTGTTGGTTTGTTAAATCACCGTGCCGAGCTGTGTTAAGGGATCTATAAGCAGTTTTATACGCCTACAATAGAATCTATGGCGCAACATTGTTCGCGGGGAAAATCGTGTCTTTCTTCATTGATTCCATTACACTCTTAAATAACAACTTTTTGAGTTACAAAGATCCGGTCTTTTTATAAGATTCGATTACAATGAAAATCAAAGAAAAATAAACAAAGATTACAACTTTCTCCTTTAGAACAAATCGCGAGCTCCGACCACCGCGCGATCTAGATCCGGTCGGATCTACACGATTCGACGGGTATTATTTCGCCAAGGAAATAATAGCCGAGGGTACTATTTCGCCAAGGAAATAGTAGCCTTTAATTCTCGGGATCAAAGGCCAAGCTTTGATCCGGAGTGTGATTTCGTGTAGATCTCAGATCTGATCTTTACCTCTCTCGAAATCCTGCCTTTTGTGACGTGGACGTTCGCCGAGAACCAGATCTGAATCTTCAAGTCCTCAAGTCTTCAAAACTCTGAGCTCAATCTTCAATTCGGCAGAGTTTCGGCTCTCCAAGTTCCAACCTTTTGAAATGAAACAAGGGGGGCCTATTTATAGGCTCCCTTTACTGTGCCCAGGCACAGATCTGGCCGGCCACCTCAGGGTGGCTCGGCTTTGGCCGAGCCACCCTGAGGTGGCTCGGCTCAGGCCGAGCCCCCCCTTGGTGTTGGGTTCCGTCGTGTTTTCGTCCTTCGGTTCTGTCCGTGATTTGGTTGATTCAGACTCTGATTCGTTGATCTGATTTGGCAGTAAGTCGGATTCCTGATTTGGCAGTAAATCCACTTCTGAGTTCAAGTCCGAAACTGATCTTGATTCTATCGTGATTCATCCGAGTCTACCCTTGGTTGGATGACTCGTTGACTCTTCGAACCCCTTTGGCTTGATTCCACACGCGAATGGATGTATTCCGTTGCTTGCGTGCGATTCGTTAACCTCGTCGCCTCATTGGTTTGTCGGTTTGTGATGAGCTGTGCTAAGGGATCTATAAGCAATTTTATACGCCTACAGATACCCCCTCCAAAGTATTTTAGCCTCGTTCTTTTATAGAAGAGTCTGGAATACTTTGGATATGATTGTCCCAACCTTCAGTCGGTGTAACGGGACCTTGGAATGGCTTCTGTTCTTGATTCCTTCAATCTTCCAGGCTATTCGGTGCTTTGTCGAATGTCTGTAAGAGTTCCGGTGCTGCATTTATTGTCTGACCGTTTGTCGGAATTTTGAACTTTAAAGTTGATTCCTGATTTTTGATTTTTAGCTGACCATCGATTGTGGCGTCGAGT
>NC_033797.1:119446877-119467838 GCF_001876935.1 Asparagus officinalis
GGGGGTGTCTCGGCCTTGGCCGAGACACCCCATGGGGGGTGTCTCGGCCATGGCCGAGACACCCCAAGGGGTGTCTCGGTTTTGGAGCCGAGACACCCCCCTAGGGGGTGTCCTCAACCAGCCCCCTACCCCTCTCCTTTTCCTATAAATAGGCCCCTAGGGCCTCCATTCTCTTGGCCTTGGTTTTGGGAGAGAAATTTCAGATCTAGAGCTTTAGCCTTTGAGATCTGAAATTCCAGAGAGGAGCGGCGAAGCCCTGCCGGAGGAAGGAGTCGGGGTTTTCTAAGAGAGCGGCGAAGCCCTGCCGGATTGAGGAGTAAGGATTTCTTCATCAGCCCTTCATTCACCCCCCTTCTTTTCCCTTAGTGTTGCCCTTAGCGGTGATACAAAGGAGAGCTAGTGCCTCGTTTTAGCCGAGACATAAGCTTTACACCTCTGAGATCTCACGCGGATCGACGGGGTTCTGTTTCTATATCCCTTCGCGGATAGACGAAACTCTGCCGGATTATACCGGAAAAGAGATCTTGAAGAGTCGGCGGTCCACGGATATCAACATCCCCGTCACAGGCCAACAACCCACGCAAGCGAGACCGCACCAAACCGGGACCTCGTGTTTATTTTCGTTTAAGTTGTAATATCTTTTGTTTTCATTTTATTCTGTTGTAACGCTTGAAGTTGTAACAGATCTCAAAAAGAGAATATCAATGAAAACAGCGACTTTTACCGAAAACAAGCTGGCGACCACAGTGGGAGCCAACGATCTCGCCCCCGAGATCGTCGTGACGCAACCGGCCTTCAAGATCCGGGTGAATGAAGAGGTCGAATACGAGTTCGACCAGAAGAAGTTCGAAGAATACCTCTCCTCTTCCTCCTCCAGATCTGCCTCCCCGAACCGGCGCAAGAAGACATCCGCTTCCAAGAACGTTCGTGGGACTTCCAACTCAAAGAACCAAGAGCCCTCCGCTGCCTTTGCACCACGCAACGTCCCCATGTTGCTCAGCATGGTCAAGACAGCAAATCCAGCTCTCCCATCAACCTCAAAGGCGATGGATGATGCAACTCCGATTCTGTCCAAAAGGGCACTCCAAAGGCGTCGTCAACGCCTTGCTCAACAACTCGCCAAGGCCAGGGAGTCAAAAGATGGAGTGCGCTATGCAGAGGACTTGAAGTCAAGGCAGCGACAAGAGCAACGGCAAGCAATCAACCTCCCCTCCAAAACAGAAGCGAGTGAGTGGATCCGTGTCAAGAGGAACCGCTCCACGCTCGAGGAGCGAATCAAGAAGCGCCGTGCTTTACTTGCGCATGCCCGACTCCTCCTAAAGAAGGCGGAAGAAATGCAGCAAGAAACGGCGGTCAAAGCGCCGACCACAAGCAAACGGGTGTGGGTTCCCAAATCGAAACCAACACTTCCAGCAAAGAAGGGTGAAACCATCGCCCAAAGCTCCTCCAAATCAGGTCATGTTTCTACTATCCCGGCACCTTCAACGGCGCCAAGTAAGAAAGGGGATCATTCAAGATCCCAGGTTCCTTTGACAGGTCACCTCGGTCCCTTACCGGCGAATCGAGGTAGAGTACCCGTCAAAGAACGACTGGGACCATTGAAAGGTCCCCAAGTTTCAAATCAGACTGGGGGTCGATTTAATCCCCCCAATAAAGAAAACAAAGGGAAAGCCCCTATCACCGACCGCATCGGATTGCGAGTCGAATTAAAAGAGCCCGTTCAGTTCATACGCTCACAAAAGCGTAAGATTGAACGGGCCACTCTTGATAAAACTAACCAAGTGTTGCATTCCCAAGGGGAAGCACACTCATCTGAAGATGAGAGTGTTATACTAAGGGACACCCACCAACACTCTGTAGGGTGCTCCAGCTATCAAGCTGATGAGTTGTACTACAGAGCTGGGGGTGTGGGTAAATCTCGAAAGAGATATGTGCAGGATATGAAGTCCCAATGCCCGTGTGCAAGTATCATCAAGACGGTGCTGTCGGAATGCCGCTGCAACAGTCCCCCAAGAAGAATCTCGGTGTTCGAGAGACTCTCCAAGCCGAGGCATTTCCACAAGAAGAAATTGCTCCGCCAAAAAGACGAGTATTCAAGAGTGTCGGTCAACATGACCGGCCGAGGGGAATCAACACCACACTTCAGCATAGAACAGCTCGCTGAGGTATCCCGGTGTATAGCACGGATGCGGCCCGGAACCAGCGGCCGGAAGGGCTACCAAAGAGTACCAAAGGGCCTCTCTCTGGAAGAAGAAGAATCAGATGCTGATTCAGATACCTGCTCCGCCGTCGCATCAGATGACACGGCTTCAAGTGCGGGCCAGCCGTACGAATCACTCATGATCAGTGCCGAACAAATGAACAAAATGCTTGAAGACGCCCTAACTCGGCAGAAAGAAGCTTTCAAATTCGAGATGGAAATGACCCTACAGCGGATGAGGGAGATGCACGATCAGCAACTCGCAGCTTTGACAACTCATCAAGAGGAGCCCACTCGACCCAATCATCAGAACCAAGAAGAGAATGAACGGGAAGGGAATAATGTCATTATTCCTCCTGTCAACAACGACAACGGAAGTGGTCCGGTAGATGATAATGCCAAAGAAGACCACATTACCTCTCCCCAAAACCACTCGAAAATAGAAACGAGTGAAGACAAAAAGATGAAAGACTTGGAGAGCAAAATCAATGCATTGATGAATGCTCAAGAGGTAAAAAGGTCAGGTATACCGTGTCCATATCCGAGGGAGTGGGAATCCATTCCATATCCGGCAAAGTTTAATCTCATTAACTTTACGCCGTTTGATGGAAAGGGTTCCCCTACCCAACATTTAATCTACTTCAAGTCTCATTTAGGAATTATTTCCGGAAATGAGCCCCTCATGGTGCGGTCATTCGTCGGCACTCTTCGCGGAGCTGCCTTCGACTGGTACCGCCGTCTCAAGCCCGGAAGTATCAACGGCTGGGATGACATGGAGGACATGTTCTTGACCAATTTCTTTGATGATGACACCGAGGTTTCGATCGGCACGCTGTTCGATGAAAAACAGAAGAATGGCGAGACGGTTGAAAACTTCGTGAAGAGATTCCGGAACAAAGCTATGAATTGCAGGGACCCGGTCAGCGAGGAATTCATCCTCGAAACTTGCCACAACAATTTAACATTGGACATCCTTGAAGCCATGGGAACGGCACCGCCAACGACCTGGAAAGACTTGAAGGTGAGAGGGGAAAGAGCCGAGCGACTCCTCAAAAGGAAGAAGGCTGAAAGGGGCCAAATACCAAACAGTGTCCCACAACAGAAGAACTTTACCCCTAGGGGTAAGGGGAAAACACAAGCAAATGCTGTAGATGCGAATCAAGTGTTTGAGGTGCAAGCACAGCCGCAACAGCCACAGCAGCAACAGAGGGCGCCTCAACAATCGAGATGGCAACAACAGCCCCAAAGGCAAAAGGCCGCGGAGCCGAGGTTCCCAAAGACCTACTCGTTCAAGGAGGATGAAATCCCGGGTATCTTCAAATACCTCGTTCAGAACAACAAGATCAAGTTGCCACCGATTCAGGATCAAGAAGATGCCAAGAGGGTCAACGATCCGAAATACTGTGCATTCCACCGAGCGGTGCACCATCCCACCAAGGTATGCTACGCTCTCAAAGATAAGATTCAGGCCCTAATCGATGTTGGGGTTATCACCATGAAGCAGCCCAAAGAGAAGAAAGTGGGTGCAAACATGGTATCCATTAGTTTCGGGACTGTTCCCTCGAGTTGGTTCCAACACGAGCCGGTGATCAATGCAGCAGTGAAGACGGTGAATGATGATCCTCACCAACAGCGCCAGAAAGGGCTCGTGCCACACACAACCCCAAATGGTGAGATTCTGTGGGTTCATCCGGACTTGATCACAGATGAGCAATGGACCGGATCATCATCAAAAAGAAAGTCAAAAGGAAAAGGGAAATCTTGTTATGGAGCTTCTGCCATTCCAGGAGAAGAGGACGACAAAATCCCAACCTTTCCACTGTCTGAAGACGAACAGGAGGTCTTTGCAACCCGAAGCGGGAACGAGTATCACTACAAGTACCCAGACGCTTCCGAGCAATTGGGCACCAAAACCCCTCCTTCCAAAACGTTGGCAGAATTAGGAATCTCAGCAATTCCCCCAACACCCGCATCTGCGGAGAAAGTCCAGCAAAAGGAGAAGGGGAAAGAGCCTCCGCGGCAAGAAGCCCAGAACCCGAGGCAGTCTCGATTCAATCATCCGATTGGTAGAGACAAACCGGGAAATACGAGCTCACCGCCTCATTTCGACATCATGGCGCAGTTGGCCAACATCCCAGCTCGCATAACTCTATACGAGCTGTTGCGCCTTTCAAAGGACACAAGGAAAGCGCTGCAAGAAGCCTTAAGTGACTCTGAAGCTTTTCTGACTCGGATCAAGCCATCTCCAGAAGGACCAGAGCCGTCAGTTCAACAATGCAACCTGGCGGCGCAACACTTTCCCTGCATCTCCTTCACTAAAGAAGATATGCAGACGAAGAATTCAAAGCATGACCGACCGTTGTACTTTACCGGTCACATTGGCTCCAGCGTTGTCAACCGGATCCAAGTCGATCCGGGTTCCGCTGTTAGCATCATGCCATTCCGATTGATGCATCATCTCGGAATCCCGACTAGCAAATTAGCATCCACTGGCACTACGATTTATGGATTCAACACCAGCGGGTCTAGGCCCTTGGGGAAGATCCGAGTCAAGTGCCAGATTGGGGATTTGAGGTCGGAGGTCACTTGTTATGTGATTGACGCGGAAACATCCTATAACTTACTGTTGGGTCGACCTTGGATCCACGGTAACCTTATAGTCCCGTCAACTCTACATCAGTGTCTCAAATATGTAGACACAAACAATGAAGTCAAGACGGTGGTCGCGGATAAGCAACCGTTTAAGGGATTGGAGAATTACTTCACCGATTCCCTTTTATACGGCGCTGAATCCGATACTGAACCATCGGCCCAAGGAACGGACAGCGGAGATGAAGCTGATACCGAACCAGGGCTTGATTATGATGGTGGTTTTGTTCTTAATGACATTGTACCCATTGTAATCAATCTTGACGATGATGAATCATCGGAGAATAGTTGTAACTGGCAACTTGCCGAAGAACTATCAATAAACGATGATTTAGAGTATTTGATGTGTCTGGATGACGTCACTAAAGAGCTTTGTGATAATCCTGACCTACATATGCCTCTTCAGTCATTTTGTCTGACGAAAAAGCAGGTACAAGATCCATGCGGAGCGACGCTTGTCATCCCCGCGGGAAAATGGAGTGGAAAAGAAGTCGTCTACGGCAAAGGAAAAGAAGATCCGACACCCGATCACTTCTTAGAGGAAGAAGAAGACGAAGATAAACCTGCTCCTCATCTATTCAGATATGACGCAAAAGCGCGCGATATGATGGAAAAGTATGGGTATGACTTCACACTCGGAGAAGGTCTTTTCTTTGGTCGAGGCCCACGAGTTCCACCTCGAATGGCCTATGTACCGAAGGGAAAACCCGACGATTATTATCGCTATAAAAGAGGTCTCGGCTACGTCTCCTCGTCCGACGACGAATGTTGCTGGCAAATCATTGATCAGATCGCTAACAAGGCTAGAAACGGGTACTCTTCCGACTCTTCGGCTGGGGGTTCCGACACTAGCCTTGGCGAGACGTTCAAAAGGTTGATGTCAAATATGGTCACGGTCGATCCTACCGCAATAGAGGAAGACGACCAGATGCCAACATGGGAAGATCCTTGGGTTCACCACCTAAACATGCAGTATGGTGATAGGTTCGAGCAAAGAGAGCCTCCTACCGAAGATCAAGTACTCCAGGTGAATATGGGAACTGAGGAAAATCCTAAACCGATATTCATTAGCGATAGTCTTCTACCCGATGAGAAAGAAGAGTTAATCTCTCTTATCAAGGAGTACATTGACGTGTTCGCCTGGAATTATGAAGACATGCCAGGACTCGACCCGAACGTAGCAGTACATCGTCTCAATATCAAGATGGATGCCAAACCAGTCAAACAACAACAAAGACGGTTTCGTCCGCAAATGATGGAGGCGATCGAATCCGAGGTCAAGAAGCTTATTGACTCGGGCTTCGTTCGAGAGGAGCAACATCCAGAATGGCTAGCCAATATTGTCCCAGTCCTTAAGAAGAACGGGAAAGTCAGGATTTGTATCGACTTTCGGGATCTCAACACTGCTTGCCCAAAAGATGATTTTCCCCTCCCCATCACGGATGTCATCATCGACAATACGTGTGGGTTCGAGAGGATGTCTTTCATGGATGGTTTCTCTGGTTATAACCAGATAAAGATGCATCCGGATGATGAAAAGCACACCGCATTCAGAACGCCCCTCGGTGTCTTCTGTTACACAGTTATGCCCTTCGGCTTAAAGAACGCAGGTGCTACATATCAACGAGCTATGTCAAAGATCTTTCAGGATCATCTCCGAAAGACTGTTGAATGCTACGTAGATGATCTGGTCGTGAAAAGTCGTGATAAAAAGGATCACATCAAAGACTTAAAGACCATGTTCGACTTAATGCGAGCCCATCAGTTGAAGATGAATCCTACCAAGTCTTTCCTCGGAATGTCGAGTGGAAAATTCCTGGGATTCGTCGTCACCACCAAAGGTATCCACATCGATCCTGATAAGGTAAAGGCGATCAATGAATTACAACCTCCGAGAAACCTCAGGGAGCTCAGAGGATTGCAGGGGCGATTGGCTTATATCCGTCGGTTCATTTCGAACCTCTCAGGAAAATGCCAGCCATTCTCCAAGCTCGCAAAGAAGGGCGTATCATTTGTATGGGATGAAGCTTGTCAGAAAGCGTTCGAGAGCATTAAAGAATATCTCTCAAAACCTCCCGTACTCGTTGCACCGAAATCGGGCAAACCGTTCTTGATTTATGTCAAGGCGACGAGCCATTCATTAAGTGCATTGCTTGCACAAGATGACGATAACGGTCACGAGCAGGCGGTGTATTATTTAAGCCGAACCATGGTGGGCGCGGAATCTCGGTACCCCATGATCGAGAGAGAATGCCTCGCTCTGGTGTTCGCCATCCAAAAGATGCGGCATTACTTGGTCGGACAGACCATCTATGTCATCTCCAAGGTTAACCCAGTCCGGGTGTTCATGACTCAACCAGCTTCCATGAGTTGGCGGTTGGCAAAATGGGCTTTACTCTTGTCCCAATACGATCTGCACTTCAAACAACAGAAGTCAGTGAAAGGGCAAGCCATCTGTGATCTCCTGGCAGCTAATCCAACTACGGATCCTGCCGAGATATACGACGACCTACCTGATGAAACTCACGAAGTCAACGCAACTTCGCACCAACAAGTGTGGCGTTTGTACTTCGATGGCGCCTCTCGAGCAGCTCTTGTCACAGATACTCCTGGACGTTCTAAGGTCTCCTCCGGGGTTGGAGTGGTCTTAGTTTCCCCAGGAAAACATGTGATGCCCCGAGCCTACTCACTAACCAAGCCGTGCTCGAATAATGTGGCAGAGTATAACGCATTGATTATCGGACTCAACTTCGCTAAGGAGCTGGGGGTTGAGTATCTCGAAGCCTTCGGCGATTCTCAACTGATAGTCAAGCAGGTTCAAGGAGAATATGAAGTTCGAAGCCAAGATCTCATTCCATACCATAAGATGGCAGTGGAGATAGCGGAATCATTTGAAGGATTCTTCATCGAACATATTCCACGGCTACAGAATACCTATGCAGATGCGTTGGCCGCATTGGCCGTGTCACTAGCGCAGCCTCCCGAAACAGAGCAATTTGTTACGGTAAGAACTCACCAACTCCTAGTGCCGCTTTACAGTGAAGATGCCGAGGAAGAAGAAGTTCAAGAGGTACACGCTACTCAAATCGAGTTCGAACCACGAGATTGGCGTTTCCCCATCATTGACTACGTCCTGCATGGAATCTTGCCAGAAGATGTGAAGGAAAGAGAGTCAATCCGGCGAAGAGCACCCAGATTCTACTACAATACAGAGAATCGAACGCTATACCGCAGGGGGTACGATGGGCTGATATTGCGTTGCCTATCAACCAAAGAAGCCCAAGAAGTGCTTAGAGAGGCACATGAAGGGGAGTGTGGCGCGCACGAGCCTGGCCCCAAGCTTTATGATCGCATCAGAAGAATGGGATATTTCTGGCCTCACATGATGAGCGAAGCAATCACATATGCCCGGAAGTGTCATGCGTGTCAAGTACATGCGAATTATATGCACCAACCTCCGGAGCATCTGCATCCCTCGGTAACATCTTGGCCGTTCGAGACTTGGGGAATGGACATTGTTGGTCCTATAAATCCCCCTTCGATCAAAGGCGACCGGTTCATCCTGGCGATTACCGATTACTTCTCCAAATGGGCTGAAGCAATTCCACTCAGAGAAGTTAAGACGAGCAACGTCATTGGATTCATCAAGCACCACATCATTTACAGGCATGGTGTTCCAAGACGAATCATACATGACAATGGTCCTCAGTTTGTCAGCAACGCCTTCATAAGGTTCTGCGAAAAATTCAAAATTCAGGACATCTCATCAACGGCTTATAATCCCACAGCAAATGGATTAGCTGAAGCCTTCAACAAGACTATCATAAAACTTTTGTCAAAGCTTGTGAAAAGTAACAAGCGAGATTGGGATGACAAGCTCGGTGCAGCACTATGGGCCTATCGTACCACGGTACGTACACCAACCGGTGCAACCCCGTATTCATTAGTATATGGATGTGAAGCCGTTCTCCCTTTGGAAGTTCAAATTCCATCTCTTCGGATCGCCCTTACAACCCAAATGACGACCGAAGAACAGCATCAAAAGCGCCTCGAAGAACTCGAGATGCTCGATGAAAAGCGCCTGGAGGCTCAACAGCATATCGAGTTCTACCAAGCCAGAATTTCTCGAGCCTTCGACAAAAAGGTTCGACAAAGGAGTTTTAAGGAAGGGGATTTGGTCTTAACTGAAAGACATCCTATGAACCTGAGCTCCAAGAAGAAGGGCAAGTTCGAGCCCAAATGGGAAGGACCGTTCGTAGTAGAAACAGTCTACTCAAACGGCGCCTATCGCCTAGTCACCAAAGATGGTGATCGGCTGATGATGCCAATAAATGGCAAATTCCTGAAGAGGTACTATCCTTAGCACCTTTCAGAAGGAGCTGATGTATCGGGAAGTTCCCGGAAGAATACCACATTGGGGTATTCTTAGGGATAACCTGGTCGGTATAAGAGAGATGAACAAGAAGTCCACATTCGAACCCCGAATGTTCTAGTTTGTCAGACTCTAACCCTCATCAGATGAGATCCAATCATTCGAGGGATTAATTTTCCCTCACAAAACTTTCATTGGTGTTCGATTACTCATAGTCTTCGCCACACATTCCCACTTGGTCAAACCTTACGACAGTTAGGACCAAAGCCAAAGTCCCCTCTCGATTCCTTCAACGAACGAGAGGTCCACAAATCGGGCGGTCAAACTTTCACGTAGTTGTGATCGTTCCAAATTTCTCACTTGGTCAAACCTTACGACAGTTAGGACCAAAGCCAAAGTCCCCTCTCGATTCCTTCAACGAACGAGAGGTCCACAAATCGGGCGGTCAAACTTTCACGTAGTTGTGATCGTTCCAAATTTCCCACTTGGTCAAACCTTACGACAGTTAGGACCAAAGCCAAAGTCCCCTCTCGATTCCTTCAACGAACGAGAGGTCCACAAATCGGGCGGTCAAACTTTCACGTAGTTGTGATCGTTCCAAATTTCCCACTTGGTCAAACCTTACGACAGTTAGGACCAAAGCCAAAGTCCCCTCTCGATTCCTTCAACGAACGAGAGGTCCACAAATCGGGCGGTCAAACTTTCACGTAGTTGTGATCGTTCCAAATTTCCCACTTGGTCAAACCTTACGACAGTTAGGACCAAAGCCAAAGTCCCCTCTCGATTCCTTCAACGAACGAGAGGTCCACAAATCGGGCGGTCAAACTTTCACGTAGTTGTGATCGTTCCAAATTTCCCACTTGGTCAAACCTTACGACAGTTAGGACCAAAGCCAAAGTCCCCTCTCGATTCCTTCAACGAACGAGAGGTCCACAAATCGGGCGGTCAAACTTTCACGTAGTTGTGATCGTTCCAAATTTCCCACTTGGTCAAACCTTACGACAGTTAGGACCAAAGCCAAAGTCCCCTCTCGATTCCTTCAATGAACGAGAGGTCCACTTTCAAACTCCCGAATGACCAAACCTTACGACAGTTAGGGTCATCTCGAACCCTCGCTTAGTCACAACTTACCCTGGTCGAGACTAAGACCGAGTCATCTTTTGTTCAAATGACCAAACCTTACGACAGTTAGGGTCGTTTGAACTTTCCGATTCTCGGAGTGGAGATCCCACTTCTAGTTTCATCCTGCGGATTCTGGAGGTGGAGATCCCACCTCGAGTTTCCCTCTTTTGCTGGAGATAGAATATAAAATTCTTCCTCTCCAGTTCTGAAGATAGAATATAAAATTCTTCCTCTTCAGAGTCAAATGACCAAACCTTACGACAGTTAGGGTCGTTTGAGCCTTTCGGATTCTGGGGGTGTGCCACCTCGAGTTTCCTTTCCAGCTGAAGATAGAATATAAAATTCTTCCTCTTTAGCACCGGGAGATAGAATATAAAATTCTTCCTCTCCTCGGACCTTTCCGATGCTCGGAGTGGCGACCCCACTCCCAGTTCATCATTCCGGGTGCTCGGAGTGGAGATCCCATTCCCAGTTCATCCTTCCAGATACTGGGGGTGGAGAATCCCACCTCGAGTTTCTTTTCCAGCTGAAGATAGAATATAAAATTCTTCCTCTTTAGCACCGGGAGATAGAATATAAAATTCTTCCTCTCCTCGGACCTTTCCGATGCTCGGAGTGGCGACCCCACTCCCAGTTCATCATTCCGGGTGCTCGGAGTGGAGATCCCATTCCCAGTTCATCCTTCCAGATACTGGGGGTGGGGAATCCCCCTTCTAGTTTCCTTTCCACCGGGAGATAGAATATAAAATTCTTCCTCTCCTCGGACCTTTCCGATGCTCGGAGTGGAGATCCCACTCCCAGTTCATCCTTCCGGATACTGGGGGTGGGGAATCCCACCTCTAGTTTCCTTTCCACCGGGAGATAGAATATAAAATTCTTCCTCTCCTCGGACCTTTCCGATGCTCGGAGTGGCGACCCCACTCCCAGTTCATCATTCCGGGTGCTCGGAGTGGAGATCCCATTCCCAGTTCATCCTTCCAGATACTGGGGGTGGGGAATCCCACCTCAAGTTTCCTTTCCAGCGGGAGATAGAATATAAAATTCTTCCTCTCCTATTTTGACACAACTTTCAACTTCCAATCCGCGCACTTGGTGCGTGGGGAATTTTATCCCGAATCCTAAGTAGGGATAAGTCAACACCTAACACGTGTTGCCGGGTAGCCTATTCCCGTAACAAGGGCAAAGTCTACGTATTCGAAGTCGTAGCAGCAAGTCTAAGGGAGTTCATTCCTTTAGCACAACGTTACATACGGAACGGATTTCGATAATCCGCATGCTAGCCCGATTCAAACGGTGATCGGTAAAGGCACATCAAACCCGTTGAAGGCTGGGGGTTTGCCAAAAACCCCAAAGTCAACGCCTAACACGCGTTGCCGGGTAGTCTATTCCCGTGAGAAAGACGAAGCCTATGTATTCAAGATCATAGCACAAAGCCTCAGAGAGTTTACTCTCTCAGCACAACGTTACATGCGGAACGGATTTCGACAATCCGCATGCTAGCCCGATTCAAACGGTAATCGGTAAAGGCACCTCAAACCCGTTGATGGCTGGGGGTTTGCCAAAAATCCCATAAATCTGTCATTCGGAAGAGATACAGAGAAAACACAAAAGAAGCAAATGCGGATTTTCTATTAATAAATCAAGTCAAAAGCATACAACAAAAGCTCGTTAGTCCGAAGGCAACTGGCGGCTGAGAATACGAGACTTTAAGCTAAAAAGTCTATCTACGTAACTCCGCTCAAGCCCCGCCTGTAGATCAGCTCGAGCAGACTCCTCAGAATGGCTTAAAATCTCCGCGGCTTCGCTCTTCAGCTTCATCAGTCTCTCCTGAGTGGATCCCAGCTTCTCGAGTGCCTCCTCACGAGAACGCTCTAGTCCAATCAGGTCATCTGCAATAAGAACAGCAGATTCCTCAGCGCGCTTCAAAGCCTCTCTCAACCTAGCCACCTCCTCGCGGTTTGAGTCCGAAGAACGGAGTAGCTCAGCTCTATCCGCATCTTGCCTCGCCACGACGGTCATCAGCTGCGCAATGGTACTCTCATGTGACTGAAGCTCGCACCCGATGGAGGATCTCAAGTCACGCCACTGTGCCATCCTAAGCTCCAACTGAGAAGACACGAAAGAGGAAGCCCCAGTAACCTCCAACTCCTTCAACTCCCGTATCTCTAACTCCAGGGCGGCGAAATCAGCGGTAAAGGAATCAGCCAAGTCCGGGTATCCCTCTTCCCTCATCATCGTCATGTGGCGAGAGAAGGAACGCCGGAACTGATCAAAACCGCCTCCTCGGTGAAGAAGCTTCTCGATCAAGCCATTATAGAAGGCGGTGAAGAAACTGAGGTCCGTACGGAAAGCCTCTCTGTCAGGATCAGTATCGACCAAAAGGCTACGGACACGTTCGTGCAAAGAAGATCGAGATCCTACAAGCAACGACTTGGAAGCTCAGTAGATTATTGACTACGATGAGAAAGATCAAAAGGCAAGTTCGGAGCATACCGATGCCAACGGACGTCCCCTCGGGTTGAGGTCCGACGGGCTCTGAGACAGTAGCAGAAGAAGGTATATCAGCACCTGCAGGTGGATTGCCCATACCACTCGGCAAAGGCGGGGAGGCACCATTACTATGAAGGCTTTCAGTCCCGAGAACTGTAGTGGTATCAGGCCCAGCGCCCGGTCCAATAGTGACACTCCTATGTTAACCAAATGGAAAAGTAAAGAGAATCGGGACAAGAAAATCGCATGCATACCTGCATTCCCCCCGTCCTCTTATACAGCCGGGATGCCAAGAGTCATAAGAGTATCGGCCCAAGCGGCTGGTCCTATGATGGCAGCCTCTTATTAGTCAAAATGAAAATTTAGACCAATAAGAAGGATTGGGATAGTACAGTCATCTGCATACCTGTAGATCCTTCACCCGTAGGCATTTGAGGGATGCCAGGAGTCATATGAGAATCAGTCCTAGTGGCTGGTCCTATGATCGCACTCATATATTAGTCAAAAGTCAGATGAACATAGGAAAGTACAATATCCCTGAATCGTATGCATACCTGCAAGCCCGTCACTCTGAGGCAGACTGGATATGCCAGGGATAGATATCGGGCTAACTCCAATGGTTGACGCTGCGATAATAATTCATTCATTAGTCAGAAAGAAGATCAGGCAAGAGGAGAAGAAGCAGATATGTACCGGTAGATGAATCGTTCCTGAAGAATGGTCTCTCGGTCCCTCTGGAAGTCTGCTCAGCCAGCATGTCAGCTAATAAGCCGGCATCCGGCTTTGAGGAGCTTGGTCCCTCCATCGCAACATCTGCAGGGTAACCTGAATGTTGAAAGATGAGGAAAGCTCGAGAAGATAGTTTCAGCAAAAACGGGAAATCTTCCTTCCCCATGCTTGAGGAAAATGACATTGAATGTGGATATACCTGAATAAGGGACTGTGGGCTCGACATTATTCATCTGTTCGAGGTCAATGTTCAGATCGATGCCCAGAGACCCGTCATGAAGGGCGTCGCACATCTGTCGCACAAAGCAATCCATGTTATCAGGCCCAGGAGACACCGGACCCGGTGGGATTTCGCCCTCTTCGAAGAACCCTGAAGCACGAAACATGGTTACAAATCACAAAAGGTAAACAACCTTGAAGCAAGAGCAATTGAATGTTACCTCCCCCTCCATCGGCGGTGCTCCCTAAGTCCACTCCACAGGGACGCTGACCGTCATGGGACTTATGGGCGGTCTTCTTCCTCTTCAGGGCACCAACCCTTCGAGGGCCAACAGGTCGAACATGCGCAGGCCTATCACACGTTTCAACGTGTGTAGGAGCTGGTGGCTCATGATCATTGGCTGCCCTACCTAAAGTGACAATAGCCATTTCAATGAAAAAGAGCTGTCATTTATGGAAAATGAAAATTAAAAGAGATAGGACAAACCAGTATCGAGGTCCCCTCTGCCGGTATCCGCGTCCGCATACTCGTCCTCGGAGTTCTCGTCATCATCACCCGCAGGGAGAAGTTCTTCTTCGTCTGAGACAAGAGATTTGGCATGCCCTTTTCTCCGCTTCTGAGCAAGCTCAGCTCTGCGACCAGCCATCATAGCAGCCCGGACCGCGTACTCGGACTGCAACTCTGAGAGGCTCCTCACGCTGATGGACTCATATGCAGAAAGGAACCACTTGCAGCTGAGGAAAGTGATCAGTGGCTTACGCCGATACGAAGGAAGAGCAAAACGGGCTCCAGTGCAGCCCACCATCGTCCATAGCCACGCTCGCCATCAATCAATCCTCCCTCAACCCGCAGGCTGCGGCTCGGATTCCCGACATACAGTTGGTCATAGCCGAATTGTCGAGCAAAGCGGCAAGGGAGATAAGGCTCTATGTGGCACTGGTTCTTCACCCGAAGGACGAGATAGCCTACACGGATGTTCACTAACCACCGGAAGCAACCAGCGTCAAGAACGGTCCGGTCACTTCTAGGTTTCTCCTCATCAACCAGCACGTCGCCATAGCGACCTGAAAAGTGAGGGAAACACTTAAAGAACTCCCAACTCTTGCGGACCCGGAGCTCTCGCTGAACATCACTAAATTTGCTCCCAAACCATCTGCTCTGCTCCAACAATTGCATGAAGGGGACAGGGATGTCAACAACGCTGGGGGCCGACATCAAGTCGGGACGGTGAAGAACGAGCCACGCCATCAAATATGCGTAAGGGAGCTCAACCTTTGGGCAAACCAGCTCAGCTGATGGTTCAGAACCCATATGTGTAAAACTGCTAACCAGACCCCTGAGCCCGCAATGGATACTAGCAACCATTGCTGGGAGCAGGGAAAGCTCTCTCCCATAAGCCAGCTGAACTGCAGGGAAGAGCACCTCGATGGGTAGAGCGTCAGAAGGTTGGTGCGGGACGACACACTTCTTCAACCAAAGGGCAAGGTAGCCTGCTAATAGCGCCCGGGACCCTATAGACCTCTGTGCGCGGCGGAGAAAAGAGCGAAACTTTGTCCCCGCGGGAAAAGCCCCCTCAGCACTGCCGATAGTGTAGGAACGAACCTCAGCCTTTTCCAACAACTCATTAACGGCCGAAGGAGTCATCACGTCTAATTCATGAATGGGCGCACTGGAATCACCTTCCAAGTTCTGGAACAAGTAGCTGGCAAACTGCTTCAAGCTGATCTGCCTCTTCCTTCTCGCTTGGGGAGAAGTTTGGATCAAAGAAGTGTAGTAGTGGCAAGTAAGATCCCAGAGTGTGTCATACATGTCCGGAGTATCTTTCTTCATACACTCCAGCTGCTGGTTCGTAGGGAAGTACTCCTGATACGGACAGTCCCCCATCGGAAGACCCGAAACATGGTGCATCTCGTGCAAGGCCAACCCTAGCTCACCACCGCTGGTCAGGAAGGTGTTGCTATCGGGCATATAAGTCTCCAGCAAAGCCAAGAAATGGCGACAGCTAACTGGGATTCCGTACATAGTAGCTCGTATGGGTGCATATAACCCACTACTCTTCAGATCCCTCTCCCAGCGCGCCAAGACGAAATCAGTCATGCGCGCCCACCACCCTTTGGCTAGTGAGGAAGCCCAGCCATAGCATCTGGGCTCTGGTGGAGGTAATCGCCTCCCCAGAAGAGCCAGACGATTACCCACAGTAGAGGCAGCTGCTGACGTCTCACCTGGGGGTGCAGTATCAAGGCCCGTGATCCCTGGGCAAAGACCACGAATATGGTGATACCCGCCAGAACCAGGGGTCTTAGAATGAGAGGTATATCCACACGGGACTCGCTCAGCATCCTTAGTAAGATCCCAGGACATCTGTCGCCTCACGGCCTGTCTCCTCAAATGGGTAAAAGAATATTGGCGGGGAATTGATGGAATGTATAAAAGAGCTCCTCCATCAAGAGTCAGCCAGTGCTCCTCTCCAAGAGTCAGTATAGCGGGGTCCTCGACATGATCCCCGAACAAGAAGCTCGGCTTCTGTAAAGCCTGAGTGGAAGTAGAATCAGCGGTAAAAGTGGCGTCTGTGATAAGCTGGCGCAAGCAATGGCGCCCTCCTTCCCGTACTAAACGGCAGGAATCGTCAGAACGATCATGGTCAAACTGTGGGAATGGGCTAATGACTTGCCCAATGGAAGTGGAGGAAAAAACCTCCCGGCTACAACCGGCATTGGCATGAGCAGGAAGACTACCCGCGGGGAATTCAACTGCAATAAAATACAAAGATGGAGTCAGAAAATCCGTCTCATAAGTAGAATGATAAGCTCATTCACGGAATAATTGGAGAGACGATTTTGAGTGTCCTACACCGGAAGAACGGTATGCATCATCACGTGAACAACGTGGCAACATATACCGAACTACAAGGTGTAAGACAACACAAGAATCGCCCCAATATATCCGAAGACTTGAATTGGCTAAGCAAAACAAGTCCGAAACCTTAACCTCCGCGAAAGAGGTATCGGTTCTTCCTTAATGACCCGCTAAGGGATCAGTCAGGGATACAGAAATAGAGAATTCTCACCCCTGAAGGAAAAGTCTGCCGGGAAAGACGTCGTGGGAACCTCCTCCTCACTGTGCTGCGAATGGGGATAACTCCCGGAAGATCGATGGTGACGAGGAGACATCGGAAATCTGCAGTGAAAAGCAATCTGTCAGGTACAATATGAATACACGAAATTTAAAAAGGGAAATTAAGCACTTGGACTTAAAATCCTATAAATAAATAGGATTTTACAGTTAAAGTCTAATTAAACCTACCAATTTTGTGCCCGCAAAACAATGATCGTTTTCGCGGTGAATTTTGGTGAAATACCCAAAATACCCTTCGTGTTCAAGGCCAAAATTCAGGTCAAGGACACGCGTAACCCGGGTCATGATCATCACATTCGATCATATAACACCCCGGTACCCACAATTTTGGTTAAAGTTTGCAAATGAGCCCTTTTGCAGAATTTAGCCAATCTTGCATATAGACCCCTCTAACAACTTTTGGTCCTCTTGCCTAAAGTACCCCTTAAACTTTCGGCCAAATGAGCATGTAACCTAGGTTCTAACTTCAGTCCTTTATTACATGGACACCACCCCAATTCTTTGGCCGAATTTGCAAATAAGCCCCCAAAGTTTTCGGCCCCCTATTTACACATAAAACCCTCAATAAGGTATGGTCTTTTTGCATGAAACACCCATCCAAATTGTTACCAAAGGGGAATGAAATCCAAGCCTCAAAATTTTAGTCCCATTTTGCAAATAAACCCCCATGAATTTTGCAAATAACCCCCCCAAAGTTTCGGCCATTACCTCTTTTTGCACAAAACCCCCGAAGTCTACTACAAGAATAAAGATGCAATCTTTACAAGAAAATAAGAGGATTGTAAAGAAGAGCTTACCAAATCAAAAGAGTTTTCTTTAAGCTTGAAGATGAAGGAGGGAACCCTACTTGGAGGAGCAAGTGTTCGGCCAATAGGAGACACCCAAAATCCTAGCCCCTCTTGAAGGATTGATGGATCCTTGAGAACAAATCAATGGAGGAAAGAAGTTTGGGGAAGAAGAATACACAAAACCGAAATAGGGGGGAAGAGTTCGGTTTTGAGGGGGAATCTTCTTTGAAATTTCGAAAAGAGGGGGGAAAACAAAAGGGGTAATAGAACCAAAACAAGGGAAAGGTAAACAACCAAGAAAGAGAAAAAGACAAAAGGGGAGAGGGGGTGTCTCGGCCCCAAAACCGAGACACCCTAGGGTGTCTCGGCCTTGGCCGAGACACCCCAAGGTGTCCCGGCCAAAGGCGAGACACCCCCGGGTGTTTCGGGTCCTATTTCGTCCTCATACGCCTGTTTTGGATCCGAATACGCCTGTTTTCGTTGGTTATTGGATGTTTTGATGAAAATCAACACTACTCAACATTCGATGCACGAAACCCTAAGGGTCAACGCCGGTCAACGCGTAACCCTAGGTCAACGCCAGTCAACGCGTTGCGACAAAAGTCAACGTTTGACGATTCGAAACCCTAAGGGTCGACGCCGGTCAACGCGTAACCCTAGGTAAACGCCAGTCAACGCGTTGCAACAAAAGTCAACATTTGACGATTTGAAACCCTGTTGGTTATTGGATGTTTTGATGAAAATCAACACTACTCAACATTCGATGCACGAAACCCTAAGGGTCAACGCCGGTCAACGCGTAACCCTAGGTCAACGCCAGTCAACGCGTTGCAACAAAAGTCAACGTTTGACGATTCGAAACCCTAAGGGTCAATGCCGGTCAACGCGTAACCCTAGGTCAACGCAGTCAACGCGTTGCAACAAAAGTCAACGTTTGACGATTCGAAACCATAAGGGTCAACGCCGGTCAACGCGTAACCCTAGGTCAACGCCAGTCAACGCGTTGCGACAAAAATCAACATTTGACGATTCCAAAACCCAAGGGTCAACGCTTAGGTCAACGCCAGTCAACGCGTTGCAACAAAAGTCAACGTTTGACGATTCGAAACCCTAAGGGTCAACGCCGGTCAGCGCGTAACCCTAGGTCAACGCCAGTCAACGCGTTGCGTCAAAAAGTCAACGTGCAGTGATCCGAAACCCCAGGTCAACACGATGTGACAGGGATAGTAAGTTCAAAAGTCAACTCAATGACACGAGCCAAACTCAATTCACCAGCTGTAGACTCGAGATTCCAACGACGGCCAGGCGATAAACGCAGCGCCGGAAAAACTTCGGTTATTCGTCAAAGCATCGGATAAACCGAAAATCGAAGGAGCCGAGAGTTGAAGCTAACCACAGGTCCCTTATGACGACTGAAGGCCGGACCAATCATATCCAAAGCATTCCGGTCTCTTCTATAAAAGAAACGAGGCCGGAACGCTTTGGAGGGGGTATCTGTAGGCATCAAAAATTACCGATAGGTCCCCACGAACAGCTCAGTGTTAGGGAATGACGATGAACATCACTACCCAGTTCACAAGAGTCCAATTGACGTCGGTGAGCGCCTGAAGTGAATCGACGAGCTACGTGAGCCGGACAGAGTTTTCGCACAGGGATACGACCTGACGAGAACCCGCACCGCTGCAAAAGGAGACAACACCGTTCACTGTCCTGGATCATCACATGATATCAACATGGGGAGCTACAAGCTCTTCGTCAGAATTCCAACGCATCGAATCAACTATCCGAGTTTGGGACGATATCAACGGCAAACACCCGGAAGGGCCTCGCGCTTCTGGGGCACCGGGGGTGTTGGCATAGCTCGGACACCCGAGGGTGTTTGGCAAACAAGACACCCAGGTGTCTCGGCCAGGCCGAGACACCCACGGTGCTTCCGGCCAAGCGAGAACCCTAGGGGGTCTCGCTTGGCCGAGACACCAAGGGGTGTCTCGGCCAGGCGAGACACCAAGGGGTGCTCGGCCGCCGAGACCCCAGGGGTGTCTCGGCGGCGAGACACCAAGGGGTGTCTCGGCCGCCGAAGACACCCCAAGGGGGTGTCCTCATCATTTCGCCCCCTCTTTGGTTTGCGATAAATGCCCCTTAGCCTTCAGTTTGAGAGGTCCTGATTTAGCTCTTGATTTCTTCTCGCGCCCTTGGAGGATTTCTTGGAGAGAGCTATGCGAAGCCCGCCGAGCGAGGAGTGCTCGAGCCTTTGCAGAAAAGGGTCTTCTTCCTTCCCCCTTCTCTTCTCCTTAGTATTGGCCGTCAGCGTTAATACTAAGAAGAGCTGGTGTCTCCCTTAGCCGAGATATAAGCTTCATAACTTCTCGATCCCACGCGGGTCGACGAAGTTCAGAGTTTCTAAATCCCCTCGCGGATAGACGAAACTCTGTCCGATTTTCTCGGAACGGATCTGACCTACCGGTGGTCCACGGATATTGACGTCCCCGTCACAGGCTAAAGACCCACGCAAGCAAGACCGCACCAAAACGGGATCTCGTGTTTATTTTCGAAAAGTTGTAATTTTTGTTTTATTGCACGAGGAGGTCTTATAAAAAGACCGACTTTTTTTTTATCGATTCTTGTTGTAACGATTGAAGTTGTAACAGATCCAAAAGCAATGAAAACAGCAACTTTCACCGAAAACAGACTGGCGACCACAGTGGGAGCCAACGGCATCGCAACCGACGCCGTCGTGACGCAACCGGCCCTCAAGATCCGGGTGAACGAAGAGGTCGAGTACGAGTTCGACCAGCAGAAATTCGAAGAGTACCTCTCTTCCTCCTCCTCCAGAGTCGCTCGCCAGAACCTCGGTTCAAAGACTCAAGATTCTTTAGCCATCGCTGCACCGCCTCCCTCTTATGCCGGTGAGCTATTTTTGGAAATTTACAAATTAGTCCATTTTTTCTTGGAAATTTGCAAATTGGCCCTTTTTACTCCACGTTGTGTTTTGCTTGTTGAAAACAATATCTCAAAATAAAGGGGGCGTTTTGACGCTGCATTGTGCCTTATAAGGCAGGTATATATTGTCGATATACCCTATCTTATAAGTGCATAATGTGGCCAAATCGTCTCACCCTTTATAAGGTAGTGACTCTATCTTACCCATTCGTAAGATGAGTTCAATTTCCTTTTATAACTGGAATTAACAAACGTTTAATTGCTTGTTTTCAGTTGAGTATCCTTCCGGAGCATTTTCATCTCATGCGGTGAACGG
>NC_033797.1:119468185-119472426 GCF_001876935.1 Asparagus officinalis
CAGGGTTCAAAATGTTTATAGAGGAGAGCTGGAGGTTCTTCACGCGTTGCGCCGAGAAGACGTAACCGCCGATGCTGCTGCCATTCTTGCTTATACCAAGCTTCAGGAGGAAGAAGAGGAGAGGGTTCGAGTGGAACACGCCGAGAAACTTGCCGCTGTTAAGGCTACGCTTGCTTCCTTCAGTTTGTTAGATCTGATTTGAGATGTCTCCTTGTATCTGCACATGGTTTGATTTTATTTGCTGAATGCTTTGACTTTTGATCTTTTTAGTGGAACTGGTTTTTATCTTTATCTTTATTATGATTCCTCATTCCGTTTGAAATGATTGACCATAATACTTTTAGGATTTTTGGCAAACCCTCAACCATCAACGGGTTTGATAAGCCTTTACCGATTACCGTTTGAATCGGTCTAGCATGCGGATTGTCTAAGCCCGTTCCGCATGTAACGTTATGCTAAGAGAGTGAATTCTCTGAGACTTTGTGCTATGATGTCGAATACATAGACTTCGCCATTGTTACGGGAATAGGCTACCCGGCGACACGTATTAGGTGTTGACTTTAGGATTTTTGGCGAACCCCCAGCCCTCAACGGATTTGATTAGCCTTTAGGATTGTCTAAATCCGTTCCGCATGTGACGTTGTGCGAAGAGAGTTAACGCTCTTAGTGCTACGATATTAAATACGTAGACTTCGTCTTTCTCACGGGAATAGACTACCCAGCAACGCGTGTTAGGCGTTGACTTTAGGGTTTTTAGCTAACCCCCAGCCTTCAATGGATTTGATTTGGTCTTACCGATTACCGTTTGAATCGGGCTTACATGCGGATTGCTTTAGATCCGTTCTGCATGTGACGTTGTGCTAAAGGAATGAACTTCCTTAGGCTTGATGCTACGATTTCGAATACGTAGACTTCGCCATTGTTACGGGAATAGGCTACCCAGCAACGTGTTTTAGACGCTGACTTATCCCTACTTAGGCTTCGGGATAAAATTCCCCAGAATCGAGCTCTGGTGTCTTTTTCTTCGTAGAAAGACTAAACCGGCGACGCGTGTTAGGCGTCGGCGACGCGTGTTAGGCGTCGGCATATCCTTTCATAGGATTCAGGATGAAATTCCCCATGCGTGTAAGCCGAAGTCGTCGATATCGATGAAATCGAGAAAGAGTGCCTCACATTGGGTTCGTCGGATGGCAAATATGATGCTGGATTACTTGGTTTGGACAGACGATTTACTCATTTCAATGTGTAAGCTAGTACGGGTGTTTGACGCAATCCCGCCTTATGAAATTGCGAGTTAGCGAAATCGGGCCCTTCTCTTGTCCAAATTATGATTTGACTTCAAACTAACAGAAGTCCCGATTACATGAATGGACAAGCGATTTTGGATCTTCTGGTGGCCAAACGCCGACCACAGATTACGCAGAAGTATACGATAAATTGCCGGATGAAACCCGACGGGTATACACGACGTCACCACCAACAAGTTGTGGAATTATATTTGATGGGTTCCGAGGGCAGGTTAATTACGGAGTAATAACCCCAGGGGGTGTTCTACATTTTCTTCCGGCGTGTTGGGGTTGTCTTATTCCCGGGAAAAGATGTTGATTGCCTTCTGAGCTTATTCTTGACTAGTCCGTGCTCCAATAAACGTGCGAGTACAACGCGGCCTTCTCAATTGGACTGAGTTTCGCCCAAAGATTGGGTCGAATATCTCGAAAACCTTTGCGGGAATTCTCGATTGGAGTTGTATTTTCAACCAAAGCTGTGGAGAGTGAGTGAGTCAGGACCAGGACCTGCATCCTGTACAACAGGAGGCCATCAAAATGCAAGATTTTTGAAGGAATTCTTCATTGAATATATCCCCCGTTCTCAGAACGTCTGATGTGTTATGACTGGCAGCGACTATGCAGGGTCACTGTTGCGCAGCCTCGGAAAGTTTCTGGTGGGTTTATATGTTCACAGTAAGGACGCATCAATCCTTGCGTAACCATCATCGATATGGTATTGTAAGAGGAAGATATGAGACTATAAACGCCATAGGAAAGTGAGATTCAACTCAAATGGGTTCTGCAGTCCGAATTGGCGCTTGCCCATCCTTTGAACGGTCCAATATTGTATTTGCCCAGAGGATGTAAATATTTTTAATCCGTAAGGAGCACCCAAGTTCTTCGTATATGCGATAGGACCATACTTTTTTATATACCGTAGAGGTACGATGTTTATTACTCCGATCGCTTTCGAAAAAGAAACAGAAGAAGTTCTTAAGAAGCACACGAAGGAGAATGTGCTGTGCGCGATCAGGCCCACGGTCCCAAGACTGTATATCTTGTATCAGGAGAATGGGATATTTCTGGCCAACGATTGTTCGAGGATGCAATTTTTATTACGAGAATGCCAGACTTGTCAGATACTTATTTTTTTTTATGCATCAACCGCTTAGAGCAGTTGCACCACGTCAACACGTCATGGCCGGTTGCGAAAGTGGGCGTATGGACATTGTCGGTCCTATTTTTCCCCCTTGCAGTCAAAGAGTGATCTTTTTTTGGCACCCCCCCCCCCCCTATCGACGAAATTACTTTTTCAAAGTGGGGCTGAAGCGATTCCGGCTCAAAAGTTGAAGACGAACAACGTCTGTCATTTATCAAGCATCCTTCAATATTACCGAACACCCCGGTGAATGCCAAGTCACGGACATCAATCCATGAAACGCGTCCGCATTCATAAGCAACGCTTCATCAGGTTCATGTGACAAGTTCCAGATCGAAGGAATGTTTCGTCGACAGCTTATTATCCCCGGCCGCGCACACGGAACTAGTCTGAGGCTTCAAACAAGACGATCATTAAGATTCTGTCAAAGCTCCAGTGAGACAATAAATGCAGACTGGGACGAATAAACTCGGATGAAGCACTCTGGGCTTACTCGACACCATACGCACACCTACAGGTGCCACCCTCTATTAATTATATACGGATGTGTAAGCATGCCTACCATTGAGATGCAAAATCACATCTCTTCGGATCGCTCTCGCAACGTGATATGACGGACAGAAAGAAACACCTCGAGAAACGTCTCGAAGAACTCGATGAGCGCTTGACAAAAAGGCCGCTTGGAGGCGCTCAACACAATTGAGTTAATGATTCAAGCCAGAATATCCAGGGCTTTTACAAAAAGGTCCCGACAGAGAAGTTTCAAGAAGGAGATTGGCTCCTCGCTGCTCCGCCGACAGAATAATCCTTCAATCAAGAAGAAAAGTAAACTCACCAACGTGGAGAAGGACCGTTTGTGATAGACACAGTCTATCTCAAACGTGATATCGCCCTGATTACTTCAAGGAAGGCACTAGGCATTAATTGCCAATAAATGGAAGTTCCTAGAAAAGTTACTTATCCTAGTATATTCAGCGAATTAACATTACCGGGGTTCCTTTGAAGAATATTTACACTAACTATTCTAGGAGGATAACCAAAATCTTTCTTTTCACCACCAAAATCCCTCCCTGCATAATTTCAATTGACAGATGGTCCACAAAATGTTCTCTGGCCACTTGATTCTTTTCATCGAAAGGAGTCCACTTTCATTTCGAGTCCCTTCGATACACGATATATTTTCTTTTTTTTCCTTCTCATTTGGTTAAGCCCTCTCAGCCTATGACCAGAGTTGAAGTTGTCACTTTTCGATAAACGAAGAAACTTCTTTTTCAGTTTAGATATCCAATCTATTAAGCAGGTTGAGTACATTTTCAGCATTCTCGGAGTGGAGATCCATCTCCCTAGTTTCTTTGTGGCTTACGAAATAGAAAATAAATTCTTACACTTTTCCAGAATCAAGGAATTAGAATATAAAATTCTCCTTCCTTGTGATTCGTGGTATCGCGATATCACCCTAAAAGCAAGACCGAATTAGAATATTAAATATTCTTCCCTTTCCGCTATTCTTGATTTGGTTCCAAAATTTATCAATTAGGATCCATCCTAGGAAGTTATCCCGATCACAGCTTGATGTTCGGAAAGCTTCCTGGGCTAACACGCACTGTCTGTGTTAAGTGGGGGGGTCCGGTATGTCTTTTTCCCGCAGAAAAAGAACCAGAGTTTCTGATTCTGGTATTCTGTTCCTGAAACTAAGCAAGGATTAAGTATGGCTTAACCCGCGCTAGCGGTTAGTTCTTTAACAGTAAAAGAATACCCGTCTCGATATCAACATTGTGGAGCATTGTTATTTAATAACACCAAAATCCATGCTT
>NC_033797.1:119473426-119480727 GCF_001876935.1 Asparagus officinalis
GGGCCGAGCCACCCAGGTGGCCGAGCCACCTGGCCGAGCCACGGATCTAGGTCCAGATCTGGACCCAGTTCCGGTTTCAAATGCCTATAAATAGACATGAGGGCTCATTGTTTTTGAGGTTGGGAACTTTGGAGCCGAAACTCTGCCGGATCAAGAGCTAAACCTCGGAGTTTTGAAGCTTGGAAGACATGGACTTTTTAGATCTGGTTCTTGGCAATCATCCACGTCAAACAAGGCAGGAGTTCGAGAGAGAGATCAGATCTGATATCCACACGGTTATCCTCCAGATCAAAACTTGGTTTTTGATCCCGAGAAGAGTATCGATTTCGCTTGGTCGATTTCGATTACTAAAGGCTATTATTTCCTTGGTGAAATAGTACCCCCGGCTGTTATTTTCTTTGTAAAATAACACCCGTCATACCGTGTAGATCCGACCAGATCAAGATCACGCGGTGGTCCACAGATTAACCCCGGCGCAGGCGAAGAACCCACACAAGCAAGAGACCGCAAAACAGGATCTTGCGATTTGTTCGAGAAAAGGAAAGTTGTAATTTTTTTTTCTTTCTTTGATTTTGTTGTAACCGGATCTTATAAAAAGACCGGATCTTTTGTAACCGATAAACAGTTGCTTAAGAAAACAATGACGTCAATGAAAACGATTTTCCGCGCGAACAGGTAGCAGTCCATGAGACAAAAGGCTTGACGAGTTCCAGAGTTAACTCGATGCCTTAATTGTTCACGGGAAAAATCGTAGCTTTCATTGAAGTCATTGTGCTCTTTGGCAATTGTTTATCGATTACACAAAGATCCGGTCTTTTTATAAGATCCGGTTACAACGAGATCACAAGAAAATAAAAATTACAAATTTTTCCTTGTTTGTCGAACGAATCACGAGCTCCTGTTTTGTGGTCACTCGCTTTTGTGGGTTCTTCACCTGCGCCGGGGTTAATCCGTGGACCACCGCGTGATCTAGATCCGGTCGGATCTACACGGTATAACGGGTGTTATTTCACGAAGGAAATAACAGCCGGGGGTACTATTTCACCAAGGAAATAATAGCCTTCTCGGGATCAAAAACCAAGTTTTGATCCGGAATATTACCGTGTGGATCTCAGATCTGATCTTTCTCTCTCGAACTCCTGCCTTTTCTGATGTGGATGCTCGCTAAGAACCAGATTTGAAAACGTCTAAGTCTTCAAAGCTTCAAACTTTCAAAGTTGAGATCTCAATCCAGCAGAGCTTCGCCTCCAAAAAGTTCCAACCTCTTGACAATGAGCCCCCCTAGCCTATTTATAGGCACTCAGAACTGTGCATTGGCATAGGTGGCCGGCCACCTTGGTGGCTCGGCCACCGAGCCACCTTTTGGTGGCTCGGTTTTGGCCGAGTCCTCCAAGTGTTGGTTTTCGACGTTTTTTTTTCGATTTCGCTGTTGATTTGGACTCTGATTTGTTGATCTGAATCCTGATTTTGCAGTAAACTCACTTCGGTGTTTGAGTTCGGATCCGTTCTATGGTTGGATGACTCGCTGACTCACCGAACCGTTAGCTTGATTCCGCACGTGAGTGGATGTATTCCGTTGTTCGCGTGCGGTTCGTTAACCTCGTCGCCTCGTTAATCCGCTTCGTCGCGTGTCACTTGGCTTCAGTGTTGTGGTCCAAAGATCGTGTTTGGATATGTCGCCCGATGGTTCGTTGGTTTGTTGAATCACCGTGCCGAGCTGTGTTAAGGGACCTATAAGCAGTTTTATACGCCCACATATACCCCCTCCAAAGTATTTCACCCTCGTTCTTTTATAGAAGAGTCTGGAATGCTTTGGATATGATTGCCCCAACCTTCAGTCGGTGTAACGGGGCCTTAGAATGGCTTCTGTTCTTGATTCCTCTAATTCTTCAGGTTATTCGGTACTTTGTCGAATATCTGTAAGGGTTCTGGTACTGCATTTATTGTCTGACCGTTGTCGGAATTTTGAACTTGAAGTCGATTCCTGATTTGCTGATCTTTTAGCTCGTGTTTGCTGGTTCAACATAGAACTGACCATCGATTGTTGACGCTAAGTCTTTATTTGCAACGCGTTGTCCGGCGTAGTGTTGTTGAGTTATCCTTAAGAATATTTTTAGAAAAATATTCTCCAGAAACTTCTCAACCAAAAATAGGGAATAGTTTATACTCGTATACCTTATTGGAGTATGTTTCGTGCCCGAATGAGCTGAACCGGCCTGATAATGAGCTGAACCGGCCTGATAATGACCCAAAAAAGGCAGTAATTAGGCTTAAAAATCTTCCGACCTTTCCGAATGTGTGGGAGAGGAAAGAATAGACAAGGGACTGAACCCTCGGTCGATTTAAAGTCGTTTTGATACTCGATTCAGCTTCAATTTGAATTCTGGTTCAAATCTGGTTCAAACTGGTTCAACCTGGTTCAGGACTGGTTCAACCTAGTTTAAGGCTGGTTTAAGACTGGTTCAAGACTGGTTCAGACTAGTTCATCCTGGTCTGGTCTAGTTCAGTCTGGTTTGCCCTGGTTCAGCCTGGTTTGGCTTGGTTCAGCCTCCTTTGAACTGATTTAGACTGGTCGGGTCTGGTTCAATCTGGTTTGGCCTGGTTCAAGGCTGGTTCACATTTAAAAGAATCTCTTTTTCCTCCTCATAGGGCCGGCCACCATCTCCCCCCTTTTTTGGACTTTCTCTTCCCTCGTGCATCCTTTCTTCCTCAAATCTTCATATTTGTCTTAGATCCATCCTTCCTTTTGATCTTAGACTGAAAAATCCCTCAAAATTTCCATATTTAAAGTTTCTCTCAGGCCCCTCAAGCACGTGGTTTGAGCCTCTTTCAAGATCTAATTTTTTGTCGGATCCTCGAGCTTTTCTTCAGGTAAATCCTCCATAATTTTGGCATATTTCATGTTTAATTTAGTACATGAATTTGTGGGATTGCATATGAGGGTTAGGATTTATGATTTTACGCCTCGAGCTCATCTTTCAGGGGGTAGAATTTAGAGGTATGAAGGATTTAATTATAATAAAGAGGGGATAAAATTTTAGGGTTAGAGTTTGTCACCCTAACTAAAAATTTTTCTGTATCTGACCCCCTGACTTACTTTGTAGATCATCATGTCGCGTGTCCCGAGAGGTCGCTCCCCTACTACGTCGGCTGATGGCGTGCTTCCCTCGTATGCTGGTGAGCTCTTTTTGGCGTATTTGCAGATTAGTCCTTTATCCCCATTTTGTTCTCCTTGGTGAGGCAATCGGGAAGAGCCTAGATTCTCCTTGGCGAGGATCGACGCTTTAAAGATGGGTTTTGCTTGGTCAAAACCATATCTCAAAATAAATAAAGGGGGCGTTTTGACGCTGCATTGTGCCTTATAAGGTAGGGATATATTGTCGATAAACCCTGTCTTATGAATGCACAATGTGGCCAAATTGTCTCACCCTTTATGAGGCAATGACTCTATCTTACCCATTTGTAAGATGAGTTCAATTTCCTTTTATAACTGGAATTAACAAACGTTTAATTGCTTGTTTTCAGTGGAGTATCCTTCCGGAGCATTTTCATCTCATGCGGTGAACGGACGTCGTGACGAGTATTACTCGACGTCCGATGATTTTTCACCGATTCCACTTACTCTTCAGTTTGTTCCGGGCACGTCGACAGTGAAGGAAATCGTGCTATGTCTACATGCATAATACACAGCGGAAGACATGTATGTACAAAAATACTAAGCATGTAGAGAGCATGAAATATTCATATGGATCGTCTAATTAAATCTAACATGATCCTTATTATTAAGTGAGCATACAAGAGTTAGAAAGTCATACTTTCGTAGCGTGATTCGATGGAAGATCGAATAACCCCTAGCTCTTGCTCCTTGTAGTAGAAAATCTCCTTGTAGTGGATCTCCAAGTCTTCAAGTGAGCTTGATAAAATGGGAGTCTTCTTAAGACACAAGGCAAGATATCCACCCCGGGGTTCTTAAAATCCTACTACTTCCTCTTGCTCAAAGATTGCTAAAGTTTAGTAAGAGGAGAGCTCTCTTTTATTCTCTTATAAAGAAAATCAAAAATTAGAGGGAGGGGGTGGCCGGCCCTAGAAAGAGAGGAAGAAAAAGAAAAAGAAACCCCCCCCCCTTTTATAGCCTTGAACCAGATCTGGCTGAACCAGACCAGACCGGGCTGAACCAGACCAAGCCAGATACTCCGAAAAGTATACGAGTATAAACTGCTTCTTAATACTCCGAAAAGTATACGAGTATAAACTGCTTCTTAATACTCTGAAAAGTATACGAGTATAAACTGCTTCTTAATACTCTGAAAAGTATACGAGTATAAACTGCTTCTTAATACTCCGAAAAGTATACGAGTATAAACTGCTTCTTAATACTCCGAAAAGTATACGAGTATAAACTGCTTCTTAATACTCCGAAAAGTATACGAGTATAAACTGCTTCTTAATACTCCGAAAAGTATACGAGTATAAACTGCTTCTTAATACTCCGAAAAGTATACGAGTATAAACTGCTTCTTAATACTCCGAAAAGTATACGAGTATAAACTGCTTCTTAATACTCCAATAAGGTATACGAGTATAAACTATTCCCTCCTCTTTGTTGAGAAGTTTGTTTCTGGAGAATATTTTTCTAAAAAATATTCTTAAGGATAACTTAACATAACTCCCAGGATTGTATGAGTATAAACTAGACCTCCCCGCTCCAACTCCTTAAGAGCTTAAACTGTGTAGACTCCAAAATACTTACAAGTACAAACTGTGTTAAACGCCGGACAACGCCGTCAACCGATGGTCAATTCCGTGTTGAAACAACCAACTCGAGCTAAAAAAGCCAAGAAATCAAGAATCGACTTCAAATTCAAAATTCCGACAACGGTCAGACAATAAATGCAGCACCGGAACCCTCTCAAGCATTCGACAAAGCACCGAATAGCCTGGAGGATTGAGGAATCGAGAACAGAAACCATTCCAAGATCCCGTTAAACCGATGGAAGGTTGGGACAGTCATATCCAAAGTATTCCAGACTCTTCTATAAAAGAACGAGGCTGGAAAACTTTGGAGGGGGTATCTGTAGGCATATAAAATTGCTTATAGGTCCCTTAACACGGCTCAACACGAACTAATGAACCATCGGGCGACGTATCTAAGCACGATCGTTAGCCCGTCAACACCGAAGCCAAACAATGTGCGACGGAGCGGATTAACGAGGCTACGAAGCTGACGAACCGCACGCGAACGACGGAATGAATCCACTCGCGTGCGGAGTCGAACCAACGGTTCAAGGAGTCAACGAGTCATGCATCCAGACTTCCAAATCAGGATTCAGAACAAATCGGGGTTCAAAGCAACGCCACAGGCGAACTCGGATAAATCGCGATCGAGTCACGATCAGTTTTGGAATCAAACTCAGAATTGGATTTACTGCCAAATCAGGAATCAAGTCAACGAATCGATTTCAGACCAATCAACCGCATAACCGAATCACGGACGAAGCGGATACAAGAACCGAAGCAACCGAACGACGGACGCAAAGCCCGGAGTGGCTCGGCCAAGGCCGAGCCACGCCGCCCAGATCTGTGCCAAATGCACAGATCTGGTTGCCTATAAATAGGCGGGGTCATTCATCATTTTGGAGGACTTTTGGAAGAACTTTTGGAGAGCCGAAACTCTGCCGGATTGAGACCTCATCTTGGAGTTTTTGAAGGCTTGAAGACTTGGAAATTCAGATCTGATTCTTGGCGAGCACCCGCACCACAAAAGGCAGGAGTTCGAGGGGATCGAGATCTCAGATTTACGTTGTTACACTCCGGATCAAAGCTTGGTCTTTGATCCCGAGATTCGAGCGATTGTTTCCTTGGTGAAATAATCCCTCCGGCTATTATTTCCTTGGTGAAATAATACCCGTTATACTGCGTAGATCTGCTCGGATCTAGATCGCGCGGTGGTCCATGGCAAATAACCCCGGCGCAGGCAAAGAACCCACCAAAGCGAGCGACCGCAAAACAGGAGCTCGCGATTTGTTCGACAAAAGAGAAAAAGTTGTAATTTTTTTTATTTTCTTTATTTTTGATTTTTATTGTAACCGGATCTAAAAAAGACCGGATCTTTTGTAACCGAAAAAAAAACTGTTATTCAAGATAGCAATGGAATCAATGAAGAAAGCAACGATTTTTCCCGCGAACAATATGATTGTCCCAACCTTCAGTCGGTGTAACGGGACCTTGGAATGACTTCTGTTCTTGATTCCTTCAATCCTTCAGGCTATTCGGTGCTTCGTCGAATGTCTGTAAGGTTTCCGGTGCTGTATTTATTGTCTGACCGTTGTCGAAATTTCGAACTTGAAGTCGATTCCTGATTTTCTGATCTTTAGCTCGTGTTTTTTGGTTCAACATAGAACTGACCATCGATTGTTGGCGTTGAGTTCTCATTTGCGACGCGTTGTCCGGCGAAGTGTTGTTGAGTTATCCTTAAGAATATTTTTAGAAAAAATATTCTCCAGAATTTTCTCAACCAAAAATAGGAAATAGTTTATACTCGTATACCTTATTGGAGTATTTTTTGTGCCCGAATGAGCCGAACCGGCCTAATAATGACCCAAAAAGGCAGTAATTAGGCTCAAAAAATCTTTCGACCCTTCCGAATGTGTGGGAGAGGAAAGAATAAACAAAGGACTGAACCCTCGGTCGATTTGAAGTTGTTTCGATGCTCGGTTCAGCTTCAATTTGAATTCTGGCTCAAATCTGGTTCAAATCTGGTTCAACCTGGTTCAAGACTGGTTCAAGACTGGTTCAACCTGGTTTAGGACTGGTTTAGCCTGGTTCAGGACTGGTTTAGCCTGGTCAGTGTAGGCGTATAAAACTGCCTATAGGTCCCTTAGAACAGCTCGGCATGGTGATTCGACAAACCAACGAACCATCAGGCGACGTATCCAAGCGTGGTCGTTAAACCACAACGTCGAAGCTAAATGAGATGCGACGAAGCGGATTAACGAAGCGACGAGGTTAACGAATCGCACGCAAGCAACAGAATGCATCCATTCGCGTGCGGAATCAAGCCAACGGTTCGGGGAGTCAACGAGTCATCCAACCATAGAACGGATTCAAACACCAAGGTGAATTTACTGCCAAATCAGGATCCAGACTCCCAAATCAAAGTCCAGATCAACAACGAACCGCGGAACCGGACAACGGACACAACGTCGCCACACCCGGGCGACTCGGCCAAAGACGAACCACCCAGGTGGCTCGGCCAAAGCCGAGCCACCCATAGGTGGCTCGGCCATGGCCTAGCCACCTAT
>NC_033797.1:119480744-119501901 GCF_001876935.1 Asparagus officinalis
AAGTGGCCGGCCACCTGTGGCCGACCCAGATCTGTGCCAAGGCACAGATCTGAGTGCCTATAAATAGGAGAGGTTGGTTCATTTGTCAAGGGTTGGAATTTTGGAGCCGAAACTCTGCCGGATTGAGATTTGGACTTGAACTTTTGGAGCTTTAAAGACTCGACTTCCAGATCTGGTTCTTGGCGATCATCCACGCCAAATAAGGCAGGAGTTCGAGAGAGATCAGATCTGAGATCTACACGGTTTCCCTCCGGATCAAAGCTTGGCCTTTGATCCCGAGAAGAGTCTCGATTTCGCTTGGTCGATTTCGAATACTAAAGGCTATTATTTCCTTGGTGAAATAGTACCCACGGCTGTTATTTCCTTTGTGAAATAGCACCCGTCATACCGTGTAGATCCGATCGGATCAAGATCGCGTGGTGGTCCACGGATTAACCCCGGCGCAGACGAAGAACCCACAAAAGTGAGAGACCGCATAACAGGATCTCGCGATTCGTTCGACATAAAAGGAAAGTTGTAATTTTCATTTTCTTTTGATCTCGTTGTAACCGGATCTTATAAAAAGACCGGATCTTTGTAACCGATAAACTGTTAACAAAGTAATCAATGGAATCGAAGAAAACAATTTTTCCCGCGAACAATCTGGCGACCACAGTGGGAGCCACCGATCTCGCTGCCGAGATCGATGCGTCGCAGCCGCGGATCTCAATCCCGGTCAAAGAGGAGGTCGAGTACGAATTCGACCAACAGAAGTTCGAGGAGTATCTATCATCCTCGTTCGGATCGACCTCCCCTCGCAAGTCCAAGAAGTTCTCCTCCAGGAGAAAGGTACGTTGGTACGAAGAAGTTGAAGCTACCAACGACGATCTCACCCCGATTGACGCCAAAGTTGCGTCGGGTGAGGCTCCACCAACCTCCAACTAGATCAAGCTGGTTCCTGCCAGTTCCTCCATCACCAAAGGAGCGGTGACTCTCTCAAAGAGAGCCCGCCAAAGGCGACGCCAACGCTTGGCCAAAGAATTCGCCAAAGCGATAGAGTCCACCGACGGAATCCGCTACAACGCGGATCTGAAGAACAGGAGAGGCAAACAGCCTCAACGACCGATGAATGGCGACTCCTCCAAGCCGCCAACGAACGAATGGGTCCGTGTCAAACGGAACCGATCGACGCTGGAGGAGTCAACCCCCGGCGAGCCAACCAAAGTCGCCGGTAATTCCAATAGCTTCTCCGGGAGATCCCGCGGAATCATCCCGAAGGAGAAAGTCAGTCTTGGAGCGCCTCGGTCCAATTCCCGACGAGAGAGGCAAAGCTCCAAGAACGTTTGGGCCCGATGAAGAAGCCCCGAACGACTCAACACGCTGGGGGTCGCCGCCGCCTTCAACATGACAAGGAGTTCACGGTAGCTGCGCATGCTAATTTGCGCATCGAAGTCCAGGAGCCCGCTGAGAATTCACGCCCAAAAAGGCATGTTTCGAAGCGCGTGACTCTTGAAGGCCCAAAGAAGGCAGTTCACCCTCAGAAGGAAACATTATCATCTGATGACGATAATGTTATACCTGAGAAGTCGTGCTAACACACGATAGGTCAAGCAGACGAATTGTACTATCGTGTTGGTGGTACGAGGAAACCAGGAAGAGGAGTCCTCGAGGACTAGAAACTCAGTGCCCCTGTTCCAAACTCATTCGGGTAGTATAAACCAGGAAGAGGAGTCCTCGAGGACTAGAAACTCAGTGCCCCTGTTCCAAACTCATTCGGGTAGTATTGTCTGAGTGCAACTGCATCAAGACGGTCCCCGAAAGAGTTTCGGTCTTCGAAAGGCTCAGTACCGAAACGCCAAAACCAAGGACTAGGCGTTTCCGACAAAGAAGAACGGTAGTTGAAGATGGAGAATTCCCGAGGGTCACCACTAATATGACCAGCAAAGGGACGTCGACACAGGATAATCCCGAGTCGATTCCGGAAGTACCCCGGCGGATGACCCGTCTGCAGTCCGGAGCCATCATACGAGGAACTTATGGTAGGGTTCGGACAAGATTATCGTCAGAAGATGAAGAATCGGATTCATGCTCTGCTGTCACATCAGAAAATACAGTATCCAGCGAGGGACAACCCCACGAGGATGATAAGCGCGGAACAAGTGGCCAAGATGCTCGAAGAAGCCATGGCTAAACAACAAGAGAGCTTTAGGTTCGAAATGCAGATGGCCATGCAGAACATGAGGGAAATGCATGACCAACAAATCCAAGCATTGACGAACCAGCAGGGCGAGCCAAGTCGTCGTAACCAGGTTAATCTGGAAGATGAGGACACAGGTGCGAATGAAACCCATAACGCCAATAATCCTCCCGTCAATGTAGGGGGTGGTAACGAGAATGCTAACGAAGACTCAGGTGAAAACTTGAAGATCAAGAACCTCGAGAGCAAAATCAATACATTGATTTCCGCTCAAGAGATGAAGAAAACAGGCATTCCTTGTCCATACCCAAGAGAATGGGAATCGATCCCATATCCGGTGAAGTTCAGCCTAATTAACTTCACGTCGTTTGATGGGAAAGGTTCACCCACTCAGCATTTGATTTACTTCAAATCACACCTAGTAATGAGCCTCTGATGGTACAGTCCTTCGTTGGCACTCTTCGTGGAGCCGCCTTCGATTGGTATCGTCGCCTCAAGCCAGGAAGCGTGAATAGCTGGGACGACATGGAGACTAAATTTCTCGCTAACTTCTTCGATGACGACACCGAGATATCCATCGGGTCGTTGCTTGACGAGAAACAGGAAGACGGAGAATTAGTTGATACCTTTGTCAAAAGGTTCCGGAACAAGGCAATGAATTGTCGGGACCCGATCACTGAGGAGTTCATTCTCCAGACTTGCCACAACAACCTCGCATTGGACGTGTTGGAAGCAATGGGAACGGCACCGTCTAACACTTGGAAAGACTTGAAGGTGCGCGGTGAACAAGACGAACGCTTCCTCTGAAGGAAGAAGGCCGAGAGGAACCTACCGACGGCTAATCCTCTTGACGAAGGTGTCCACCAATTCCCCGTCTTTCTGTTTCTCATCAAGCAACGACCCGATGGATATCTCTGTGTCGTCGTCGAAGAAGTTGGCGAGGAATTTGGTCTCCATGTCATCCCAACTATTTACGCTACCTGGCTTGAGGCGGCGATACCAATCGAAGGCGGCTCCGCGAAGAGTGCCGACGAATGACCGCACCATCAGAGGCTCATTACCGGAGATTACCCCCAAGTGCGATTTGAAGTAAATCAAATGCTGGGTAGGTGAACCCATCCCATTAAACGGCGTGAAGTTAATTAGATTAAACTTCGCCGGATATGGGATCGATTCCCATTCTCTTGGGTATGGGCAAGGAATGCCTGTTTTCTTCGTCTCTTGAGCGGAAATTAGTGTGTTGATTTTGCTCTCGAGGTTCTTGATCTTCAGACTTTCGCCTGTGTCTTCATTGGCATTCTCATTACCACCCCCTGCATTGACAGGATGATCATTGGTATTCTGAGCATTTGTATCCTCATCTTCCAGATTAACCGGGTTACGACGATTCTGCTCGCCTTGTTGGTTCGCCAATGCTTTGCTGGTTCGTTAGTGCTTGAATTTGTTGCTCATGCATTTCTCTCATACTCTGCATGGCCATCTGCATTTCGAACCTAAAGCTCTCTTGCTGTTTAGCCATGGCTTCTTCGAGCATCTTGCTGCATGGCCATCTGCATTTCGAACCTAAAGCTCTCTTGCTGTTTAGCCATGGCTTCTTCGAGCATCTTAGCCACTTGTTCCGCGCTTATCATGAATGAGTCGCAGGGTTGTCCTTCGCTGGATACCGTATTGTCTGATGCGACAGCAGAGCAGGAATCCGATTCTTCATCTTCTGATGGTAATCTTGTCCGAACCCTACCATAAGTTCCTCGTGTAATGGCTCCAGACTGCAGACGAGTTAGATACCAGGGTACTTCCGGAATCGACTCGGGATTATCCTTTCGAACACCGAAACTCTCTCGGTGACTGCCTTGATGCAGTTGCACTCAGACAGTACCGCCCGAATGAGCTTTGAACAAGGGCACTGAGTTTCTAGCCTTCGAGGACTTCTCTTTCTGGTTTTACTCGTACCCCCAGCACGATAATACAGCCCGTCCGTTTGAAAGTCGGAGCAACCTATCGTGTGTTGGCACGATTTCTCAGGTATAACGTAATCATCATCAGACGATAACGTTTCCTTCTGAGAGTGAACTGCCTTCTTTGGGCTTCCAAAAGTTACGCGCCTCGAAACATGCTTTTTTGGGCGTGAGTTCTCAGCGGGCTCTTGGACTTCAATGCGCAAATTGGTGCGCATAGCTGCCCTGATTTCTTTATCACGTTGGAGGTGACGGTGACCCCCAGCGTGTTGAGTCGTTCTGGGCTTCTTCATTGGGCCCAAACTCTCTTGAACTGGAGCTTTGCCTCTCTCGTTGAGAATTGGACCGAGGCGCTCCAAGCCTGACTTCCTTTTCTGGGATGGTCCTGCGGGATCTCCCGGAGCAGTTGTGGAAATCATCGGCGGTTTGGATTGATTTGCCGGAAGTTGAACTTTCGACGGCTGCAGTTGATGCTCTTTGGTCTTAACCGTCGCTTCAGACTTCGGCCTCCAAACTTTGCTGGTTGATGGTGGCTTCTTGGCCACTTCCTTCTGCACCTGCGCTGATAGTGCGCGGCGCTTGCGAATGCGCTCCTCCAGTGTTGATCGGTTCCGTTTGACACGGACCCATTCCATTGTTGGCGGCTTGGAGGAACCACCATTCATTGATTGTTGAGGCTGCTTGCCTCTTTTGTTCTTCAGATCCGCGTTGTAGCGGATCCCGTCAACGGACTCCATGGCCTTTGTGAACCGTTTCGCAAGGCGTTGACGTTGCCTTTGGCGGGCTCTTTTCGAGAGAGTCATCACGCCTTCCGCGGCAGAAAGGTTGGCCAGAGTAGATCCGCCTTGGTTGGGAATTGGAGGAACCTAACCCGATGCGACTTTGGCATCAAACGGGGCGAGATCTTCGTTGGTGTTTTCAACGTCTTCATACCAACGAGTTTTCCTCCTGGAGGAGAACTTGGACTTCTTGGACTTGCGTGGGGAGGTTGATCCGGACGAGGACGACAAGTATTCCTCGAACTTCTGTTGGTCGAACTCGTATTCGACCTCCTCCACGACCGGGATTGAGATCCGCGGCTGCGACGCTCCGAGCTCCCACTGTGGTCGCCATATTGTTCGCGAGAAAAATCGTGTCTTTCTTTGTAATTGATTCCATTGTCATCTTAAATAACAGCTTTTTGAATTACAAAAGATTCGGTCTTTTTTAGATCCGGTTACAATGAAAATCAAAAAAATAATAAACAAAGATTATAACTTTCTCCTTTTGTGTCGAACAAATCGCGAGCTCCTGTTTTGCGGTCACTCGCTTTTGTGGGTTCTTTGCCTGCGCCGGGGTTTATCCATGGACCACCACGAGATCTAGATCCGGTCGGATCTACGCAGTACAACGGGTATTATTTCACCAAGGAAATAATAGCCGGGGGGATTGGTTCACCAAGGAAACAATCGCCCAAATCTCGGGATCAAAGGCCAAGCTTTGATTCGGAGTACGCCTACGTAGATCTGAGATCCGGTCCTCTCGAACTCTTGCCTTATTTGGCGTTGACGATCGCCGAGCACCAGATCTGGATGAGCAAGTCCTCGAAGTCCTAAAGTTTGAATCTTTTTTAGATCTGAGTCTTCAATCCAGCAGGGCTTCGCCTCCAAAAAATCCAACCCTCGAAATGAAACAAGGGGGGCCTATTTATAGGCTCTCTTTACTGTGCCCGGGCACAGATCTGGCCGGCCACCTATAGGTGGCTCGGCTCTTGGCCGAGCCACCCATAGGTGGCTCAGCCACCGAGCCACCTATGGGTGGCTCGGCCTTGGCCGAGCCCCCTTAGGCGTGGTTTCGTCATTTTGCGTTGTGTCCGGTTCAGTCCGTGATCTGATTTGTCAGTAGACCCGATTCCTGATTTGGCAGTAAATCCGATTCCTGATTTGGCAGTAAATCCGATTCTGAGTTCGAGTCCGAAACTGATCTTGATTCGATCGTGATTCGTTCGAGTCCGCTCTTGGTTGGATGACTCATTGATTCCTCAACCCGTTAGCTTGATCCCGCACGCGAGTGGATTCATTCCGTTGTTTGTGTGCGGTTCATTAGCTTCGTAGTCTCGTTAATCCGTTTCGTCGCGTATCGCTTGGCTTCGGCGTTGTGGACTAACTTGTTGTATATGGATACGTCGTCCGATGGTCGGTTTGTTGAATCGATGTCGTCGAGCTGTGTTAAGGGACTTATAGGCAGTTTTATACGCCTACAGATACCTCCTCCAAAGTATTTCAGTCTCGTTCTTTTATAGAAGAGTCTGGAATACTTTGGATGTGATTTCTCCCATCATTCAATCGGCAACGACGGGATGTCTGGAGTGGCTTCTGTTCTTGATTCCTTCAGTTCCTTCAGGCTATTCGGTGCTTTGTCGAATGTCTGTAAGGTTGAGTTCGAGTCCGAAACTGATCTTGATTCGATCGTGATTCGTCCGAGTTTGTCTTTGGTTGGATCACTCGTTGACTCTTCAACACTTGGCTTGATTTCGAACGCGAATGGATTTATTCCGTTGCTTGCGTGCGATTCGTCGCCTCGTTGGTTCGTCGGTTTGTGCCGACCTGTGCTAAGGGACCTATAGGCAGTTTTATACGCCTACAATACACAGTTTAAGCTCTTGAGGTATTGGAGCGTGGCGGTCCTAAATATTGGGCTGCAGGACCAACTATTAAAGCTGATTCATCTGCACGTGTGGATCTTATCCCGAATTTGTTGGATGTCTAAGTCACGAGAAAAACTAATGGGGCTGGTGCGTCAATGACTTTTGCATATATAGGATTTTTGGCAAACCCTCAGCCATCAATGGGTTTGATGCGCCTTTACCGACTACAGTTTGAGTCGGGCTAGCATGCGGATTGTTTAAGTCCGTTCCGCATGTGACGTTATGCTAAAAGAGTTAACCCTTTTAGTGATACGATATTGAATACGTAGACTTCGTCTTTCTCCTGTGAAAAGACTAAACAGCAACGTGTATCAGACGTTGACTTAGGATTTTTGGCAAATCCTCAGCCCTCAACGGATTTGACATGATTTTACCGATTACCGTTTGAATAGGGCTTACATGCGGATTGTTTTAAGTCCGTTCCGCATGTGACGTTATGCTAAGAGAGTTAATTCTCTGAGACTTTGTGCTATGATGTCGAATACATAGACTTTGTCATTATTACGGGAATAGGCTACCCGGCAACGTGTATTAGACGCCGACTCATCCCTACTTAGGATTCGGGATAAAAGTCTCCAGAATCGAACTCTGGTGTCTTTTTCTACGGAAAAAGACTAAACCGGCGACGCGTGTTAGGCGTCGGCATATCCTTTCTTAGGATTCAGGATGAAATTCCCCATGCGTGTAAGGCATGGATTTTGGTGTTATTAATAACAACCTGCCACAATGTTGAATATGCGGACGTGTGTTCTTTTTAACGGTTAAGAACTAACCGGCAGCGCGGGTTAAGCGCAGACTTATCCCTGCTTAGGTTTCAGGATAGAATACCCTAGAATCAAACTTTGGTATCTTTTTCTACGGAAAAAGACTAAACCTGCAACGCGTGTTAGGCGTTGACTTATCCCTACTTAGGATTCGGGATAAAATTCCCCGTACCTATGAGGCACAGATTTTGGGAGTTGAAAAAGATGGTGTCTTCTCTTGGGGCAAAGACGAACCCGAAATGGGAGAGAAAGAATTTTATATTCTATCTCCCGACACTGAGGAAGAAGAATTTTATATTCTATCTTCAGCTGGAAAGGAGACTCGAGGTGGGATCTCCACCCCCAGAATCCGGAAAGGTGAAACTAAGAGTGAGATCTCCACTCCGAGAATCAAAAAGATTCAAATAACCCTAACTGTCGGAAGGTTTGATTACCGAACTAAAGATGAATTTCTCGTTTATCGAGAGTGGATTGTGGTTTTGGTCCTAACTGTCGGAAGGTTTGACCAAGCAGGAGTTTGAGATGACCCTAACTGTAGGAATGTTTAATCACTCGATTTGAAAGTGGACCTCTCGTTCATTAGAGGAATCGAGAGGGGATTTTGATTATGGTCCTAACTGTAGGAAGGTTTGACCGAATGGACAGGGAGTGGAATACAAGTAGCAGTAGAAATACTGGGTTGTACTGGCCACTCGATGAAGGGTTTTGACGTTAAGTAATCAGGACTTAACACGTCAAGCTTTAGAAATTGCCATGAATTGGCGGACAGAAAATTTAGTGGACCCACCGTCAATTGACTTGATCAGTGGGGGATTTTTGTGAGGAAAGATTAATCTGTCAAAAGGATCGAATCTCGTCTCAACAAGATAACGCATGAGAATTAGTGAATTTGATAACAATAATGGAAAACATTCCGACATTTAGAGTTTAAATGTGGATGTTTTACTTATCACTTTAATAGTGGTTGGGTTATCCCTAAGAATATCACCCGTGGTATTCTTTCGGGAACTTCTCGATACATGAATAATCCACCCCCAGCTTCCCTTGTGGAACTGGGTCCGACATTGTACTCAATTACATGACTGGGTTATCCTTAAGAATATATAAAAATTCTCCAGGAACTTCCCGTGAAAGAAATGAAATAGTTTAGACTCATATACATGTTGGAGTATCAGGGAGCAGTTTAACCTCTTATACCGGTCGGAGGATTAAGAAGTAGTTTATACTCGTATACTTGTCGGAGTGTTTATTCGACTTAACTGAGCGATATAACGCCAGCTTCAACCAAAGTTTGGATGCTATTCTTGAGAGCAAAGCAATCCTTGGTGGGATGAAGGACCCTCATGTGGTATGCACAGTACTTTGGATCCGTAGTGTTGTCAGCTTCCTCCTGATTTGTGATAGGTGGTAGCTTGATCTTGTTGCCTCCAAGGAGGGATTCGAAGATGGCTGGAACGTCTTCGTCCTTGAAGGAATACTCTTTTTGGAGTTTCGGACCCGAAGTCTTTTGCTGTCTTCGGGGCGACGTCTGGTTAGCGTCAACAGCTGTTGCAGGTGATTTCCCTTTACCACGGGAGGCGAAGTTCGAGTTCGGAGGATTAGCCGTCGGTAGGTTCCTCTCGGCCTTCTTCCTTCGGAGGAAGCGTTCGGCTTGTTCACCGTGCACCTTCAAGTCTTTCCAAGTGTTAGACGGTGTTGTTCCCATTGCTTCCAACACGTCCAATGCGAGGTTGTTGTGGCAAGTCTGGAGAATGAACTCCTCAGTGATCGGGTCCCGACAGTTCATCGCCTTGTTCCGGAACCTTTTGACGAAGGTGTCGACCAATTCCCCATCTTTTTGTTTCTCGTCAAGCAACAACCCGATGGATATCTCGGTGTCATCATCGAAGAAGTTAGCGAGAAATTTAGTCTCCATGTCGTCCCAGCTATTCACGCTTTCAGGCTTGAGGCGGCGATACCAATCGAAGGCGGCTCCACGAAGAGTGCCAACGAAGGACCGTACCATCAGAGGCTCATTACCAGAGATAACCCCCAGGTGCGATTTGAAGTAAATCAAATGCTGAGTGGGTGAACCCTTCCCATCAAACGGCGTAAAGTTGATTAGACTGAACTTCGCCGGATAAGGGATTGATTCCCATTCTCTTGGGTAGGGACAAGGAATGCCCGTCTTCTTCATCTCTTGAGTGGAAATCAACGTATTGATTTTGCTCTCGAGGTTTTTAATCTTCAAGCTTTCACCTAAGTCTTCGTTAGCATTCTCGTTACCACCCCCTGCATTGACGGAAGGATTATTGGCATTATGAGTTTCATTCGCACCTGTGTCCTCATCTTCCAGATTAACCTGGTTACGACGACTTGGCTCGCCTTGCTGGTTCGTTAATGCTTGGATTTGTTGGTCATGCATTTCTCTCATGTTCTGCATGGCCATCTGCATTTCGAACCTGAAGCTCTCCTGTTGTTTAGCCATGGCTTCTTCGAGCATCTTGGCCACTTGTTCCGCACTTATCATGAGTGACTCGCGGGGTTGTCCCTCGCTGGATACTGTGTTATCTGATGCGACTGCAGAGCAGGCATCCGATTCTTCATCTTCTGAAGGTAATCTTGTCCGAATCCTACCGTAAGTTGCTCGTTTGATGGTTCCAGACTGCAGACGGGTTATACACCGTGGTGCTTTCAGAATCGACTCGAGATTATCCCATGTCGATGTCCCTTTGCTGGTCATATTAGTGGTGACCCTCGGAAATTCCCTATCTTCAACCATCGCTCTCCTTCGTCGGAAACGCCTAGGCCTTGGTTTTGGCATTTCGGTACTGAGCCTTTCGAAAACAGAAATTCTCTCGGGGACTGTATTGGTGCAGTTGCACTCAGACAATACTGCCCGAATGAGTTTGGAACATGGGCATTGAGTTTCTAATTCTCGAGGACTCCTTTTCCTGGTTTTACTCGTACCCCCAACACGATAGTACAACTCGTTTGCTTGAAGGTCGGAGTAACCTATCGTGTGTTGGCACGACTTCTCAGGTATAATGCTATCGTCATCAGACGACAATGTTTCCTTCTGAGGGCGAACTGCCTTCTTTGGGCTTTCAAAAGTTACGTGCCTCGAAACATGCCTTTGTGGGCGTGAGTTCTCAGCGGGCTCCTGGACTTCAATGCGCAAATTGGTGCGCTTAGCTGCCCTGATCTCCTTATCATATTGAGTCGTTCGGGGCTTCTTTATTGGGCCCAAACGTTCTTGAACTGGAGCTTTGCATTGTCCATCGGGAAGTGGACCGAGGCGCTCCAAAACTGACTTCTTTCTTCGGGATGATTCTGCGTGATCTCCCGGAGCAGCCATGGGAATTATCGGCGATTTAGAGTGGTTCGCCGAAGGTTGAACTTTTGCTGAAGGCTGTAAAGGTTGTTCTTTAGCCTGAATCGCCGCTTCAGACTTCGGCCTCCAGACTTGGCGGGTTGGTGGCGACTTTTTGGCCACTTCCTTCTGCAGTCTTCTGCAGGCTTCTTGGACTTGAGCCCGTGCTTGCATTGACAGTGCGTGTTTCTTGCGAATGCGCTCATCAAGTGTTGAACGATTCCGTTTGACATGGACCCATTCATTCGTTGGCGGCTTGGAGGAGCTGCCATTCATTGTTTGTTGAGGCTGTTTACCTCTCCTGCTCTTCAGATCCGCGTGATAGCGGATTCCGTCAGTGGACTCCATCGCCTTTGCGAGTTGCCGCGCCAGGCGTTGACGTCGCCTCTGGCGGGCTCTCTTTGAGAGAGTCACAACGCCCTCAACGGCGGAGGAATTGGCAGGAACAGATTTGACCTGGTTGGAGGTCGGTGGAGCTTCACCCGATGCAACTTTGGTATCAATTGGGGTGAGATCTTCGTTGGTATTCTCAACTTCTTCATACCAACGGACCTTTCTCCTGGAGGAGAACTTCTTGGACTTGAGGGGGAGGTCGATCCGGACGAGGATGACAGATACTCCTCGAACTTTTGTTGGTCAAATTCGTACTCGACCTCCTCCTCGACCGGGATCGAGATCCGCGACTACGACGCAACGATCTCGGCAGCGAGATCGGTGGCTCCCACTGTGGTCGCCAGATTGTTCGCGGGAAAAATTGCTTTCTTTGATTCCATTGCACTCTTGAATAATAGTTTATCGATTACAAAAGATCCGGTCTTTTTATAAGATCCGGTTATAACAAAATCAAAAGAAAATGAAAATTACTTTCCTTCTATGTCGAACGAATCACGAGATCCTGTTTTACGGTCTCTCGCTTTTGTGGGTTCTTTGCCTGCACCGGGGTTAATCCGTGGACCACCGCGCGATTTTGATCCGGTCGGATCTACACAGTATAGTGGGTGTTATCTCACGAAGAAAATAACAGCCGAGGGGATTATTTCGCCAAGGAAATAATAGCCTTAGTTATCGAAATCGACCAAGCGAAATCGAGACTCTTCTCGGGATCAAAGGCCAAGCTTTGATCCGGAGGGAAACTGTGTAGATCTCAGATCTGATCTCTCTCGAACTCCTGCCTTATTTGGCGTGGATGATCGCCAAGAACCAGATCTGAGAGTCCGAGTCTTCTAAGTTTAAAAATCCGAAGGTGAGTTCTCAATCCAGCAGAGTTTCGACTCCAAAAGTTCCAACCTCTCAACAATGAGCCCCCCTAGCCTATTTATAGGTACTCAGATCTGTGCTTTGGCACAGGTGGCCGGCCACCTTGGTGAGCCACCAAAAGGTGGCTCAGCCACCGAGCCACCTTTTGGTGGCTCGGTTTTGGCCGAGTCCTCCAAATGTTGGTTTTCAATGTTTTTCGGTTTCGCTGTTGATTTGGACTCTGATTTGTTGATCTGAATCCTGATTTGGCAGTAAACCCGCTTCGGTGTTTGAGTTCGAATCCATTCTATGGTTGGATGACTCGTTGACTCACCAAACCGTTAGCTTGATTCCGCATGTAAGTGGATGTATTCCATTGTTTGCGTGCGGTTCGTTAGCCTCGTCGCCTCGTTGATCCGCTTCGTCGCGTGTCTTTTGGCTTTGGTATTATGGACTAACGATCGTGTTTGGATATTTCGCCCGATGGTTCATTGGTTTGTCGAATCACCGTGCTGAGCTGTGCTAAGGGACCCATAGGCAGTTTTATACGCCTACAATAGGAAATAGGGAGCCAAATAAGGAGCAAGTGCTCCAATAATGCTCTCCAAATAGCTCCCTAAACAATTTTGAATATTTTTCACTTACCTCATTTTGTAATACATAATTTATGGAAAAAATTGCAAAATAGACCGTTTTTGCTAATTATTTAGCAAAATAGACCGTTTTGCTAAATAATTAGCAAAATAGACATCTATTTGGCCAACAGGCCAAAAAGAGGTCTATTTTGCAAAACAGCTCAGAAAACATACGGGACTAGTAGTCCCGTATGTTTTCTGAGTCACCAATCCATGATTAGTTGGCTCTAAACATACGGGACTAGTAGTCCTGTATGTTTTCTGAGCCTTGTTTTTCAAAATCGACCTCTTTTTTTAAAAGAGGTCTATTTTGCTAATTATTTTTTAAAGTGGTCTATTTCGCTATATATTTTATAAAAATGGTCTATTTTGTAAATTTTCCCTTATAACGACTATATTATAACGACTATATTCCAACGGTTATACTGTAACGGCTATATTTCAACGAGTATATCATAACGGTTATATGACCTTTATACATAATATCATATGCACTCTCACTTTTCGCTTAACTCAAATTGTGTTAATTGTTAGCATCATTTTTTCAATATCATCTATATCTCATAACAACAAAATAGCACCGTTCCTCATGGAAGAAGAAGCTGGCGAGGAATACGCAATGTTCTTAGGAATGACCGCCATTGAAGAGGAGCGGGTGGCTAACAAGAGGAGTGCATCGCGCCGTCTTGGTTCCGTTCGAGGCCATGTTGTCATTCAACGCGATAGAGTTCAAGGTTATAATAGACTTTATCGTGACTATTTTGCTAAGGAGCCCGTTTATGGTCCACGACTATTTCAAAGGAGGTTTCGAATGCATCGTCCACTTTTCCTCCGAATTGCATCCGCCGTGGAAGATTTTGATCCTTACTTTGTCCAAAGAAGGAATGCTGCAGGTAATCTTGGTTTATCATCCATTCAAAAAATAACAGCCGCCATGCGGATGCTTGCTTATGGAGTATCTATAGATTTTGTGGATGATTATGTGCGGATTGGTGAAAGCAGGACTATTGAAAGTGTTAAAAAGTTTGTCAAGGCCGTTGTTGCAATTTTCACCGATGAGTCTTTGAGGTCACCAAACAACGACGATATCAGAAGATTGCTAGAGATTGGTGAACAACGCGGATTTACTGGACTGTTAGGGAGCATAGACTGTATACATTGGAGATGGAAGAATTGTCCGGCTGCGTGGCATGGGATGTATGCTAGTCACGTCCATGAGGCAACAATTATTTTGGAAGTCGTTGCTTCATACAATCTTTGGATATGGCATGCATTTTTTGGGTTACCAGGATCTCATAATGATATTAACATCTTAGAAAGGTTAAATCTCTTTACTAAACTTACTGAAGGTCGTGCTCCTCTAGTTAACTGCTCTATTAATTCTCATGAGTATACGATGAGATATTACCTTGCTTGATAGTATATACCCACAATGGTCAACATTTGTAAAAACAATTTCTGCTCCACAAGGAAATAAGAGGAAAAATTGTGCACAAGCTCAAAAATCAGCAAGAAATGATGTAGAGCGAGCATTTGGGGTCCTCCACGATGAAGTTTTTCGTTCGTCTGGTTTTTTTAGAAAATTTATTTTCAGTTGACTCAACTGGCATGACAGATTGATTGTGATCTTCATCCAATAGACCACTATCAGACAATAATCCCTGATTCAGTAGAGAAGTGTAATAATCCATCTGTAAAAAAAATAATACAAATTAAGGTCAACACTATAATTAATTTTAAAGAAATTAAAATGAAATGAAAACTAATAAATCAGTTGTAAGTATAAAATATGAGAGAAATAAAATAATTAAGCGATGAACTAATTTACTTACCTTTAAAGAAAAATAGTAGAATGCCAAATGTAAAATAATTATGAGATGAATTAATTTATCCTATACAAAGATGCAATATATATAGATGAAAGGAGAATGAGGGGCTTGAATGCAAATATAAACTGTTGCAAAGAGCCGTTGCAAAAATCCATTGTAAATATAGTGAGCCACTTTGTTATTCTTGATTTGGAATAACAAACTCTATTCCCTATATTTAGTCTCCAACATAGGGAGCCTGTTGGAGCAACTTTTTCCCCTCCTACTTCCTATAGTTAGTCTAGGACATGAGATAAGGAGACTGTTGGAGATGCTCTAAACACCTTATAGTATCACTTCTTTAGCATTTATATATCTTCAGTTGTGTTTTATAGCATTTATATGTTTTAAATTGTTGAAAATTGACTTATTTAATACCTTTTGTTATACACATGTGAAAACTTTTATTTGAAAGTTTTATATAATATTCATATATTAATTCTAGAGATCCTTAACCATTAATATGTGTTAAAATATATTAATCCTATCAAATTCTAATTAAAATGTATTGTAATTCTATTTATAAAATAGAATTTAAAAATATTTAGTAATGAATTCAAAAAACTTAATAGACAGTCATAAAATTAGTATATGAATTATTTTAAATAAGAAATTTTAGGTTTGCAAAACAAAGTGTATTAATGTACCAGAACAACTCTAGGTATATAAATGCTACGAAATACAATCTATGGTATATAAGTGCTAAAGAAGTGAAACCATAAAGTATTTAAACCCTATTTAGCCTTCTTTAAATCCCCAACAACAAATATTTTCAGCTTAATTGCACTTAGCACCTTCTAATTTCTCCTACATCATACTTATATATCCTTAGTTGTTTTTTGTGGCACTTATTTCACCTCATGTTTTTAAAATTTGCACTCTATTCCCCTCAGTTATGTAAAAATGAGAATTTCCTCTATTCTAGAATAGTTGAACTCTTAATATTTATTAAATTTATTATTAACATATCAACATCCAATTTTAAAATAGAATTAGGCAAATTTAAATAGAATTATGGTAGTTTTACCTGTTAGTTTGGGTACCAATATCAACATCCTATAATAAATAGAATTACAGTAAGTTTAAAATAGAATTACAATAGTTTTAACTATAAATTTAAAATTGTTAAGGGTTAAAATATTCTAAAGATAACATGTAAGTGTTGCATGAGAATTGCCGGAGGGAAATTCTCATGTTTGCACAGCTAAGGATATTAAAGTGTAAATATAAAAAATTTAGGCTATGTAAGTGCTTGCCGAAAACAAGTGAGGGTACAAAAGTGGAAATTACGGAAACTATAGGATATCTTAGTGCAGTTAAGTCTATTTTTTCATGCTAATAGGGGTTATAGTCCCGACTAAGCCGGCTAGATTTAGCCAAATCCAACCTAATAATTACTTATTAATCAGAGATAAATGGATATCACTCCGCTTAACGATGAAATAAACTGGTCAGATAGGACTAATATTGAACCAGTAGGATATGGATTAAAATTATTAGCCCATTAATGAATATGACAATGAGATATACAGATATATCCAAAGAGATCATGAACAGCACCAATTCTATTCCACCCGAATATCACTCCCACATGCTATACTTGCGATCTTCTAGGCTTACCCCTTTATGTGACTAGTATTCCTATAAGAACACATTGTGGTGCGGGATCATCTCATCTCTTGATTTTGATTGTACAATTCCTTAAATACTCCTCTACTATCCCCTCTGCTGCTATTAGAATGGCCCGCATCTTGTCGTTCGTTCTGATAGGATTCATGAAATTATCCTAGAGGGGGTAAATATGGTTATATGCTAATCTAATCCGATATTAATACCAAATTAAAACTTATTAATAATATCCTAGCAATTATAATATACAACAAGATATATGAGCAATGATATGCAATTAAACTAAGAGCGATATAACACATGAGACAATGACGATATAGAATATAATAAACAATGAGCACAAATAATACGTCAAGGCTAACTCAAACATACAATGTGATCACAGAGTTCTGTCACTCCCGACCTACATCTCCGATCCCCATTCTCGAGGAGAATCTCCACTATCACAACCGGTTTTCAACGTTCACCGAAAACGTTTACACAACTCACACAATCGGTTTTCTAGCCCACCGAAAATTTTCACAACTCACATAATTGCATTCACACAATACACCCTCTAAGTATTGGCTTAGCCCGTGTCAATTTCCTCAAGTGTTTAGATTTACCACCTCTCCCTAGGCTTTACTACCAACGCCACTCCTCTTAGAATTGACCCCTTCTCTCACCAACCACTCATTTCGGTGTCCTTGTGTATTACAATGTGATCTCATAAATTAAGCACAAATAAAAGTGTTTGTTCCCTAAACAAGATGAAAACTCAATTAAGCTCACTCGCAATGTTACAACTCCTACAACTCAAATATATAATATGTGAAAATACTAAAAGCTCAAGTGATTTGTGTGTGTAAACAATGAGTATATGAAATGCAAACTCAATATAAAAACTAGCTTAATGAAATTGATAATCAAAAAATAAATATATAAAGCTAGAATTGAGTTAGCAAAAACTTCTCTGCAATAAGAGTGATGAAGATGGGAAATTGAAGCCCAAACAAGAATGAATAATCTCCTCTTCCTCTTGTGAAAACCACTTCACATAAACACTTGAAAAACCAAACTCAAAATACCCTTAAACTCTTGTAAACTTATTTTTGAAACTTTCTTGGTTGTTCAGACGATTGAGAGCATGTGATATATATAGGTTCATGAAACAAAGCATAAGAACCAAGAATATCCAAGAAAAAAGATAAGAATCCTAAAAAACAGGAAAGCTGGAAATATAGACGTTAGAAGACATCAATCGACTGATATTGTTCATCAGTCGACTAATGAGCTAACCGTTAGAGTCAGCACACACCTCATCGGTCGACTGATGAACTCATCAGTTGATTGATGACCTGATTCAGTCGACTGATAGTTCATCAGTCGACTAAGCAGAGACTTCGACTATTCTAGTCACTTTCATCGGTCGACTGATGATTTTCATCAGTCGACTGATAACGTGCACAATGCATATAATGAACAGTAAATTTGAATTTTGAACATTCTTTAAAAATATCAAATAAATTCAAAAAATATAAAACTTTAGGAAATGTTTATAAACATGAATGTAAACATGTTTCGCACTTTTTTAAATGTGAAAACTTATCATTTTGCAAAATAGTCCAAAAGATGAAAACTCAATACACTTGAAATTTTGACAAACAAACTTGCATATTCATTTTGAATGGATTAATGGACTTACACTTGAAATTTTGACAAACAAACTTGCATATTCATTTTGAATGGATTAATGGACTTAGGAAAAGATGTAACATGATGTAATTACAAACTTGCATATTCATTTTGAATGGATTAATGGACTTAGGAAAAGATGTAACATGATGTAATTGAGTTTTTAATCCATAAACACATAATTTTGCAAATAAACATGGTTTCATTGATTTTAAATTTGTTAATTAATAAAATTATTTTAAGCACATATAAACATGAAACGAATATGTGTGTATGTAATTATATTCATGTGTTTCATATTTATATAGCTAAACACATTATTTTCCAAAACAAAACCTATAAATAGGAAACTAGTATATATGCATATGTATATAACTATTAGTTTCATGTTTATACGATTTAAATTCAAAATCTATAAAACAAAATTGTGTATGTGTGTATAATGTTTGAGCTTTACTTATCAATACACAAAGTATAAAGCTAAAACATTATACCCAAATTATTGATCTTTAATAAAGCTCGCCTTGGTTATGGATGTAGCTTGATCTTGAATTTGACTTTGAATTGCAAATGACTTCATTCTGATATTCCGCCAACCTCCATTGAATGTCATCGTTAAGGCGCAATCCATCCAACATCGATGTTTGTCTAGAATACCTAATAAACAAATATAAACACTAGACAAACGATGATAGAGATTATTTGTAAATCATAAAAACAAGATTAGACCGTAGGCTTCTAAACATGAGACCTAACAATTCACACATTTTTATGTTTATATTGTTCACCTTGCATGACCATATATTATTTCACTCAGTGGGCTATTTGGTAGGCTACAACTAGTGTAGATGCAACTGTAGTTGCATGCAACTGGGTCACTTTTGGCTAGTTGCAACTATTTGTTTCGTTGCAATTGGATGCAAATGCAGTTGCAGTTGCAAAATACCATCTAGTTGCAGGGAGTGAGTTGCAAATGAGTTGCTGCAAATTTGGCTGCAAGATACACTCACAGAAAAAAATGAACTACGATAACTTTAAAGTTGCGACTGCTGCCGCAACTTTTGTTTCCCCAAAACTCAAGAATCCCAATGCCCCTCTCTAGCCCCCTCTCTCCCCTTTGCTTGCGAGGGAAAATAGTGGTGGTTGTTCCAGGGAACTTGTTCCGTATTGTCCCCTTCTCTTCCTTACTCGTTGTCTTCTCTCTTACTCGTCTTCTCTTCAGAAAAATTGTTTCATCATGGAGGAGATTCCTTCTCTGCAGTTATGAAATTTCAAGGGATTGGATGGATTTGATCAAATCTAAGGAATATCTCTACATATTGGGGGGAAAGGTAGGGTTTGGAATAAACCCTTGAAATTTCAAAAACCATTTCTTCAAACAAGTAGATCTTCAATTTGTGTTATATTTTGCTAGTTATTGCATTTAAATATTGGATTTTTGTGATTTGTGGCCATTTTTGGGTTCGAAACTTTCATGACTGATTGGGTTCTTATATTGATGGGTTCGAAATTGTGGGTAATGGTCAATATTTTGGGGAAGATCAAAGCTAATGGCTAAAACTTCCACGTCTAATTACCGAAAAATATATGCTCATTTTAGGCTTAATAGGTCTCTCCTGTAATTGCATGCTAATTTCATTGCTCATTACTAACTTTCCTGTTGATGGCTGAAATTTTTTTGTGATATTTATTTAATTTTGTTCATTGCCATCTGTTCTTATTCATGGGGTATTTGGTCAGGGCCGACCCCGAGGTTTGGGTTATCCTACCCCAATCTAATTTTGGTTGTCTCTTATATTAAAAATTTGGTATGAACAATAACGATAAAAATATATATATATATATATATAATATCATTTAGCATTCTATATTGGGCTCAAACGGATAATATTCTCTTGCAAAATCAAATATTCATATAAGAAAAGATTACATTTTTGCTACAATTTAATTCAATGAACTCCTTGAATTTTTTGAAGCGAATTCTTCAATCAAGTCATCATACTTAAGTTTCTCCAAGTATTTATTTTCAATTGATATCATTGCCAATCCATTCAATCGTTCCTCATGGCTTAAATCCGGCGTACAATCAAGAATAACTTTCTCTGCTTCCTCCAAATCATGCAACACCAATTCAGTATGTGGCTTATAACCATGCGCCTTAAGCAAACCATTAAACTCATCCAACATAGAGTAAATCTCTTTGCTCCTAGGATGTCTCATGTCACTCACAACGAACCCATGCATTTTATAGCCAACCTCAATCGAGCTACACCAGGGCTCTTTCTGCACTCCATTCTCCCTTATCAGAGCTCTCACTCTGTTCACCTCGCTCTAGTTTTCTACTGCTACGTAAATATTAGATAAAATGGTATATGTTCATGAATCGGCTTGACAGTTGCTAAGCAAGAAATTAGCACTCCTTTCCCGAGAGCCATTTTCTTGTGAAGCCTACAAGAGGCTAACAAAGATCCTCACACGACCAAATCCGGCTTTATTCTCATTTTTTTAGACGAGTTGATATGCCTCATAAACTAATCCTGCACGTCAGAAGAGGTCGACCATGCATCTGTAATGTTCAATCTTAGGCTCGATTTTGTATTCATTTTGCATTAAGTTAAACAATTCTCACCCTTTCTAAACTAGGTCGGCATGACTACAAGCATTAAGAACTCCGATGAATGTTATATGTGTCGGCTTGTGTTTAGTATTTCTCCGCTTATAAACCAGCTCGAGCGCCTCCTGGCTGTGTCCACGCATTGCGTGGCCAACAATCATCAAAATTCCTGTAGGCATATAAAATTGCTTATAGGTCCCTTAATACAGCTCGGCACAAACCGACGAACCAACGAGGCAAAAGAACGAGGCTGAAATACTTTGGAGGGGGTATCTGTAGGCATATAAAATTGCTTATAGGTCTCTTAATATAGCTCGGCACAAACCGACGAACCAACGAGGCGACGAGATCGACGAATCGCACGCGAGCAACGAAATATATCCATTCGCGTTCGGAATCAAGCCAAGTGTTGAAGAGTCAACGAGTCATCCAACCAAGGACAAACTCGGACGAATCACGATCGAATCAAGATCAGTTTCGGACTCAAACTCAGAAGCCAGGTTTACTGCCAAATCAGGAATCAGATGTACTGCCAAATCAGATCAACACATCAGAGTCCGAATCAACC
>NC_033797.1:119502901-119527912 GCF_001876935.1 Asparagus officinalis
CTCGGTGATCGGGTCCCGACAGTTCATCGCCTTGTTCCAGAACCTCTTGACGAAGGTGTCGACTAACTCCCCGTCCTTTTGCTTCTCATCGAACAATGATCCGATAGATATCTCGGTGTCGTCGTCGAAGAAATTGGTGAGGAACATAGTCTCCATATCGTCCCAGCTGTTTACGCTACCTGGCTTGAGGCGGCGATACCAATCGAAGGCGGCTCCGCGAAGAGTGCCGACGAATGACCGCACCATCAGAGGCTCATTGCCGGAGATTACCCCCAAATATGATTTGAAGTAAATCAAATGTTAAGTGGGCGAACCCATCCCATTAAACGGCGTGAAGTTAATTAGGTTGAACTTCGCCGGATATGGGATTGATTCCCACTCTCTTGGGTATGGACATAGAATACCTGTTTTCTTCATCTCTTGAGCGGAAATCAACGTGTTGATTTTGCTCTCGAGATTTTTAATTTTCAAGTTTTCACCTGTGTTTTCGCTAGTATTCTCGTTACCACCCCCTGCATTGACGGGAGGATTATTAGTATTACGAGCTTCATTCGTATCCTCGTCCTCCTGATGAACTTGGTTGCGACGACTTGGTTCGCCTTGCTGGTTCGTCAATGCTTGGATTTGTTGGTCATGCATTTCTCTCATCTGCTGCATGGCCATCTCCATCTCAAATTTGAAACTTTCTTTCTGCTTAGCCAAAGCGTCTTCAAGCATCTTGGCCATCCGCTCCGCACTTATCATAAGTGCCTCACGCGTGTCGGATATGAATGATACTTGATGATGATGACGTTTTGTTATCCTTCTTTAGCGGATCACTTCGCTTTGAAAGTATCGGTGATTGCAGAGATGAATCGTGCCTTTGACTGAAGGGGATTAGTCCAACTTGTCATGCCATGGTCAACGGCCAGTGTTCGGTTGACGTGTGCAATGCCTGTTGGCTGTAGCTATATTGATGTAGCTGCAAGGTGGCATTTTGGCGTGTTTCGATTGATCTCACATGTTGGGCCAGAATTCCATTTTCTGTGCGTATACGTTTGGGACGGCTGAATAGCGCACCATTCTCCTTCGTGGTCCTAGAATTCTTTTTTTGTTCGAAGTCGGCAGTAATAACATGTACCTTTCGGTTATACGTTGGCCGTCCGGCTTAAGAAGATCTTGGTGCTCTTCGGGAGATGATTCTTTTTTTTTACATTCTATGCCAAAATACATACTGGAGCGTAGTCGTGATGGGAAGCAATTCGGGACTCGACATTTGTGTTGTAATTCACCTCCTGAAGTTTTTCATCATCTTCTCTTCAACGATCCATATTGTATATGGGTATGAGATTTTGATGCGTCATTTATGGGACAGCTAGTTCGCGGAGGATGCGCAAGTGGTTATGCTAGTCTGCCGTGCATCCGCTAAGCATTTGGGGCGAAGGGATAATTTCAAATAAGTTCTTCAGCTCTGAGTTTGTGGCCTCCTGTGGTACGGTCATCAGGTCTTGGTTCCTGATTTAATCTCCCGGACTTGGTTGACTTCAATTTGAGATCCCAAGTTCGAGTTCCCCCCAGCTCCTTGGCCGAACTAGCTCCATGAGTAAGGTTTTACTCGCATAGCGTTATTTGAGCACGATAGTCAATGAATAAGCCGAGCTCAGATGCGTCCGGGGTGAGCACTCACCTAGGAAACTGTGTTGAACCTCCGGGGTTATTACACTTTATGACTTGGCGAATCGAAATATATATTGCCTACTTGTTGGTCGACGTCAGATGTAACTCTGGTTTTATCTGGCAATTTTATACTTCGCCGTATCTGTGGCGGGTTTGCGCCAGAAGATACATAGGCTTGTCTTTGACGATTTTGCTCTTGAGTGCAATTTTTGGAAAGAGAAGAGCATGTTCGCTACGCATTCATAGAGGTGGTTGAGTCATAAACACTCCGGACTGGCTTAACATTGGAATGGTAATGTTGTCCACCAAGTGATACCGCATTTTTGCATCGGCGTATACAATGCGGCATTCTTTCTCAATCATGGATATCGTCCTGGCGTATCAAAGGTCGACTTAGGTTATAACTGGGCTGTTTCGTTACCGTTATCGGTTTGGCTGTAGAGCATTATGAGTAGGTTATCGCCCTTGATGTAAATCTAAGTTTAGCCGTTTCGATTGCACGAGAACAGGATGATTCCAAGTATTTTGAGTATTTCGATCTTTTTGGCAAGCGTGTTGCCCAGCTGGATGACCCTTTATCTTGTTTGCTTAGAACTGGTTGGCATTCCGAAGTTTTGAGATGAACTCGGATGTAGCCGGATAGAGCTTGCATCCTTGCTTCTCATTTCTAGGGGTTGCAGTTGTGTTCTACTTTGTCAGATGATATGTATACTTTGAGTTGTGACGGACGATCCAGAATTTTCCGCCTAGACTTCAGGAGGATTTAGTAGGTATCTTCAATGATAATTCGATGAGATAGCACCTCGTCTTCAAGTCCTTAGATGTGATCTTCTTGTTGTGACTTTCACAACCATTATGACTGTGCATTCATGTTTTCTGAGAGTTCTTGGAAAATCTTAGTCATCGCTCGTGCGTAGGCCTGCATTTTTAGACCGAATGGCTCCGCTGTGCAGAATCACGAGGGTGGTTTGATGCTGTATGCTTCTCTGTATCTGGGTGATCTTTGATTTGGTTATATCCTGAAACCGTCGTGAAGCATTCTCTCAAATCTGCAGTGTATGTCTAAGAAATCGGTGATGGGAGAGGAAGTGTCTTTGACTGCCGTATGCAGGTCCTGAAATCAATGCATCTTTATTTTACGTTCTTCTTATGACTGGACGTATTGGTAGCATCTGGTGTTGTTCATCTTGGATAATCTGATTGATTAATTTCTTACTCTCTCAATGGTCTTCTAATCTGCGGACGAATGTCTTTGCTATTGTGTTGACTAGGTTTGATCGTGTATCGGCTGCTTGCCAATTGGGTCGAGCCCTGATTCTGTAGTTCCATTGCGAATGGTCGAGTAGTTTCCCTAATGAGAGCATTAATTTCTTCTTCATTTGAGGAAGCTATCGTGATGAATATCGGCTTTGGGAGTTTGGGTCAGTCGCCCATGTTAATTGCTATTTTTCTCAGTGGGGGTTTCTCTTGTTCGAACCTGCCCATTGCATATTCAGATGATGACAGGGTTTTCCATGTTGGCATTTGATATCGTTCCATTGTACGGATCAGCTGTAGCCATGTTACATTGGGCTTTTGGATGCCTTCCCGTAGGACTTGTGTCGGAATTTTCAGCTGAAGAATCAGAGGTTCCATTTTAGTTATTGTTAGATTTGATCGATGATCTTGCCAACCACATTCATCATCGGTGGAACAAGCCAAAGCTTGCCATTTTTATCCTCGGTGTTTCCTTTGTTGTATGTATTACCGATTTTGGTGGAGTAGAGGACTTGATCGAAGTTAGACTTCTCGAGTGTGAATCGACCCCGTTTTCAATGCTTGCGCGCTTCGGTTATTAGATAAAATGCCGACCAGCGTGGTGTCTATCATCTTCATTTCACTGGAAATGATCTGGTATGGGAGCTTTTTCCTTTACCGTAAATCACTGCTTTTGCACCTCTTATTGTTGGACGACCATGGTCGTTCGAAGATGCTGGGCGTCTTTGTTATATAGGGATCGAATCGGCATATACAATCGGGTTATTGTACATTCTGTTATTACATTCAGAGCAGGAGGATCTAATCATTATTTATTCATTATTGGCAAGGTTGCAATACAAATGCTCTGGTGGGCATCATCGTCAAGGTTGGATACAAGGTACTGTCGTTGGAAAACATAACTCATTGTAATCAAATCCGGCTTTGTATCAGCTTTCTCGCGCTCCGTGCCTTGGCATGATTCAAGTATCGTATTCGTTACATAAGTAGATGAATAGTGAAGATAATTCTGAGTACCCTTTAAATGGTTGTTTATCGGCGACCCATTTTCTAACCCTTTATCATGTCGAATATTTCACCTGATGGAGAGTGAGGATTTATAACTTTAATAATGATCAGGCCGCCACCAGTATTAAGTTATATGAAGTTCAGATAAACTAACATGTGGTTTGTCTCAAATATTCATTTTGCACTTTTATCCGTATTTTACCTAGGTTGACCCTGGTATTGACCCTAGTACTGTGCTGTGGACGCCAACTGCGACTGGATACGGGAAGGCTCAGGAACGGAATAACTACAGCAGACGGATCCTTGGATTCGTTTTGCTTTGCTGGAAGCGATGTAACGATGAGTATAGCGGTCGTAGTGTTGATTTTCGTCTGCATTTGTCTCTGGTGAATAATGCGGCGAGGTTTTAGGTCGCTATGGTTGCCTGTTGATCCGGTTCGGTTCTCAGCACGGTTGATTGGTCCAGGACCCTTTGAATGGGCCAACGCTTTTGCAGGCCTCCCCTGCGTTTCCTTGGCAAGCCGCAGCAATTCATTACAGCGTTTCGTGCTGGGATGTTGGCTAGTTGAGGCCATTATATCGAAGACTTTGCGGAGTATTTGACTTTCGGTTTGTTCTTTTCAATTTTTTTCTGGGCGAATGAAACGAGACTGATTCGATTCTGATTCTGTGGCATTCTTCTTTTCGGTTTATTTTACCGGCTGTGTCGAGCTTCGTCCCCGGTGTGACTTGTAATCACCCCATCTTCGTAGGTTTTGGCTGGTCCCATTTATTCAACACCCCTGTATAGGTGTGGATAGTTGTGTGATACTCATTTCCGTGTCGGGATCGCAAAACTTTTGTTCTTCTTCAGAGTGGAAGCGAGATTCTTTCGTCATCGTCTTTACTGGATAGCAGGATCCGCCAGTACTTTCCTTTCCCTTTGATTGCTCTTGGATGGCGTCGACATTGTTCATCTTCAATAGTCGGGGGTGACCAGGATTTTCGCGTTGGCTGTATGTGGACACAAGTCCTGTTTTGCGGCTGTCTATGCGGGTCGTGTTTGCTGTTTCATTCCCTTGGTTGATGCTTTGCGTTTCAACCCGCTGGGCATGAATCAAAGCTGATTGAAACCGCGTTTGCTCCAACATTATTGACGGCTTCTGGTTTGCGCGTACTATCATATTAGCGCCTAGTGGTCTTGAGGGTCGTAGCATACTTGTAGTTTGAGACGCTATGGTTGATAATACTCGATCCGCACTTTGTAGCCATTTATCCAAATCGCGTTGGCCAGCCTGATTTGTTTTCTCCAACAATTACTTTAATGATGCGGGAACTTCTTATCTTTAGAGTCCACTTTGGGGAAATTTGCTCTGAGACTTGCTTCTGAGGCCATTGTTGCCTGTGACTGGATTGTTGTGGGCTCGTTGTGTGCTGTTGCTGAGGGTCTGCATTGAAAGGTTTTGATGCAGTATGTATTGCATGTGCATTTCCTTCCCCCCCCCCCATTGGGTGAATTCTGTGCTGGAGGCTATTTGTGGCCTTGTTACCTCTCTCGCTTTATTTTTTATGGGAGCTCGGTTGCCTACCTTGGACTTTCAGATCTTCATGTCTTGGGACGGTGCTGGTCCCCATTACTTCCAAACGTCCAGTGCGAGTTTGGTGTGTGGCGTGGGAGGCAGCCAACCACCCCGAATTCCTCGAGTATCGGTCCGACAGTTCATCGCTTTGTTCCGATCTTGACGAAGTGTCTCGACTATCCCGTCCTTTGCTTCAGTTCGAACAATGATCGATGATATCTCAGTGTCGTCGTCGAAGAAATGTGGGACTAGTCTCCATATGTGCCCAGCTGTTTACGCTACCTGCTTTGAGGCGGCGTTACCATCTGAAGGGGTCTCGCGAGAGTCCGACGAATGAGACCCATCAGAGTCATATGCGGAGATTTACCCCAAATATGATTTTGAAGTAAATCAAATGCTGAGTAGGTGAACCCATCCAATTAAACGGCGTGAAGTTACTTAGATTGAACTTCGCCGGATATGGGATCGATTCCCACTCTCTTGGGTATGGACAGGGAATGCCTGTTTTCTTCGTCTCTTGAGCGGAAATCAATGTATTGATTTTGCTCTCGAGGTTCTTGATCTTCAAGTTTTCACCCGAGTCTGCGTTGGCATTCTCGTTACCACCCCCTGCATTGACGGGAGGATTATTGGCATTATGCGTCTCATTTGCATTTGTGTCCTCATCTTCCAGATTAACCTGGTTGCGACAACTTGGTTCGTCTTGCTGGTTCGTCAATGCTTGGATTTGTTGGTCATGCATTTCTCTCATGTTTTGCATGGCCATCTGCATTTCGAACCTGAAGGTTTCCTGTTGCTTAGCTAAGGCGTCTTCAAGCATTTTGGCCACTTGCTCCGCACTTATCATAAGTGCCTCGCGGGGTTGTCCCTCGCTGGATACCGTATTATCTGATGCAACCGCGGAGCCGGCATCAGATTCTTCATCTTCTGAAGGGAGCCTTGTTCGAACCCTACCATAGGTTGCTCGCTTGATGGTTCCGGACTACAGACGGGTTCTAGGTCGGGATGCTTTCAGAATTGACTCGAGATTATCTCGCGCCGATGTCCCTCTGCTGGTCATGTTGGTGGTGACCCTCGAAAATTCTCCCTCTTCAACCACCGTTCTTCTTCGTCGGAAACGCCTAGGCCTTGCTTTCGGCGTTTCGGTACTGAGCCTTTCAAAAACCGAAACTCGTTCGGGGACCGCCTTGATGCAGCTGCATTCAGACAATACTGCCCGAATGAGTTTGGAACAGGGGCATTGAGTTTCCTGTTCTCGGGGACTCCTCTTCCTAGTTTTACTCGTCTGCTTGACGATCTGAGTAACCTATCGTGTGTTGGCACGACTTCTCAGGTATAACGCTATCGTCATCAGACGATAACGTTTCCTTCTGAGGGGGAATTGCTTTCTTAGGGCTTCCGAAAGTCACGCGCCTCGTAACATGCCTTTTTGGGCGTGAGTCTTCGGTGGGCTCCTGGACTTCAATGCGCAAGTTGGTGCGCGTAGCTGCCCTGGTCTCTTTGTCATGTTGAGGGTAACGGCGACCCTCAGCATGTTGCATCGTTCGGGGCTTCTTCATCGGGCCCAAACGATCTTGAACAGGAGCTTTGCCTCTCTCGTCGGGAATCGGACCGAGGCGCTCCAAGACTGACTTTTTCCTTCGGGACGATTCTGCATGATCTCCCGGAGAAGCTATTGGGATTACCGGCGACTTTGGTTGATTCACCGGAGGTTGAACTTTGGTTGGAGGCTGCTTCGGCCTCCACACTTGGCGGGTTGATGGCGGCTTTTTGGCCACTTTTTCTTTCTTCAATTCCTCGGCCTTCTGCACAAGGATTTTTGCTTGTGCGAGCAATGCGCGGCGTTTATGAATCCGTTCTTTGAGTGTCGAACGGTTCGTTTGACCCGCGATCCATTCGTTCGTCGGCGGTTTCGAGATACCGCCAGTCTTTCAGTTGTTGAGCGCTGTTTGCCTCTCCTTCTGTCAGCATCCGCGTTGTAGGGACTCCGTCTGTGACTCTAATCGCCTTAGCGAGTTGCCGCGCAAGCGTTGACGTCAGACCTCTGGCGGTGTCTCTTGAGGAGATGCAAACGCCCTTAACCAGTAGAGGCATCAGCTGAACTAGCGTGTTTTGACCTCGTTGGAGGTCGGATGGAACGTCACCCGATGCGCTATTTGGCATCAGTTGGGGTGGCAGCGTCGTTGGTATCCTGAACTTCTTAAACCAACGGCTTTTCCCTAGAGGAGAACTTCGTTGGGACTTGGGTGGGGAGGTAGGGGTCAGGACGAGATGAGAGGTACTCCTCGAAATTGGCTGGCTCGATTCATACTCGACCTCCTCTTTAATGACGGGATGAGATCCGCGGCTTGCGAACGTGACGATCTCGGCACGCGAGATCGGCGGCTCCCACTGTGGCGTCGCCAGTATTGATTCGCCGCGTGAAATATGCTTCATTGAATTCATTGTCATCTTAATAACAACTTTTCGACGTTACAAAAGATCCGGTCTTTTTTAGATCCGGTTACAACGAAAATCAAAGAAAATAAAAGAAAAGATTACAACTCAACTTTCTCCTTTTGAACAAATCACGAGCTCCTGTTTTGCGGTCGCGCGTTTGTGTGGGTTCTTTGCCAACGCCGAGGTTAATCCGTGGACCACCGCGCGATCTAGATCCGGTCGGATCTACACGATTTGACGGGTATTATTTCGCGAAGGAAATAATAGCCAGGGGGGATTAATTCACCAAGGAAATAATCGCCCTTAGTTCTCGGGATCAAAGGCCAAGCTTTGATCCGGAGTATGATCTCGTGTAGATCTCAGATCTGAGCTTTACCTCTCTCGAACTCCTGCCTTTTGTGACGTGGACGCTCGCCGAGAATCAGATCTGAATATTCAAATCCTTAAGTCTTCAAAACTCCAAGCTCGATCTTCAATTCGGCAGAGTTTCGGCTCTCAAAGTTCCAACCTTTTCAAATGAACAAAGGGGGGGGGCCTATTTATAGGCTCTCTGAACTGTGTCCGCGCACAGATCTTGGTCGGCCACCTATGGGTGGCCGGCACTGGGCCGAGCCACCCATAGGTGGCTCGGCTCTTGGCCGAGCCACCCTTAGGCGTTGGGTTTCGTCGTTTTGTCCGGTTTCATGGTTGATTCGGACTCTGATTTGTTGATCTGATCTGGCAGTAGATCCGATTCCTGATTTGGCAGTAAATCCACTTCTGAGTTCGAGTCCGAAACTGACCTTGATTCGATCATGGTTCGTCCGAGTCTGCCCTTGGTTGGATGACTCGTTGACTCTTCGAACCCTTGACTTGATTCCACACGCGAATGGATGTATTCCGTTGCTTGCGTGCGATTCGTCAACCTCGTCGCCTCGTTGGTTCGTCGGTTTGTGCCGAGCTGTGCTAAGGGACCTATAAGCAATTTTATATGCCTACACCTGCCTCATCAGGCTTCTTGACATCGGGAAGCTTCAACTTGTTATTCTTTCGAAGTAGCTAAAATAGAGTGTCCATATGCTCCTCTTTGTAAGAGTACTGCTTAGGGTCTCTCTATTCATTCGATGCCTTGTCCTGCTTTGCAGGTGATGCTCGAGTGCTGGTATTAGCGGTCAGAATCTCCTTTCCCTTGGATTGTGGAGCATTGCCTTGGTTGCATTGTGCTTGCGGCTTCAGCTTGTTAGCTTCTTCAGCTCTAACCCGAGCAACAATCTCTTCTACTTGCTTTCCTTGGGAGACCAACTGCTTCTAGGAGCGATATTCTGCTACTCTTATTTGAGCCAAGAGACGGGTCTACAAGTTATACCTGTAAGTTTCCACCAAAGTAGATTGTGTCATACCTGATGGGCATCACAAGGCCATGCTTCAGAATCTCTCCACAAAGGTCTTTATGGATTCTCCTTTCTTTTGCTTAGTGGCGCGAAGGGTTGGGACAGAGACTTCTGTATCATCCTTAAAGAACCTAGCTAATGTTTGTGGAAAATTTGTAATAAGAAAAATGAATGAAAGAAATGTATTTGATTTTATTCTCTCTAACTGCTTAGAAAAAGAATGTTTACAAATCTCTCAACTCTCGATTACAATTGGATTTCCGATTACAAAAGAGAAGAGAATGATCTGGATTCTCTCCTTTGTTTAATTCTGGGTTCTTCTTGGTAGCGATGAGATGCCTCCCTCGAATGCTTGCGTCGAGTTTGCTTCTCGTTGACGATCCGAATATCTGTACTCACTGGAACAACGGTCTTGCCTGGTTGATAACTCTTGATGAATGTTCTGTTTCAGAACAAATAACAAACTCATAATGATAGAGTTGTTTGACCCGAAAATAATTCGGTTAATGGGCCAAGTAACGACGGTTTGGAGCTCCTCCGTTTGTTGATTCCCCAGACTGTGTAAGGAGTCAATCCTCTTTCTCCGATTCTGGAAAATCGGATCAGAAGATCCTCTCCAAGTGATCAAAATCCGATCCTAACAATCCAAAGATCCTCATGAACTCTGTTGAGTTTGTTGATATTTATAGGGAGATTAGGGATGTAACTGACCCCTTAATCCGCTCCTAAATGATAGGTTTTGTTACCTCATTAATCGGTCGTAACAACCCATTAAAACCACTCCCCAGATCGTGGGTGATGAGCGGTTTTTGAAACTGCCTAGATCGCGTTTGAACAGGTCAGAACTTTGACATGCGTTCTGGCATAGATTCTATATTTGAACGCAGCATCTGGAGGTGCGTTCTGCAACGATATTGAGCTACGTTCTTCTATGTTTGAAGGTGCGTTTGGCAGCAGTATAGAACTGCGTTCGACGTCAGTTGGAGCTGCGTTCGACGTCGGTTGGAGCTGCGTCTGGCAGCGGTATAGAGTTACGTCCAGTGGCAATTTAAACTGCGTTCAGCGGTTGATTTGAGATGCGTTCGGACTGTGCTTGGCAGCGATTGGAGCTGCGTTTGGGTTGATGAAGCTGCGTTCGAGCTGTGTTTGGCAGCGATTGGAGCTGCGTTTGAGCTGTGCTTGGCAGCGATTGGAGCTGCGTTTGAGCTGCTCTGTCTTTATATATGGATGACACCAATGACCATTCGAGAAGGTCCTATTCAGGCCATTTGTGACGGATTGAGGCATCTCAATAACGCTCTATCAACTGCAGGTCACGATCTCCACTAAGATTTCTTTGCATGGTTTAACCATGTGCTCCTCAGTGTGTCGAATATCATTACACTGCTCATCAGCACCTCTAATGGTTGCTAATATAATATTAGTCATGTTGTTGTCGCAGCCACTAAGATCAATCATCTCACATAAGAAGATGCATTCGTGTCTGCAGCGGTTGAAGCTGCGTTGGTATTGTATCTTGACGATGGTACGCTGGGAGGACTTCCACGTCTTGGTTTGAAGAGATCGTTGATTTGTAACCTCTTTCTGTCAGAGTGTTGCTAAAGATCGTCGTTTTGTAATCTTTACTTTAGCTCTTTGATATGTGAAAATCTTCAAATTGTAGCCTTCTGGAAGTAGTCAGATTGTAACTTCCATCATCGGTGTTTCATGGGGAATCAGCTATCTATTATTATTTTTAGACAGCCTACAGAACCCCCTCCAAAGTTTTCGAAAGTTCGCGGTTGACTGGGACGAATTTTCAAAACACTTTGGAATCCAAAAATTTTGTTGATCAAATGCACCTCATCGTAGATTGAGTGAAGCGTCTTCGTTGGCTTCATTATTCTTTTTTGGTTCATCTGTAATGATTTGGGCTTTAGCTTGTTTGACTAAGATCGTCTTCTTCAGGGGAGCTGGGCATTTCTGAGTTTAAGACAGATCTGACGTCATAGATGGAGAGAACCACAAGCCTGTATAAGAAGGACTTTATCCACAGCTTAGTCAGGAAGATGGTCATCAGAGGGATTTATCTTCTCTCCTGATCATATCACCATTACTTGGAATATTAACCCCCTTGAAAGGGTTATTTGTGTGATTGGCTGAGGTTGATCACCAGAACGCATGTCCAAATCATGCGTTCGACTGCTGAAACGTGAAGGTGCGTTCGGAAGTTGAAACCCCTCTTTTTGAAAACGCGAGAATCACGTTTCGGGTGAGATTTTGCCTAAAATCCTGCTTCGATTTGACAGCTACAGCTGTGTATAAATGGGTTACTGAGGTCAAATCAAAAGGTCGTTCGACTTTTCCACTTTTTACTCGATTTCTAAACAGGGCTCCTGTTCATCTTCTCCAGCGCTTCAACGGAGGAAAGGATCCGTTCCTAAATACTTCGCCCATCTTCGTCTTCCTCGCCACGGTTGCCATGGGACCCAAGAAGAAAATGGCTTCTAAATCGAAGACCGCCCAAGCTCAGGATGTTCCTTCGGCTAGAACCTCCGGGGATGATCAAGTTCTCACGCCTTCGTCGCTGGTTTCTTCAACTAATGGTAAGATTGAACCATTGGAAGTTGGTTTGATAGATCTCACGTCCCTGACCCCTGATTGACGATTTGTATTTAAGCTCAAGAGATAATTCTGAGCTGGTAATTAATTTCAAGAAAACGCATGGCTAGCTCCATCGTTCATAAAATTTCAACGCAGGTTTAGATCCTACGTTTAAAATCTTGGAGGCAGGTTGAGACTCTGCGTTCAAAATTTTAGATGTGGGTTGAGACCCTACGTTCGAGAATCTGAACGCAGGTCTAAACCTTGCGTTCAAAATTAGATGCAAGTTAAGACCCCGCGTTTGAGAATCCGAACGCATGTCTAAACCTTGCGTTCAAGAATTTAGATGCAGGTTAAGGCTCTGCATTAAATGATCTGGACGCAGGTCTGAGACTTCTTCTGACTAACTTTTCTATTTGCAGTATGCTACTCCAACGAGCCTCTTTCTTTCAACCATTACTTCGGTCATGCGGGAGGTGTGGTGAAGAATACAATCTTCAGTTTTGCCTTCGAGTATCCAATATTCCAGGACACCCACAAAGAGCGGGCGAAACTCATCACTCAGGCTTTTCCTGAGACTCTCAGGTCTTTGGTTACGAATGCCAAATTTGAAACCGCAGAGCGTGAGATTTTAAAGAAGCCGTCCTTCCTATTCGGGGATTCTGTAAAAATGGACCCCAAGCGGATGTCCGAGGGGAATTACAAATGGCTGAAGGTCGTCAACAACCGTCGTCTTTTCCTTCCCAATTTGGAGCGGATGTGGCCGATCTCTTATTATCAGTGCGCTTCTATCCCGCGGTCGATGAATTGGGAACTTGTTCAAGACCAAGGCGGTGTTGCTACGGGGCACATCACTCATCGGGGTACTCATCCCGCTGGTTTCAATAATTTTATGGCTTTGAAACCAGGTTTATTCCAAAAAGAGCATCCTGTCGGAGAGTCTGCTAAATTGGCGGAGGTGTTCATTAGAACATTTATTTCTGTCAAAGGAGAGTTCCCTGCTCGGGATTTCAGGGCCCCTACTTGGGTTCACTCCAGTGATGCGGACTGGTGGGCCCGGATGATAAATTTCGTCTTGGAGGAACTAGAAGAACCTTTGAGAATTTCGGATTTGAGAGTTCCAATAATGGCCACTCGATATGGCATTCCTCCGAATTACAGCGGACTCTTCGCTATGCTGGAATTCTACAACCCTCACACCGGCACCTTTTTCACTCCAGTTGGTGAACTGGGCTTCGCTCTCCACAAAATGTTTGAGATTTCTGGATTGTCTTTTGGAGAATTGCCTTATGAGGAGTTTGTTCCCGGAAGCAGGGAATTAGAGATCCTGAAAAATGGTGCTCCCGAAATCTACGACACTTACTGGGAATTGATGTGCCATTTCCAGATATGTGCGCAAATTACTGGGAAAAGAGCAAGCGGCGTGAAACAAGGACAATGGGCGGAATATCTTGTTCGCTGGTTTTCTGACTCTCTGGTTGAAGCGTTGTGTGGTACCCACAAGACCGGTGGATGCTATTACCGTAGAGGTCTTATACCCTGCTGTTCTATTGGCTTATGGACGACCCTTGAATCTTCTTTCAGCCATGGTGTGCTATTTACAAAGTGGCTTGCGGGAACTATCTTTCGAGTTTATTGCTGTCAAAAAAGTGGATTCCGACGGGAAGACTATCATTCAGACCCCAACCCCTCGAGTGCCGATGCCATACATTTATTTGGTATCTTGGTTCGTGTTGCACTGTCCTCTGATAATGATGACTCCTGAATCAAGTGGCACTTCAACTCCTCTTGTTCAGCAATTAGAAACCTCTGAATGGGCCGGTTGGTATCAAGTTAAATTCCGTGAAATATTGAGACGGGATTATAATTATGAGATTGCTTGCAAGTTTCCCGCTTTCAAGGGCGGCGCGTATGGAGAACTTCATCAAGACACTCCGGGACCGAATTCTTTCACCATGCTTAGCAGGGGTGCCTTTTGGTGGCTCATAAACATTCGTCCGGGCTATCTTATTTTTCGACAAGGGAGAAAATGCTTTATTGAACCATATCAGCCTTATCGTTTTTCTCGGCAATTTGGCTATGATCAGCTCTATGTTGGGAACCCAAACCCTACTCTTGCATACACAGGTAATGTGTAGGCTGGTTGTACCGGAGCAAAATTCCGGCTACCACATAAGATGCCCAATGCACGTACCTCTCTGAGCTTTTGTACCTGGTACCAGGCCGCTTCTCAGATTTCAGCTTATAATATGAATACTTCTTGTTTGAAGTCCATCCGCAAAAAGTATTCTTCAAAGAAGAGTGCCAAAAGGTTTCGCGCCCGTGGTACTAGCGAATATTTATCATATGAGAAGTCGATTCCAGAGGACGAACGGCAACAATCACCAGAGCCAATTCAGGAAGAGGTCAGGATGCCGGATACTCGTGAGGTAGAACCTTCAAGAGTTCAGACTCGGAGTAAGAGTGCCGCTGGAAAGAGGGCGCTAGGGCCGGTTGAAGAAGCCAAGTATGACAAAAGAGCTCGTCGGAAGTTAACGCTCGAACCCCCTGCTTCCAAACTTATGTCGGATGCTCAGAAAGCATGGTGTACCGAAGATGAAGAACAAGAATCGACTGCTATGGAACTCTCGCCTCAGCCTGGTCTCCCCTCAGTTGGTCCTGCTTTAGGAGACCATGATTCTTCTGCTCATTCATTGCATGAAGAAGATCGTGGAGATGAATCTTTTGCAGGGGGTGCGGAGTTAAGCCCCGAAGACACGCTTCATGATACTGCTTCTCATGTTGCAGAAGACATACCTCCTGTCCAAGAACCTACTGTGACTGCCCAGCAAGACCCAATAGCGGACAAGTCTCCTTCTGCTTCTGTGTTACTACCGCCTGTAGGAAGTACTGAGTTAAGCCATACGACTGGGGTCATGTCAAAACCTTCTATCGCCGAGGATCCACCAGCATTTTCTTCCGTAGGCGAAGATGAGCCCATAGACCATAGCGATGGCGATGATGATATGGATGATGATGGTGACCAAAGTGGGGGTAATGAAAATGATGACAACTTGGGTGATGACAGCGATGATCCCGATGACTGGGATATTCCACCACCGTCTTCTGGCGACAAAGCGTCAGCCTACACTCCTTTACCTCTCACTGGTAAGTGTCATTTGTTTCTACTTGCTACCAATCTTACTCCGTATTTAAACAATTTTCTCATACAGATCCTATGATACATGAGGCGAGTACTGTTACTCCTCCTTCGACGCAACAGCTTATGCTACCACCGGCTCAGGTGTCAGAGCCACCTCGCTTAGGGACCTCAACGATGGCTCTCCCATCGACGACTTTATTGACAATTTCTTTAGCTTCTACAGAAGTTGTAGATGTGCCAAGGTCATCTCAAATGGGGGAACTGATGGCTTTACAATCGAGTCCATCTCAACTGGATATCGGCACTCCTTCTCAAGCCACTACGCCGAAGTCACCTGCTGGTCTTTTACTTGGCTCTGTATCTTCAGAAGTTTCTGTGCCGTCTCCCATAGCTGTTTCAAGTCCCACGGACATGCCAGATTTTCTCAAGATTTCCCTTGACTACTTAGAAAGTCTTACCAAGAAAGTGATTGAGGTCGTATCGGCCGGTCGAGATACTTTTGAAACCTTCAAGCCTATGCTCACGAATAGTTTAAACAACCTCAGGTTCGTGGGTGATGCGAATACTGTTCAGCGTTGCTTAGAAGCTATTTCGCGCCTAGAGGCACAACTAAGGTTCTTGGAGGCTTTAGGTCATGCTGATATCCAGGCGCAGATTGCATCCACATTCGAGGATATCCGGGCCGAGGAAGTCAATAAGTATGAAGTCGCTCGACGTCATATAGCAGAGCAAGAGGTTGAGGTGGAACATCTGCAGGAACTGCATGCTCAAAAGCAAGTTGAGCTAACACTCTCCAACACTTCTTTGGAGAATTTACGAGAGAAGATCATTGCTGTTGAAGTAGAGTTGACTAGGATGAAGGCTCAGTTCAAACGAGAAGAATCCATCGTCACTGAGCTCAACGTCAAAAGTGCTACTTCTCTGGTGAATTATCGCACAAAAGCTAGTGCCCTGGAGGAGGCTAAGAAGGAGGTAGAAGCTATGCTGTCTAGTGAGGACGATCTTCGGAAACGGGCCGAGATGCTGGTTCGGGCTGACCATGAAGGAAAACTTTCTGACATTAAGTCTCAGATAGCCTCATTTAGTTTGATGAATTGATGAACTTGCTTTTGTATCGTTCTTTTGGTAGGAACAACACTTATCTTAGGTCACCTTGTTTTCCTTTGAATAAAAGTAGTGCTGCCTTTTGGCTTTTTATTGTTTCTTTTTCATATCATGTTCTGACATGGAACGATGAAATATCAGTTTGATATTGCAACAACCACTATTTATTCCTCTTGTATTATGCTTTTGCCTTGAATACTATACGAATCCTGTAAGTGCCAGGAATGTAATATTAACGTGGCACACTTCGTGGTCTTGTCGTTCTACTATTAAGGGTCGGCAAGTGGAAGGTGTTGTGATTGGTGCAAATTTGAGGACCTATCGCTCTATTGACGAGAGTCGATAGGTTAGAAGTGTTGTGTTCGGAGCAACTTTGGGGACTTATTGCTCTATTGATGAGAGTCAATAAGTTAGAAGTGTTACGATCGGAGCCACTTTGGGGACTTATTGCTCTATTGATGAGAGTCAATAAGTTAGAAGTGTTGCGTTTGGAGCAACTTTGGGGACCTATCGCTCTATTGGTGAGAGTCGATAAGTTAGAAGTGTTGCGTTTGGAGCAACTTTGGGGACCTATCGCTCTATTGGTGAGAGTCGATAAGTGAGAAGTGTTGCGTTTGGAGCAACTTTGGGGACTTACCGCTCTATTGGTGAGAGTCGATAAGTTAGAAGTGTTGCGTTTGGAGCAACTTTGGGGACCTATCGCTCTATTGGTGAGAGTCGATAAGTTAGAAGTGTTGCGTTTGGAGCAACTTTAGGGACCTATCGCTCTATTGGTGAGAGTCGATAAGTTAGAAGTGTTGCGTTTGGAGCAACTTTGAGGACTTATCGCTCTATTGACGAGAGTCGATAAGGTAGAAGTGTTGCGATCGGAGCAACTTTGAGGACTTATCGCTCTATTGACGAGAGTCGATAAGGTAGAAGTGTTGTGATCGGAGCAACTTTGAAGACTTATCGCTCTATTGACGAGAGTCGATAAGGTAGAAGTGTTGCGATCGGAGCAACTTTGAGGACTTATCGCTCTATTGACGAGAGTCGGTAAGTTGGAAGTGTTGCGATCGGAGCAACTTTGAGGACTTATCGCTCTATTGACAAGAGTTGAAAAGTAGAAGTGTTACGATCGGAGCAACTTTGAGGACTTATCACTCTATTGACGAGAGTCGGTAAGTTGGAAGTGTTGCGATCGGAGCAACTTTGAGGACTTATCGCTCTATTGACGAGAGTCGATAAGGTAGAAGTGTTGCGATCGGAGCAACTTTGAGGACTTATCGCTCTATTGACGAGAGTCGATAAGGTAAAAGTGTTACGATCGGAGCAACTTTGAGGACTTATCGCTCTATTGACAAGAGTCGATAAGTTGGAAGTGTTGCGATCGGAGCAACTTTGGGGACTTATCGCTCTATTGACGAGAGTCGATAAGTTGGAAGTGTTGCGATCGGAGCAACTTTGGGGACCTATCGCTCTATTGGTGAGAGTCGATAAGTTAGAAATGTTACGTTTGGAGCAACTTTGGGGACCTATCGCTCTATTGGTGAGAGTCGATAAGTTAGAAGTGTTGCGTTTGGAGCAACTTTGGGGACCTATCGCTCTATTGATGAGAGTCAATAAGTTAGAAGTATTGCGTTTGGAGCAACTTTGAGGAAGATGGAGTTCAAATTCTGTAGGAATGGAACCAATTATGGGTTTAACATTAGGATTGGAAAGACTCTGTCCACTACTTTGTTTAAATTTTGCAGGAATTTTAAACCCAAGCAGCATTTTTTCCCAAAAGTCAGATTCTAAAAACAGGGGTACCCCCTGCGTTCACGCTCCTGAGTGGAGCTGCGTATTTTTGTAAGAACGCATCTCCAGATTGTTGCGTTTGGTCTGATTTTATGGACGCAGGGTTTTGTCCCGCGTCTAATAGGAAGTTGAAGCGGCTGTAATGATGACGAAGAGACCTCCTTTGGGCGGGAGTCTTGGGACTCTATACTACCCACAGTAATTATATATATAAATAGCCTTGATTGGTCTTGTCAAGGGCCTTAATCGCTTAGACTTCCTTCTTGAAATTAGAGACGAGCTTCTTCTTGTTAATTCCAAAAACTGTTCGGCAGTTTCGTTTCATCTTCTAGCGATGGCTTCCAAGAGATCTCGCTCGAGCGATGACGACAAGACGGTGCACCCTACCCCGCCGTCAAAGAAGGTTTTCGGATCCTTTTCCTGGCCGACGTCGACGCCTCCCACGCCTGGTCCTCGAGGTAAGTCCCGCTGCCTTCTTCGTTTCAGGCATTCTTCATCAATGGGTTTTCTTGAAACTCTCTAGATGAGTTCTGGTTGATGATGACGAATAAAATTTGTCATTTCAATCTTGAATGTGCACAGAGTTTGCATTTCTCTTGATGAAAACTGTTCATCTTCTTGACCGAAAGAACTTCTTGTGTCCATTGTAATGGTGAAGAATCAAACCCTTGACGTTGAACACACGGAGAAGTTTCTGTGTTTGTTGATAAGATTTGTTCGTTTTAGATACGACCAATCATTCATATGTTCTTTGATCTTGAATGCGGAAGAAAACTTCCGTGTTTATTGATAAGTTGAAGGGTTGATCCCTTAATCGAAGGAGAAAGATCATCTCAAGAAGACGCCCCTCTTATTCCACCCATCTCTGTGATCTTCCCGCACGAGGACTTCGAGCGGGTGTGTGATGAGAAGGTTCGTCTGTTTCCCCATTCTGTTCTTTTTCTTTCCAGACGTTTAGAAAACTTGGTGAGGCAAGCTTTCTGCATTGTGATGCACGGGTGGGGCTCTTTCTCTGAGTTTCGAGCGCCTATTATGGAAGGGTTGAAAGCTCTTGCGGAAGTCAACCCCTTCTACGCTAAGCGCTTTGACGAGACTAGGGCTGGGCGTATTCGGTTCGGTTCGGTTTTAAGCCCAATCCGCATCCAATCCGAATTTTTCGGATTCTCAAAACTCTCATCCAGATCCAGATTTTTTTCCCTTCATCCGAATATTCGGCCCAACCGAAATTCGGTTCGGTTCGGTTCGGTTTCGGTTTTGAACCGAATTAACTCCATTTCACAAAAATCTGGGTAAGTTTTAGTTATATCCAAAACTGAAAAGAAGCAATCAAAACTGAAAAGAAACAATCAAAACTGTACTAAGCCACTTAATCAAATTGTATGATCTGAATATAACTAGCTTAATACACTAGGAGGACCATGTAATTATGTAGCCTTTTTTAGAGAAAGAACAATGTTTGGCAGGCACACACACCTTTTGATGATTTTCGTTAATTTTTAGCTGCCTTTTTCTCATCAAGAATTATCTTATATCCTTGACAGCCTATACTATAGGTTAATTTGATATCCAGCACCAGCAAGCTGTATTCATGTTATCACTGAAATTTGACCAAAACACTAAATTTATCCTTCAACCTCAACATCTTGTATTGATTTACGGAAATCTCACTTAACTATATCAGCGTACTCAAATATATGTTAGTATAAACTCCACCCCACAATTCTTAAATGCTAAACATTCAGCCATAAATTTTCTTCACACCCAAGGCTCGCAGCTACTTTTTGTTTAAGAATTCGGTTCGGTTTTTTTTGGGCGGTTCAGGGGTTCAAACCGGATCCAGACCGGTTTAATTCGGTTCGGGCGGTTTAGAGACTTCTTCTCATCCATTTAATTCGGTTCGGTTAACCGATCCGTTTTTTCGGGCGGTTTTTTCGGTTGAACCGGTTTGTTTCGGTGTTTGCCCACCCCTAGTGAACACTTTGCAGAATAGAGGAAGATAAAAGTTGGCTCATGCAAAGATCATATTTAGTTTGGACTCCTCAATTTTGTAATGTTTGGCAAATGCAATCTTCAATTTCAAAAAGGAATGATCATATTTTCACTTAGCATGAATGGTATTAATAGTACAAGAACATGAAAGATTGATTTAATCATTGTACAATGAAAATGAAAGATTGATTTAATCAAATTTTATGCACAAAAGTTAATGTTCTAATAAATTAACCAATATATACGTCAAGATGCTTTTCTGTAATCAGGGTTTCTGCTAGCATCACACTAAGTTGTCAACGTCAATGGAAAAACAAGAAGAAGAAAAAAAAGACTGCCCTTGTAATGAGGACAAGAAATGACAATATTTGATTAGTTGATATATTTTTGAATTTTGAATTTTGAATTTTGAAATTTGAAATTTGAAATTTGAAATTTAAAATTTGAAATTTAGTTTAATTTTAGTTGAGTGATTTGAGGGATTGTTGTTTGTTTCTATTTTTATTGCACGTTGTGTGCACGTAGTTTTTTTTTATAAATAATCAATCCAACAACTTAGGAAATTTTCTTTATTATAATACTTCTCGACAACTTAAATCGTCAGAGGTGTAGTGTTAACTTGACGACATACAAAGTAGGAGAATTATCTATTCATACAAACATTTGATGAGCAACCCCCAGCTAAGCTCAAGGGACATGCAAATTATGGGTAATATTTCTTAAGAAATTTCCCGTTAATTGGCATCATAAGTTTGTCACCTTTCTTGTTGATGAGACGGTAAGCTCCGTTGGAATAGACTGTCTCAACGATAAAAGGCCCTTCCCATTTGGGATTAAACTTCCCTTTGGTTTTATGAGTCATCACCATGGGTCGTCGATTAGCCAGAACCAAATCACCTTTCTTGAAAATCCGTTCCTTAACCTTTTTGTTGTAGGCTTTAGAAATACGGGCTTGATATAGTTCAATCTGTTGCTGAGCTTGAAGTCTCTTGTCGTCTAAAGCTTCGAGTTCTTGCAAGCGTCGTTAGTGTTTCTCTTCCTCCGTCAGTCCAGTTGTGATAGCGACTCTTAAGGAAGGGATTTGGATTTCTAATGGCAACACGGCTTCACAGCCATATACCAAAGAGAATGGCGTAGCTCTTGTAGGGGTCCTCACTGTTGTGCGGTAGGCCCACAAACATTCGCCGAGTCTTTCGTCCCAATCTCGTCGGCTCTTAGAGACAAACTTTTTGAGGAGCTTCACAATGGTTTTGTTAAAAGCTTCTGCAAGACCATTCGCTGGCGGATAATATGCCGTGGATGCAACACTTTGGATGCGAAATTTATCACAGAACCGCTGAAATTCAAAACTAACAAACTGTGTCCCGTTGTCGTGAACTATTCGTCTTGGGACTCCAAAATGATAGATGACGTGATGTTTAATGAACTTGATCACATTTGAAGTCTTGACTTCTTTTAGCGGGATTGTCTCCGCCCACTTGGAGAAATAGTCGGTTACGGCCAAAATGAACCGGTGTCCTTTGGAGGTTGGAGGAGAAATTAGTCCTACAACATCCATGCCCCACATTTCAAATGGCCAAGTTGCGGATGTAGGATGCAGTTTATCCGGCGCTTGATGGATAAAGTCCCCATGAATTTGGCATGCATGACAGTGTCTAGCGTAGTTGACTGCGTCTAAAAACATCTTTGGTCAATAATAGCCGATTCGTCGAAGATGATCTCCTAATTTAGCTCCGGGCTGATGAGCCCCGCATATTCCGTTGTGAGCTTCTTTGAGGGCCTCTTTCGCTTCTTTCCGGGAAAGACATCGAAGTAAAACTCCGTCATGTGATTTACGGTATAAGGTTTGAGAAACCGCATCATAATAGAACTGGAGGGCCTTTCGTTTGATAGTGGCCGCTTCCTTAGGGTCATCAGGCAATATTCCGTATATGGCATAGTCGATATACGGGAATCGCCAATCTCTAGCTTCAAACTCCATCGAGGTTGTACAGACTTCCCCTGTCGTCGTCTCATCGGAGCTTTCCTCCATAGGTATCTTAAAACAGTATAACTCGCGTCCTGTAACCAAGATTGTAGTTTCAGCCCCTGGAGGAAGCGCTAATGAAGTCGCCAGCGAAGCTAAAGCGTCTGCGTAAGCATTTTGAACTCGTGGAATGTATTCGATAAAGAAACCTTTAAACTTCTCAACTTGCTTTAGCACTACGATATGATACGGGATGAGATCCTCATGCCGCACTTCGTATTCCCCTCGGACTTGATTAACGATGAGCTGAGAGTCACCGTAAGCTTCGAGGTGCTGAACATTAAGTTCTTCGGCAAATTGCATTCCTAATAGCAGAGCATTATACTCGGCTACATTGTTGGTGCAGGGTTCGATTAGGGAGAACCCCCTTAGGATTACGTGACTGTTCGGAGAAACGAGTACGACCCCCACTCCTGCAGTGATTGCTCCGTGAGGGTTTGCTCTAGATGCACCGTCGAAGAATAATTTCCACACCTGTGTGGTTTCTTGAGTAACGTAAGTTTCAGCGACTTCATCAGGCAACTCTTCATACAATTTAGATGTCCCTGGCACCGGGTGATCAGCTAAGAAATCTGCCAATGCTTGACCCTTTACTGCCTTTTGGGGCATAAACTGCATATCATATTGTGACAAGAGAATGGCCCACTTTGCGAGCCGGCAATTTAGAGATGATAGTTTCATCATTAAAACTCTCAATGGATTCACCTTAGAGATGACATGAATTGTCTGTCCAACCAGGTAATGTCGCATCTTTTGAACTGCGAATACCAAGGCGAGACATTCTTTTTCAACTGGATTGTATCGGTGTTCGGCTCCCATCATAGTTTTTTGATATTCTCTATCCCAGACAAAGGACACTCCTTTCTTCATGAGCTTGGAAAAAGGTTGACAACGTCCTGAGAGATTTGATATAAATCTACGAATATAGGCCAATCTCCCTTGCAAACCCCTGAGCTCTTTGAGATTCTTAGGCGGTGGCATGTCTTGGATAGCACGCACTTTTTCCGGGTCGAGAGAGATTCCCTTGGAGGTAACAATAAATCCCAGGAATTTTCCATTTGATACCCCGAGGAATGATTTTGTCGGGTTCATCTTCAATTGATGTGCTCGCATGATATCGAACATTGTCTTCAAGTCTGTAAGATGATCACCTTTGTGTTGACTTTTTACTGCTATATCGTCAACATAGCACTCGATCTTCTTACGTAGGTGCTCGTGAAAGATGACATTCATTGCACGTTGATAAGTTGCACCCGCGTTTTTCAGGCCGAATGGCATCACTGTATAGCAATATACCCCCAGTGGTGTTCTAAAAGCGGTATGCTTTTCGTCTTCTGGGTGCATCTTGATCTGATTGTACCCGAAAAACCCGTCCATGAAAGACATCCTTTCATATCCACAGGTGTTATCGATCATGATGTCGGTGATAGGAAGTGGAAACTCATCTTTTGGACAAGCTGCGTTAAGATCGCGAAAGTCGATGCATATCCGGACCTTACCGTTTTTCTTGGGCACTGGAACGATGTTAGCCACCCAGTCGGGGTGTTGTTATTTCCTAACAAAACCTGAGTCTATGAGCTTTTTAACTTCTGACTCAATTGATTCCATGATCTCTGGACGAAACCGGCGTTGCTGTTGTTTAACGGGTTTGGCATCCGGATCGATGTTGAGACGATGCATGGCCACTCTTGGGTCAAGACCAGGCATGTCTTCATAATTCCAAGCAAAGACATCTATATATTCTCGGATGAGAGATATAAGATCTTCTTTTTCGGATGATGATAAGTCTTCAGCTATGAAGATAGGCTTGGGGTTAGATTCATCTCCCATGTTGACCTGGATCACTTTATCTTCAGTGGGTGGTTCACGCTGTTCAAAGCACATATCCCACAAGATGTTGAGGCGTTTAATCCAAGGGTCATCGGTTGATTCGATTAATCCTTCATTACCCCCTGCGCCCTCGTCTGGATGGCCAGTTGAGACCATGTTCACAGTTAGGCTTTTGAAGAAAGGCCCAACACTGACGTCGGACTCATATGAAGATGTTCCAGATGAATGGTCGTGACGCAGGTAGTTACTGATTTCATTTTCCGAGGCTGACGGAGTTGTGACATAACCTACGCCTCTTCCGGTTTTTTGATAGTAGTCCGGAGGTTTTCCTTCGGGGGTGAGAGACATTCGAATCGGTGTTCGCCTTCCTTTCCCGAAGTTTAAACCCTGCTTTTCATTAAAGTTATACCCCATTCGTTTCATTAAGTGTATAGAATTGGGTTCATGGTAATGAAATTGAGGAACTCCATCATCTTCTTCTGAACTTCCCCGTCGGAGTGGTGTGGGTTTGACTTTACCAAGACGGATTGGCTTTTGCCCTTTCTTTTTAGACGGGACTTCGAAGAAAGCCTTTTGTGCATCTTCTACTTCTTCATCGGAAGTGAAGGATGACTTAATTGGCAATGTGAGGCATACTTCTGCACGCAATGTATGCCATGAGCTGGTACCTGTATTATGATTATTCTCTATTTGTCCAACTTTAAAAGATTCATCCGACAAGTACGCCAAAATAAAATCTTCATTAATGCACCACTCGCCCTCACTCGGTACATTATTATTGTTCTCGACTGGACCAATTACATTAAAGTTCAGCTCCCATGGACAATTCCCTTCCGGGTCTGGTTCGACATCTGCCTCATTACCACTGTCGACGTCTTCTTCCTCTTGCGACTCTGAGTAGAAGACTGAATCGGTGTGGAAGTTTTCCACTCCCTTGAAGGGGTATTTCTCCGCAATCAGGGTTCGAACTTCGTCTTCATCATTGACATACTTCATGACTTGATGCAATGTGGATGGGACAACGCGATTTGCGTGAATCCATGGTCGTCCTAATAACAGATTGTAGGACGTGTCCGCATCTATGATGTAACAAGTTACTTCTGACCTGAGATCTCCGATTTGACATCTGAGTTTGATCTTTCCCAGGGGCCGAGTGCTGTTAGCATTGAATCCGAAGATGGTAGTTTGGGTAGCATGCAACCGATGCATGGGAATCCCTAAAACTTGCATAACTCTGTATGGCATGATGCTAAGTGCCGAGCCTGGGTC
>NC_033797.1:119527937-119535271 GCF_001876935.1 Asparagus officinalis
GCCGAGCCACCTCGGGGTGGCTCGGTGGCCGAGCCACCTTGGGGTGGCTCGGCCATGAGCCGAGCCACCCCAAGGTGGCTAGGCACAGTGTCGGCCACCCCGAGGTGGCCGACAGTGGCCAGAGGTGGCCGACAATTCCCTTTTTGCAGCCACTGTCCTGAGAGCCTATAAATAGGCCTAGAGATGTTCATTTTCAGGGGTCGAACTTTCAAGAGCCGAAACTCTGCCGGATTGAAGAGTGAACTCGGAGCTTGAAGACCAGAAGACTTGCACCATTCAGATCTGATCCTCGGCGACCATCCACGTCAGAAAAGGCAGGATCTCGAGAGGAAGAAAGAACAGATCTGAGATCTACACGAGACTACACTCCAGATCTAAGCTTGGTCTTAGATCTCGAGATCTGAGCGATTATTCCCTTGGTGGATTAATCCCTCCCGGCTATTATTCCCTTCGTGGAATAATACCCGCATACTCGTGTAGATCCGACCGGATCTAGATCGCGCGGTGGTCCACGGATTAACCCCGGCGCAGGCAAAGAACCCACCAAAGCGAGCGACCGCAAAACAGGAGCTCGTGATTTGTTCACAGAGGAGAGTTGTAATTTTTCTTTATTTTCTTTGATTTAGTTGTAACCGGATCTATAAAAGACCGGATCTTTGTAACCCAAGATGACAATCATATCAATGAAAAAGAAAACAGTTTTCCACGCGAACAATCTGGCGACCACAGTGGGAGCCGACGATCTCGCCAACGAGATCGATGCGTCGCAGCCGCGGATTGCAATCCCGGTCGTGGAGGAGGTCGAGTACGAGTTCGACCAAGCCAAGTTCGAGGAGTACGTGTCCTCGTCCGGCTCTATCTCCCCCCGCAAGTCCAAGAAGTTCTCCTCCGGGAGAAAAGCTCGTTGGTTTGAAGCTGCTCGGGAAGCCCACGAAGCTCTCAACCCAACTGACGCCGAAGTTGCGTCAAATGAAGTTCCACCGACCTCCAATCAGGTCAACCCAACTCCCGCCAACGCCTCTACTGTTCAGGGCGTTGTGACTCTCTCAAAGAGAGCCCGCCAGAGGCGTCGTCAACGCCTTGCGCGGCAATTCGCTAAGGCGATGGAGTCTACGGACGGATTCCGCTACCACGCGGAGTTGAAGAACAGAAGAGGCAAACAGCCTCAACCACCAATGAATGGCGACTCTTCCAAGCCGCCAAAGAAAGAATGGGTCCGCGTCAAACGGAACCGTTCGACACTCGAGGAGCGCATTCGCAAGCGCCGCGCGATGTCAGCGCAGGCACGGGCTCAAGCTCAGGAAGCCCGTAGAAAGCTGCAAAAGGAGGTGGAGAAGAAGCCACCACCAACACGACAAGTCTGGAAGCCTAAGTCTGAAGTGGCGACTCAGGCCAAAAAGCAACCAGTGCAGCCTTCTAAGGAAGGTCAAACTCCGGCGAGTCAACCAAAGTCGCCGTCAATCCCAATAACTTCTCCGGGAGATCATGCAGAGTCATCCCGCAAGAAGAAACCAATTTTGGAGCGCCTCGGTCCAATTCCTGACGTGAGAGGCAAAGCTCCAATTCACGAGCGTTTGGGCCCGATGAAGAAGCCCAGAACGACTCAACATACTGGGGGTCGCCATCACCTCCAGCATGACAAAGACCTCAAGGCAGCTGCGCGCACCAATTTGCGCATTGAAGTCCAAGATCACGCCGAAAATTCACGCCCAAAAAGGCATGTTTTGAGGCGGGTAACCTTTGAAAGCCCAAAGAAGGCAAGTCAACCTCAGATGGAAACATTATCATCTGATAATGATTGTGTTGTACCTGAGAAGGCGTGCCCGCACACGATAGGTTACTCTGACTGTCAAAATGACGAGTTGTACTATCGTGCTGGGGGTACGAATAGAACCAGGAAGAGGAGTCCCCGAGAACGGGAAATTCAATGTCCCTGTTCCAAACTCATTCGGGCGGTATTGTCGGAATGCAATTGCATTAAGGCGGTCCCCGAAAGAGTTTCAGTTTTTGAAAGACTTAATGCGGAAACGCCAAAACCAAGGCCTAGGCGCTTCCAACGAAGAAGAAGGGTGATTGAAGACGGAGAATTTCCGAGGGTCACCACCAACATGACGAGCAAAGGGACATCGGCACGAGAAGATTTCGAGTCGATTCTGAAAGCTTCCCGACCTAGAACCCGTCTGCAGTCCGGAACCATAGAGCGAGCAACTTATGGTAGGATTCGGACAAGACGCCCTTCAGAAGATGAAGAATCTGATGCCGGCTCCGCGGTGGCATCAGATAATACAGTATCCAGCGAGGGACAACCCCGCGAGGCCCTGATGATAAGTGCGGAGCAGATGGCCAAGATGCTTGAAGACGCTTTGGCTAAGCAGAAAGAAAGTTTCAAATTTGAGATGGAGATGGCCATGCAGCAGATGAGAGAAATGCATGACCAACAGATCCAAGCATTGGCGAACCAACAAGGCGAGCAGAATCATCGTAACCCGATTAATGTGGAAGATGAGGATACAAATGCTCGTAACACCAATGATCCTCCCGTCAACGCAGGGGGTGGTAATGAGAATGCTGGCGAAGAAACCGGCGAAAACCTGAAGATCAAGAACCTCGAGAGCAAAATCAACACACTAATTTCCGCTCAAGAGACGAAGAAAACAGGCATTCCTTGCCCATACCCAAGAGAATGGGAATCGATCCCATATCCGGCGAAGTTTAATCTAATTAACTTCACGCCGTTTAATGGGATGGGTTCACCTACCCAGCATTTGATTTACTTCAAATCGCATTTGGGGGTGATCTCTGGTAATGAGCCTCTGATGGTGCGGTCATTCGTCGGCACTCTTCGCGGAGCCGCCTTCGATTGGTATCGCCGCCTCAAGCCAGGCAGCGTAAACAGCTGGGATGACATGGAGACCAAGTTCCTGGCCAACTTCTTCGACGACGACACCGAGATATCTATCGGATCGTTGCTCGATGAGAAGCAGAAGGACGGAGAGTTAGTCGATACCTTCGTCAAAAGATTCCGGAACAAGGCGATGAATTGCCGGGACCCGATCACCGAGGAATTCATCCTCCAGACCTGCCACAACAACCTCGCGTTGGACGTGCTAGAAGCAATGGGGACAGCACCATCCAATACATGGAAGGACTTGAAAGTCCGGGGAGAGCAAGCTGAGCGATTCCTCAAGAGGAAGAAGGCGGAAAGAGGCCAACCGGCGACGAGTGTTCCAAAGCAAAACTTCGTCCCACGGGGGAAAGGTAAGGCACAAGCTAATGCAGTTGATGCTAATCAAACCTTTCAATTGCAACCACAGCAACAGCAGCCACAGCAACAAGCACCCCAACAATCTCGAGGACAATGGCAACAACGGCCTCAGAAGCAGAAATCTGCGGAGCCGAGGTTTCCTAAAGTGTACTCCTTCAAGGATGATGAAGTTCCCGGCATCTTCAAATACCTGTTGGAGAACAACAAGATCCAGTTGCCGGCGATCGTGGATCAAGAAGGGGCCAGCAAAGTGACGGATCCAAAGTACTGCGCGTACCACAGAGCGGTCCACCACCCTACGAGATCATGCTACCACCTCAAGGACAAGATCCAGGCGTTAATCGACGTAGGAGTCATAACCCCGAAACCAGCCAAGAATGTGGGGGCCAACGCAGTGTCAATCAGTTTTGGGTCGGTGCCTACAACTTGGTTCGAGCCAAAACGCGTCACCAAAGTCGGGATGAAGACGGTGAATGACGATCCGCACGGACAGCGCCAAAAGGGACTTGTGCCGCACACAACCCCAAATGGCGAAATCCTTTGGGTTCATCCAGATCTGATTGGAGATGAACAATGGGCCGGTTCGTCATCCGGGAGGAAGTCTAAAGGAAAAGGGAAGTCTTGTTATGGAGTCTCTGCTATCCCAGGGGAAGATGACGAAAGAATCTCCACTTTCCTGCTCTCTGAAGAAGAACAAGAAGCTTTTGCGACACGGAGCGGAAATGAATACCACTACAATTATCCGCCACCTAGTGAGCAGGGGGTGAACAAGCGGGGACCAGCCAAAACTCTCACGGAGATGGGAGTGATTGCAAGTCCCACACCGGGTAAAGAAGCTCTACGACAACCGGTGAATAAACCAAAAGAGAAGAATCCCCAAGAGGTACAGAATCCGAAGCAGTCTCGTTTCAGTCGTCCAATTGGAAGAGACAAACCGGAAAGCTCGAAGACTCCGCATAGCTTCGACATTATGGCGCAATTAGCCAACATTCCTGCACGGATAACGCTGTATGAGTTGCTGCGATTATCCAAAGAAACCAGGGAGGCCCTACAAGAAGCTTTGGCCAATGCAGAGGTATTTCTGACTCAAGTCAAGCCGATACCTGAACAGCCAGAACCGCTGAGTCAACAGTGCAACATAGCGACTAAGAACCTTCCCTGCATTACTTTCACCAAAGAAGATATGCAGACGAAGAATTCGAACCACGATCGGCCGTTATATTTCGTCGGATACATTGGCTCCAGCCAAGTCAACCGAATCCAAGTGGATCCGGGTTCTGCTGTGAGTATTATGCCGCTTCGATTGATGCATTTCCTCGGCATCCCAGTAAGCAAGTTGGCGTCCACAGGCACTGTTATTTATGGATTCAACACTAGTGGGTCAAGACCCTTGGGTAAGATCCGGGTGAAGTGCCAGATGGGAGATCTGAAGACAGAAGTCACGTGTTATGTGATCGATGCGGAGACTTCGTACAACTTACTATTGGGTCGGCCTTGGATCCATAGTAATGTGATAATTCCCTCTACTCTCCATCAGTGTTTGAAGTATGTCGACACTGACAATGAGGTTAGGACGGTGGTCGCGGATAAGCAACCATTCAAGGGGTATGAGAATTATTTCACCGATTCTCTCCTTTATGGTAACGAATCCGATACTGAACCATCGGCCCAGGGCACAGACAGCGGAGAAGAAGCTGATTCTGAAGCCGGATTCGATTACAATGGCGGTTTTGTTTTAAATGACATTGTACCCTTTGTAATCAATCTTGACGATGAACAATCGTCAGATGGAGGTTGTAACTGGCAACTTGCCGATATTGCAATAAAAGATGATTTAGAGTACTCCTTGTCTCTTGATGATGTGATGAAAGGGCTGTATGATAATCCTGAGTTGTATATGCCGATCCGATCATCCTATGTAACGAAGGAACACCTCCAGCATTCTTTCGGAACAACCATGGTCATCCCGAACAAAGTAAGAGGTGCTAAAGAAGTGATTTACGGTAAAGGAAAAAGCTCTCCGTTACCAGATCATTTCCTAAGTGAAGACGAAGATGATGACAAACCTGGTCGACATCTATCCAAGTATAGTCCAGAAGCGCGCAAGCTCATGGAAAAGCAGGGCTACGATTTCACACTCGGAGAAGGTTTATACTTCGATCGAGGTCCTCGTAATCCAGCCAAAGCAGTATATGTACCAAAAGGTAAACCTGAGGATTATTATAAATATGGGCGAGGCTTAGGTTATGTTTCATCAGATGACGAATGTGGTTGGCAAATTATCGATCAAATTGCTAACAAAGCCAAGAAGGGATACTCTCCTGATGCTTCAGAGTGGGACTCCGATACAAGTCTGGGAGAAGTTTTCAAAGCCCTAATGGCAAATATGGCTACAGCTGATCCATCCACCATGGAAGACGACGATCAAATGCCAACATGGGAAGACCCGTGGGTTCACCATCTGAATATGCAATATGGCGATAGGTTCGAGCAAAGAGAACCACCCACTGAAGATAAAATAGTCCAGATTAACATGGGTGATGAAGCTAACCCAAAGCCTATATTCATCAGCGACAGTCTTCCCCCAGATGAGAAGGAGGAATTGATTGCTCTCATCAGGGAATATATCGACGTCTTCGCATGGAATTATGAAGACATGCCAGGGCTCGACCCCAATGTCGCAATGCACCGCCTCGATATCAAGCCGGATGCCAAACCTGTCAAGCAACAGCAAAGACGGTTTCGTCCGCAGATTATGGAAGCCATTGAGGCAGAGGTTAAGAAGTTGATCGAATCAGGATTTATCCGAGAGGAACAACATCCAGACTGGTTAGCCAACATCGTTCCCGTCATGAAGAAGAATGGCAAAATCAGGATTTGCATCGACTTCAGGAACCTGAATGAAGCATGTCCGAAAGACGATTTCCCTCTCCCAATCACGGATGTCATTATCGACAATACATGTGGATTTGAGAGGATGTCCTTCATGGATGGATTTTCGGGATATAACCAGATCAAGATGCATCCAGAGGATGAGAAGCATACGGCGTTTAGAACACCCCTCGGCGTCTTCTGCTATACGGTGATGCCTTTCGGTCTGAAGAATGCCGGTGCCACATACCAGCGAGCGATGACTAAGATTTTCCAAGAACATCTCAGGAAAACAGTCGAATGCTACGTTGATGATTTGGTTGTGAAAAGCCGCAACAAGGAAGATCACATCAAGGATTTGAAAACGATGTTCGATCTCATGAGGAGTCATCAATTGAAGATGAACCCCACTAAATCATTCCTTGGAATGTCCAGCGGAAAATTCATGGGATTCGTCGTCACCACCAAAGGTATTCATATCGATCCCGATAAGGTGAAGGCGATACATGAACTGCAACCTCCTAGAAACCTAAGAGAGCTCAGAGGATTGCAAGGGCGTTTAGCTTATATCCGGCGTTTCATCTCAAATCTTTCTGGGAAGTGCCAACCGTTCTCTAAGCTGAACAAGAAAGGAGTATCATTTATCTGGGATGATGCTTGCCAAAAAGCATTCGAAGATATCAAAACGTATCTGGCGAACCCTCCTGTTCTCGTTGCACCGAAATCTGGTAAACCGTTCTTGATTTATCTCAAGGCGATGAACCACTCGATAAGTGCCTTACTAGCGCAAGACGATGATAACGGTCACGAACAGGCAGTTTATTACCTAAGTCGGACCTTGGTAGGCGCAGAGTCTCGATATCCGATGATTGAGAAAGAATGCCTTGCATTGGTATTTGCGATGCAAAAGATGCGGCATTACCTGGTGGGACAGACGATCTACGTTATCTCCAACGTTAATCCAGTACGGGTGTTTATGACGCAACCGGCCTCTATGAATTGGCGGCTAGCGAAGTGGGCCCTTCTCTTGTCCCAATACGATTTGCACTTCAAGCAGCAGAAGTCGATAAAAGGACAGGCGATTTGTGATCTTTTGGCGGCAAACCCGACCGCAGATATGGCAGAAGTGTATAATGACTTGCCGGATGAAACCCACGAGGTTAACACTACATCGCACCAGCAAGTATGGCAATTATAT
>NC_033797.1:119536271-119538420 GCF_001876935.1 Asparagus officinalis
AGTTTCAAAGAAGGGGATTTGGTTCTAGCTGAAAGGCGGCCTATGATCCTTAACTCCAAGAAGAAGGGTCAATTTGAACCCATATGGGAGGGACCATTCGTAGTGGAGACAGTCTACTCGAGTGGCGCATATCGCCTTGTCACCAAGGACGGTGACCGGCTTATGATGCCGATAAACGGCAAGTTCCTGAAAAAATACTATCCTTAGTATCTTCAGGATAACCAATGCACTGGGAAGTTCCCGGAAGAATACTACATGGGTATTCTTAGGGATAACCCAGTCATTGTAGAATTGATAAATAAGGAATCTACGTTCGAACTCTGAATGTCAGAATGTTTCTTCTTATTTTTATCAAAATTCTCTAACTCTTATGAGTTATTTTTGTGAGATGAGATCCAGTCCTCTGATAGGTTAATCTTTCCTCACCAAACCATCCGCTGATCAAATTAAACGACAGTGGATCCACCAACATTTCCATCTGCCCGTCGTGGGCATTTCTCAGACTCAACGTGCTAGGTCCTAATCACCTAGCATTAAAGTCTCCCTTTGAGTGATAATACGAGTTGGCACTTTCCTTGCTACCTGTATTCCACTTTCTTTGCTTTCTGGTCAAACCTATAAAAGTTAGGACCAAAGCCAAATTCCTCTCTCGATTCCTTCCATGAACGAGAGGTCCACTTTCAATTGGAACAGTCAAACCTATAAAAGTTAGGATTGTTCCCGATCTCGCTTAGTCAAGCTTGCAAATAGTTAAGACTAAGACCGAGTCATTCCTTTTCGATAAACGAAAATCCACCTTTGTTCCTTTTTCCACCAAACCTATAAAAGTTAGGGTTGAAATTGGGCTTTCTCCTTAATGAATGAGGGATTCTTTGAATTCAAATGACCAATCCTATAAAAGTTAGGGTCGTTTGAACCTTTCCGATTCTCAGAGTGGAGATCCCACTCTTAGTTTCATCCTGCCGGATTCTGGGGGTGGAGATCCCACCTCGAGTTTCCTTTCCAGCTACAGATAGAATATAAAATTCTTTCTCTTCAGCACTGGGAGATAGAATATAAAATTCTTCCTCTCCTATTTCTCAGTCTGTCTTTGCTCTTAGAAAAGACACAATTCTCAACTTCCAATCCGGACACTTGGTGCACGGGGAATTTTATCTCGACTCCTAAATAGAGATAAGCCTACGCCTAACACGCGTTACCGGTTTAGTCTTTTACCGATTGAAGAAGACACCAGAATTCTAGTCTGGGGAATTTTATCCCGAAGCCTAAGTAGGGATGAGTCAACACCTAATACGTGTTGCCGGGTAGCCTATTCCCGTAACAAGGGCGAAGCCTATGTATTCAAAATCATAGCACAAAGCCTCAGAGAATTTACTCTCTTAGCATAACGTTACATGCGGAACGGATTTAGACAATCCGCATGCTAACCCGATTCAAACGATGATCGGTAAAGGCACATCAAACCCGTTGAAGGCTGAGGGTTTGCCAAAAATCCTAAAGTCTATGTCTAACACACATTGCAGGTTTAGTCTTTCGCCGATTGAAAAAAACACCAAGGTCTAAACTTGGGGAATTTTATCCCGAAGCCTAAGAAGGGATAAGTCATCGCCTAATACGCGGTGCGGGGTACCTTTTCCCTATAAGAAATGGTGAAGTCTATGTATTCAAAGTCATAGCATTAAGTCTAAGAAAAGCGATTTTCTTAGCGCAACGTTACATGTGAGACGGGTCTAATAATTCACATGCTAGTCCGATTTCAAACGGTAATCGGTAAAGACATATCAAACCCGTTGATGGCTGGGGGTTTGCCAAAAATCCCACAAATCTTGAATAAACACAGAAAGATCACGAAAAAAAAAGAGCAAATGCGGAGCTTCTATTAATAGACCGAGTCAAAAGCATATAATAAAAAGCTCGTTAGCCCGAAGGCAGTTGGCGGTCGAGGATATGAGACTTTAAACTAAAGAGTCTATCTACATAACTCCGCTCGAGTTCTGCCTGCAGATCAGCTCGAGCAGATTCTTCAGAACTGCTCAAAATCTCCCCGGCTTCACTCTTCAGCTTCATCAGTCTCTCCTGGGTGGATCCGAGCTCCTCGAGTGCCTGTTCACGAGAACGCTCTAGTCCAGCCAGGTCATCTGCAATAAGA
>NC_033797.1:119539245-119545815 GCF_001876935.1 Asparagus officinalis
AAAATTTAGACAAATAAGGAGGATTGGGATGATAAGGTCATCTGCATACCTGTAGGTCCATCATCCTTAGGTATCCGGGGAACGCCAGGAGTCATAAGAGTATCAGTCCCGGTGACTGGTCCTATGATTGCACTCATATGTTAGTCAAAAGTCAGACAAACATAGAGAAGTACGATATCCCTAAATCGTATGCGTACCTGCGAGTCCGTCACTCCGAGGCAAGCTAGATATGCCAGGAATCGATATTGGGCTAATCCCAATGGTAGGAGCTGTAATATTAATCCTTCGTTAGTCAGACAAAAGATCAGGCAAGATGAAGAGAATCAGATATATACCTATGAATGAATCATTCCCAAAGAATGGTCTCTCGGTTCCTCTGGTAGTCTGTTCAGCCAGCATGTCAGCTAATAAGCCAGCATCGGGTTTCGAGAAGCTTGGTACAGGAGCACACCCCCTCTCCTCGAAATTCGAGAAGCTTGGCCTTTCCATCGCGACATCCGCAGGGTAACCTGAATGTTGGAAGATGAGGAAAGCTCAAAAATACTGGTAGCAAAAACAGAAGATCTTCCTTCCCCATGCTTGAGGAAGGTAACATTGGATGTAGATATACCTGAATATGGCTGCTCAAGATCAATATTCAGATCGATGCCCAGAGACCCGTCATGAAGGGCGCCGCACATCTGCTGCATAAAGCAATCCATGTTATCAGATCCAGGAGATACCGGACCCGGTGGGAGCTCGCCCTCTTCGAAGAACCCTGGAGCATAAAACATGGTCACGAATCCCAAAAGGTAAATCACCTTAAAGCAATAAAAATAAAATGTTACATTCCCCTCCATCGGCGGTGCTTCCTAAGCCCACTCCATAAGGACGCTGACCGTCGTGGGGTTTATGTGCGGTCTTCTTCCTCTTCGGGGCACCAACCCTCCTAGGACCAACAGGTCGGTCATGCACAGGCTTGTCACACGTCTCAACGTGCGTGGGAGCTCGATCGTCGGGCCCTGAGCTCGTATAACGAGGAGCTGGCGACTCATGATCGTCAACTGTCCTACCTAAAGTGACAATGGTCATTTCATTAAACAAACAAGAGCTGTCGTTTATACCAATTAGAATGGAGAAGGAAAATCAAAGAAGCAGGACAAACCGGTATCGAGTTCTCCTCTGTCGGTATCTACATCCACATATTCTTCCTCGGAGGTCTCGTCGTCGTCACCCGTAGGAAGGAGCTCTTCATCATCTGTGAGAAGAGATTTGGCATGCCCCTTTCTCCGCTTCTGAGCAAGCTCAGCCCTGCGAGCAGCCATCATAGCAGCCCGGACCGAGTACTCAGACTGTAACTCTGAAAGGCTCCTCACACCTATGGATTCATAGGCGGAAAGGAACCACTTGCAACTGAGGAAAGTGGTCAGCGGCTTACGCCTATATGAAGGAAGAGCAAAATGGGCTCCAGTGCAGCCCACCATAGTCCACAGCCATGCTCGTACGCCATCAATCAGTCCTCCCTTAACCTGCAGACCACGGCTTGGATTCCCGACATATAGCTGGTCATAGCCGAACTGACGAGCAAAGCGGCAGGGGAGGTAAGGCTCTATGATGCATTGATTCTTCACCCGGAGGACAAGATACCCAACTCGGATGTTCACTAACCAGCGGAAACAACCAATGTCGAGAACAGTCCGGTCACTTCTAGGTTTCTCCTCGTCAATCAGCACGTCGCCATAGCGACCTGAAAAGTGAGGAAAACACTTGAAGAACTCCCAGCTCTTACGGACTCGAAGCTCTCGTTGAACATCACTGAATTTGTTCCCAAGCCATCTGCTCTTCTCCAATAGCTGCATAAAAGGAACGGGGACATCAACAACGCTGGGCGCCGACATCAAGTCAGGACGGTGAAGGACAAGCCACGCCATCAGATATGCATAAGGAAGCTCGACCTTCGGACAAATAAGCTCAGCCGATGGTTCAGAACCCATCTGGGTAAAACTGCTGACTAGACACCTAAGCCCGCAATGGATGCCAGCAACCATCACTGGGAGCAGGGAAAGCTCTCTCCCGTAAGCTAGCTGAACTGCGGGGAAGAGCAGCACGACGGAGAAACGAACGAAACTTGGTTCCCGCAGGAAAAGCTCCCTCAGCACTGGCAATGGTGTAAGAACGAGCCTCAGCCTTCTCCAACAACTCATTAATTGCGGTAGGGGTCAACACGTCTAATTCGCGAATGGGCACGCTGGAATTACCCTCCAAGTTCTGGAACAAATAGCTAGCAAACTGCTTCAAGCTGACCTGCCTCTTCCTTTTCGCTAGAGCAGAAGTCTGGATCAAGGAGGTATAATAGTGACAAGTAAGATCCCAGAGAGTGTCGTACATATCGGGAGTATCTTTCTTCATACACTCCAACTGCTGGTTCGAGGGAAAATACTCCTGATATGGACAATCCCCCATCGGAAGACCAGAAACCCGATGCATCTCATGCAAGGCCAACCCTAACTCGCCACCGCTGGTCAGGAAGGTGTTACTGTCAGGCATGTAGGTCTCTAGCAACGCCAAGAAATGGCGACAGCTGACTGGGATTCCGTACATGGTGGCTAGTATAGGTGCATACAATCCACTGCTCTTCAAATCCCTCTCCCAGCGCGCCAAGACGAAACTGGTCATGCGTGCCCACCACCCCTTGGCTAGCGAGGAAGCCCAACCATAGCATCTATACTCCAGTGGAGGTAACCTTCTCCCAAGAAGAGCCAGACGATTACCCACGGTAGGAGCAGCTGCTGATACCTCACCTGGGGGTACAGTGTCAAGGCCCATGATCCCTGGTCGAAGGCCACGAATATCATGATGCCCGCTAGAACCAGGAGTCTTGTGATGAGAGGCATACCAAGACATCTGTCGCTCCACGGCCTGTCCCTTCAAATGACTGAAAGAATATTGACGCGGAATGGAGGGAATGTACAAGACAGCCCCTTCGTCGAGAGTCAACCAGTGTTCCTCGGTAAGGGTCAGCGTAGCAGGATCCTCGACGTGATCTCCGAACAGGAAACTCGGCTTCTTTAAAGCCTGAGTAGAGGAAGAATATGCGGTAAAGGAGGCATCTGTAATAAGCTGGCACAGGCAATGACGCCCTCCTTCCCGTATCAAGCGACAGGATTCGTCGGAGCGATCTCTGTCAAACCGAGGGAGTGGACTAACGGCCTGCCTGAGGGAAGCTGAAGAGAAGACCTCCCGGCTACAACCAGTATTGGCATGAGGAGGAAGGCTCCCCGCAGGAAACTCTACTGCAATAAAGTACAAGGGTGGAGTCAGAAAATCCATCTCATAAGAAGAATGATAAGCTCATTCACGGAATAATTGGAGAGACGATTTTGAGTGTCCTACACTGGAAGAACGGTATGCATCATCACGTAAATAACGTGGTAACATACACCGACCTATAAGGTGTGGGACGACACAAAATTGCCCCAATATACCAGAATACTTAAATTGGCCAAGCAAGACAAGTCTGAAACCTTAACCCCCGCGAAGGAGGGTGTCGGTTCTTCCTTCATGACCCGCGAAGAGGTCAATCAGGGATACGGAAAATGTAAATTCTCACCCCCAAAGCGGGGGAAGATGTCGCGGGAACCTCTTCCTCGTTGTGCTGCGAATGAGAACGACTCCTACGAGGTCGAGATCGGCGTGGAGACATTGAAATCTACAACGAAAAGCAGCAAGTCAGGCACAATCTAAAATATGAATACACGAAATTTAAAAGGGAAATTAAGAACTTTAATTAAAATCCTATGTATAAATAGGATTTCATAATTGAAGTCTAGTTAAACCTACAAATTTCGTGAATGCGGAACAATGATTGTCATTTTTCGCGGTAAATTTTGGTGAAATACCCAAAATACCCTTCGTGTTCAAGGCTAAAATTCGGGTCAAGGACACGCTCGGGTTGGGTCATGGCATCATATCTTGATCAATTTTGGTTAATTTTACAAATAAACCCTTTTGTAAAATGAAGCCAAATTTGTAAATAAACCCCTTCACAAATTTCAATTTAACGTCCACATACCCTTATCAAAACTTTGGTTATTGGGTTGTGGTCTAAACTTTTGGAATTTCAGCCCTAAATTTCAGCCCTTTTGCAAATAAACCCCTCTACACTTTATGGGTTGCTTTTTTGCAAATAAACCCCTCAAACAACATTGGTTCTCTCGCATAAAGCACCCCTCAAATTTTTGACCAAATGGACATGCAATCCAAAACCTAATTTCAGTCCCATTTTACATAAAGACCCCTACAAATTTCAGTCCAACTTTGCATAAAAGCCCCCCAAAAAAAAATTCGGCCATATTATAACTTTGCATAAAACCCCTCTTTGCATGAGAGTTCATGGTATACCCCCATCACAAACATAAAGCTATGATCCTTCTTGAAAAAGAGGAGAGTTTTGAAGGGGAACTTACCAAATCAAGAAACCTTCTTTGAGCTTGAGGTTGAAGATGATGAAACCCTAGCTTGAAGGAGAGGGTATTTTCGGCCAAGGAGAGAACACCAAAAATCCAAAAATTCTTTATGGAGTTTATGGGTTTTGAGTTCTTGAAAGAAATGAAACAATGGTGTATGGAGTATGGAGGAAGAAGAAGGAGTTTAAAAATTTAAGAGGGAATCTTTTTGAATTTTGAAAAGAGGGGGAAACAAAAGAGGAAACAAACAAAAGAGAAAGAAAAAAGGGGGGAGAGGAGTGTGTGTCTCGGCCCTAGAACCGAGACACCCTAGGGTGTCTCGGCCTTGGCCGAGACACCCAAGGGTGTCTCGGCCAAGGTTGAGAAAGAGTCAACGTTTGACGATTCGAAACCCCAGGGTCAACGCCGGTCAACGCATAACCCTAGGTCAACGCCAGTCAATACGTTGCGACCAAAAAGTCAAACATTTGATGCGCGAAACCCTAGGGTCAACGCCGGTCAACGCGTAACCCTAGGTCAACGCCAGTCAACGCGTTGCAACCAAAGTCAACGTTTGACGATTCGAAACCCTAAGGGTCAACGCCGGTCAACGCGTAACCCTAGGTCAACGCCAGTCAACGCGTTGCAACCAAAGTCAACGTTTGACGATTCGAAACCCTAAGGGTCAACGCCGGTCAACGCGTAACCCTAGGTCAACGCCGATCAACGCGTTGCGACACAAGTCAACGTTTGACGATTCGAAACCCTAAGGGTCAACGCCGGTCAACGCGTAACCCTAGGTCAACGCCAGTCAACGCGTTGCAACCAAAGTCAACGTCTGACGATCCGAAACCCTAAGGGTCAACGCCGGTCAACGCGTAACCCTAGGTCAACGCCAGTCAACGCGTTGCAACCAAAGTCAACGTTTGACGATTCAAAACCCTAGGGTCAATGCCGGTCAACGCGTAACCCTCGGTCAACGCCAGTCAACGCGTTGCAACCAAAGTCAACGTTCGACAATTCAAAACCCTAGGGTGGACGCCGGTCAACGCGTAGCCGGTTAATGCGTTGCGACAAAAGTCAACGTTCGAGGATTCAAAATCCACACTAATTAACGTTCAACGATTCAAAACCCTAGGGTCAACGCCGGTCAACGCGTAACCCTCGGTCAACGCCGGTCAACGCGTTGCGACAAAAAGTCAACACACGGTTGTCCGAAACCCTAAGCCAGCACAATGTGACGGAGGTAGTTCAAAGTCAACACAATGACACGAGCCAAACTCAATTCATCAGCTGCAGACTCTGTTTGCGGAAAAAATTGCTGTATTCATTGCTGCATTCATTACAACTTTAATCGTTACAATGAGTCAACGCGTAACCCTAGGTCAACGCCGGTCAACGCGTTGCGACAAAAAGTCAACACGCGGTGGTCCGAAACCCTAAGCCAGCACAATGTGGCGGAGGTAGTTCAAAGTCAACTCAATGACACGAGCCAAACTCAATTCATCAGCTGCAGACTCGAGACTCCGACGACGCCAAGCGATAAACGCAGCGCCGGAAAAAACTTCGGCTATTCGTCAAAGCATCGAATAGACCGAAAATCGAAGGAGCCAAGAGTTGAAGCTAACTACAGGTCCTGACGCTGACTGAAGGCTAGACCAATCCCATCCAAAGTATTCCAGCCTCTTCTATAAAAGAAACGAGTCCGGAACGCTTTGGAGGGGGTATCTGTAGGCATCGAAAATTGCCTATAGGTCTCCACGAACGGTTCAGTGTTAAAGAACGACGATGAACGTCACCATCCGATCCACATGAGCGACTGAAGTGAATCGACGAGCTACGTGAGCTTATAGGATTTCGGAACAACCAAGACCCGGACCAATCGGGAACCCGGCGGTGTTCACAAAAAGGACAACGCCCTTCGTGCCTCGACCACTCTACAGATAATCCAACCACCAGAGCGGATCGAACTCTTCGTCAAGCATCCAACGCACCCGGAATCACTCAGATCCGAGTTCGGACGAAGAATTTACAGGGAAAGCAATCGAATCACCTCAAATGGAGTCTCGGGAGGTCGAAACACCCCGGGGGTGTCTAGGAAAAGCCTAGACACCCCAGGGGTGTCTCGGCCAAGCCGAGACACCCC
>NC_033797.1:119545883-119546089 GCF_001876935.1 Asparagus officinalis
ACCCTAGGGGTGTCTCGAATTTCTTGAGACACCCTAGGGTGTCTAGGCACCCTAGGTGCTCCCCATGGCCTATAAATAGCCACCCCTTACCTCATTTTTCAAGATCTGGATTTTTGGAGAAGATTGGCGAAGCCCTGCTGCAGTGAAGAGTGGTCGAGCGCTTCAACAGAGGAGAGGTCTTCATCAGAGTCTTCATCATCACCCGT
>NC_033797.1:119548131-119567818 GCF_001876935.1 Asparagus officinalis
CTTGGAAGAGTCGCCGTTCATTGGTGGTTGAGGCTGTTTGCCTCTTCTTTTCTTCAGATCCGCGTTGTAGCGTTATCCGTCCATAGACTCCATCGCCTTAGCGAGTTGCCGCGCAAGGCGTTGACGACGCCTCTGGCGGGCTCTCTTTGGGAGATTCATTGGTGGTTGAGGCTGTTTGCCTCTTCTGTTCTTCAACTCCGCGTGGTAGCGGAATCCGTCCGTAGACTCCATCGCCTTAGCGAGTTGCCGCGCAAGGCGTTGACGACGCCTCTGGCGGGCTCTCTTTGAGAGAGTCACAACGCCCTGAACAGTGGAGGCGTTGGCGGGAGTTGGGTTGACCTGATTGGAGGTCGGTGGAACTTCATTTGACGCAACTTCGGCGTCAGTTGGGTTGAGAGCTTCGTGGGCTTCCCGAGCAGCTTCAAACCAACGAGCTTTTCTCCCGGAGGAGAACTTCTTGGACTTGCGGGGGGAGGTAGATCCGGACGAGGACACGTACTCCTCGAACTTGGCTTGGTCGAACTCGTACTCGACCTCCTCCACGACCGGGATTGCAATCCGCGGCTGCGACGCATCGATCTCGTTGGCGAGATCGTCGGCTCCCACTGTGGTCGCCAGATTGTTCGCGGGGAAAACTGTTTTCTTCATTGAAATAATTGTCATCTTGGATTACAAAGATCCGGTCTTTTATAGATCCGGTTACAACTAAATCAAAGAAAAAAAGTAAAAATTACAACTTTCCTCTTGTGAACAAATCGCGAGCTCCTGTTTTGCGGTCGCTCGCTTTGGTGGGTTCTTTGCCTGCGCCGGGGTTAATCCGTGGACCACCGCGCGATCTAGATCCGGTCGGATCTACACGATTATACGGGTATTATTCCACAAAGGGAATAATAGCCGGGAGGGATTAGTCCACCAAGGGAATAATCGCTCGGATCTCGAGATCTAAGACCAAGCTTAGATCTGGAGTGTGATCTCGTGTAGATCGTAGATCTGTTCTTTCTTCCTCTCGAAATCCTGCCTTTTCTGACGTGGATGCTCGCCGAGGATCAGATCCGAATATGCAAGTCTTCAAGTCTTCAAAGCTCCGAGTTCGCTCTTCAATCCGGCAGAGTTTCGGCTCTTGAAAGTTCGACCTCTGAAAATGAATACCACTTGGCCTATTTATAGGCACCCAGATCTGTGCCTAGGCACAGATCTGGGCCGGCCACCCCCCTGGGGTGGCTCGGCCACCGAGCCACCTCAAGGTGGCTCGGCTTGGGCCGAGCCACCTGAAGGTGGCTCGGTTTCGGCCGAGCCCCTCTAGGTGGTGGGTTTTCCGAGTTTTTTGTGTTCGTTTTCCGGTTCTGTCCGTGATTTGGTTGATCTGATTTGTTGATTTGATTTGGCAGTAAGTCTGATTCCTGATTTGGCAGTAAATCCACTTCTGAGTTCGAGTCCGAAACTGATCTTGATTCGATCGTGATTCGTCTGAGTCTGTTCTCGGTTGGATGACTCGTTGATTCTTTGACACTTGGCTTGATTCCGAACGCGTATGGATGCATTCCGTCGCTTGCGTGCGATTCGTCGATCTCGTCGCCTCGTTGGTTCGTCGGTTTATGCCGAACTGTGCTAAGGGACCTATAAGCAATTTTATATGCCTACAGGGGTGTCTCGGCCAAGCCGAGACACTCCAAGGGTGTCTCGGCCAAGCTGAGACACCCAGGGGGGTCTAGGCTTTTCCTAGACACCCCAGGGGTATCTAGGCACCCTAGGTACTCCCATTGCCTATAAATAGCCCCCTAAGGCCTCATTTTTGAAGATCGGGATTTTTGGAGAAGTTGGCGAAGCCCTGCTGCAGTGAAGAGTGGTCGAGCGCTTCAACCGAAGAGGAGAGGTCTTCATCAGAGTCTTCATCACCCGTCCCCCCTTTCCTTAGTATTACCCTTTGCCGGTAATCACTAAGAAGAGCAGATATCTCGTTTTAGCTGAGATAGACGATTCAGGCTTCTAGATCTCACGCGGATCAACGAAGCTCTGTCCGATTTTCCGGAACAGATCTGAGTGCCAGGTAGTCCACGGATATTGATGTCCCCGTCACAGGCAAAAGTCCCATGCAAGCAGAAGACCGATAAACGATCTCTGCGTTTGTTTTGGCGAGAGTTGTAACCTTTTGTTTTCATTGTGTAAAGGTCTTATAAAAAGACAATCTTTTTTTGATTTCATTGTAACGACTAAAGTTGTAATGAATACAGCAATGAATATAACAATTTTTGACGCAAACAATATATATATATATATATATATATAATATATATATAAATATATATATATAATATATATATATATCACAATAAGTATTCACGCAAATACTTTTTAATCAAAGTAAGATAGTCATAAAAAAATTCGTTATTTTCAAACATACGTGTATAACGTCCTCACTCTTACTAGGAATTCCTAGCAGACTCTATACATAAATCCTAAGAAACTCTATTCTAGCTCTACTACTTGACACAGGATGATCCTAAGGATACTGGAACTAGAGCTTGGATACCAACTATGACGCCCATATTTTCACACATGGCTGCAGTCCAAGATGAACCCAGAGATGTCAAACCTGTCATGCACCCACACTATGCAATAACAAATTTTACCAATCACAGCAATATCGTCTAGTGGAATTAAAATAAAGTGCAGGTACAAAACAGACAAAAGAAAAAAAAATAACTACAATAGACATGTTATAGAAAGAAGTATCTCATAAATAAATCATGTCTCAATAAAAAACCTGGAATACATCTGATATCCAAAATGAATAAATACGTCTCGACAAGAAATAACTAAAAATCATACTAAGGCACACCGCCTTTACACTATGAAATAAACTCTAAGGTCTGAACAAAAATATAAAACTATGGTGGAGCCTCTAATAAATCTCATGTGATGGCAACTATACAAGAACCCTGTCATCTTGTGACTCTCCGATACTCCGAATTACCTCAAAGAATATTAGAAGAAAAAGAGCAACAACAAGAGCGTCAGAGCGATATAGTAAGATCATCTCCATCCGCCCCCAAGGGAAGGGCTGCTAGATGGAGTGGAGGTTCTATCTATTAAGCATAGTCCACCTAGATCATTTTCTCCTGTATCTAATAGAATTAATATTTAGACACCTACAATACGCGATGTAGTACATCGAGCGAAATAATCCAAACAAGGAAACCCTCATGTATATACCATATGTCCCGAATTGTAAACATCTAATAATCCAAACAAGGAAACCCTCATGTATATACCATATGTCCCGAATTGTAAACATCTAAACATTAATACCAAACTAAAGATAAACAATCTAAATGAAATCAACAATTAGAAATCCATTACACGAGACTGGTACATCGAGTGAAATAATCCAAACAAGAAAACTTTCATGTATATACCATATGTCTCAAATTGTGAATCACTAATTATTGATCCCAGCTAAGAAAATAAAGAAAAGCAGTAAAAAAAAGTAAAGATATCAACATATCACATTCATAATATCTTTCACTGTCACTGGGAAGATAGAATGAATACCAGCATAAATCATGTGTACTTTCAAATGCAAAGTACTCTGGGTCATATATTTGCAGTGAGTCAAAAACATAACTGGCATCCGCCAACGACTCAGGCTATCATTTAACTATCTTAATGTAACCCCGTGTATGATTTTGATACTTAGCATTATCATGTGCAACAGACTAGCCTGTAGGTATCCTAATTAGTGTACACGGCTCATTAGTCTTAGTGCGATCTCAGTGCGTAACATAAGTGCGGAATGACCTACCATATAGGTATCCTAGAAGTACGGCTCACAAGCCTCATCGCACCTTCATGCGGACGGACTGCTAGATAAAGCATCCAAACCCGACTTAATGGCCTATACAAATAGAATATCGACGCACTACCCCCGTAGTACTGAATGAGATCATCAATGATATCCAAAAGGTGTGTGTATAATATGTACTAAACTCTTTCTCAAAGTAATCGGGTCAAAACCCATCATAATTTCTTTTAGCATACCCATGTGTGTGCTACTACACTATTAGTAAATTTACGTATAAAGAAGTGTGGCTCAAAACCCACAAACATATCTCAAATAGATGCAAAACAAAAATTCAGGCAACAGCCTTAGAAGTTGACTACTAGGCTTAGTAGTCAACTACACTGAGTCCATCCAGACTCTGTAATAACATATATCAGTATCAGTAGTCAACTATTAAGAACATTAGTTGACTACTCTACAAACACACTGTTTCTGTTATACTCAAGTGGGTATGAGTAGCCGACTACTAAGCTTAGTAGTCGACTACTCTGTCAAGACACGTATTTTTTCATGTACAAACAATGCTTATATTAATTGTACATATCATAACGTTAAAATGAGATTTTATACTTGGCATATGCAATAGGAATTATCTAAATTATCAAATTAAATTATTATATCTTCTAAATTAGGGATTAACATCCTAATTAAACAATTTCTTCAATTATCCCATATGTAAACAAAGTGATTATCAACACAAGATAAAAACTACTCATGAACAGAGGTAAAATTCATTTAAACATATTTATCTTACTTAAGTATCACAAACCTAGGGTTTAAGCATGATTAATTAACATAAAAACTCAAAGAAACATTCACGTAATATATCAATTATTTCAAATCAGCATATCTGCAGTTTTCTGCAGAATATATCATTAGTAAATTGCGTATATCTTTCTCTAGACAAACTCTTTTAAGAATACTTTTTTGTTTTGAAAACTAGATCCACATAGCTATCATTTGGTACTAGTTTGGTTCAGTTTAGACTTTATATGCTATCTCAAATTTCTAGTTAAAGGTTACACATGTGCAGTAGTTTTCTGTAGAACGTACCGTTACTGTACCGTTAGTAACTTGAGTATATCTTTCTCTATAAAAACTCTTTCTTAGAATGATTTTCTGTTTTGGAAAACAGGTTCACATGGCTTTCATTTGACATTAGTTTTGTTCAGTTTAGAGTTTATATGATATTTTAAATTTTCAGTTAAATGTTATACACGTGCAACAGTTTTCTGCAATCTATGATGAAAACAAAAACTAAACCTCTTTATAATTCAATTTGACAACAAATTAGAGTTAACATATGAGTTAAATATAATTATCAAGTTAAAAAATAAAATTTAATTACCCTTAATGATCATGATCACGTTACTATCATAAACAATTAAGAAAAGCTAATGATCTAGTATTGGGTTAAGATTTATCATAAAAAATCTCATCTTTTTCATATTAGGTTAAGCCTTAAGCATGAAAACATTGATTAAGCACTTTTATAATCATTAAACACTATGGGGATGAGTTTGGATGCAGATGATCTTGCCTTATCACGTGCGCAAGCCTTTGAAACTGATGTGAAACGACTCCTCATCGCCAAATGTCGTAGATATCGTCTTTTCCTTGCTTCTCGCCTCACAAAACGCTCCCAAAATCTCAACTTTAGGGCTAGGGTTTGAGAGAGAGGAAGAGGGGCTGCTAGGATTTGAAACTCTGATGAAAAGATGATAATTTTCGTGAAAACACATATGTGTGTGTGTGTGTGTGTGTCTATATATATATATATATATATATATATATATATAACCCAAAATAAACTCATTTGACCTGAACCAGGAAACCTAGTCTGACTATGAAAATAGCATTCGGTATTTTGGCTGTAATTTTTCATCCGACCTCAGAATGAGGTGATTTAAGATTTATTGGAAATCTGTTGAAGTGACCTACAACTTTGGTCTTTTGAGTTTTTCCATATTCAAACTGCATTGGTGTGTAAAATATATAAACTATTAACTAGTCATTTTTTTAGATTTCTCTTCGTGCATGTTTTGTGCATTTGCACTCATATATTAACAAATATATATTGAAATTGATCTCAAATCAATTCCTATCATACTCAAACATTAAAATGTGTTATATTTTTACCATATAACATATTTATTATTATTATTCACATAATATTCAAAATTTTAGGGTTTTATAATGGTATATGGAGAGCCAGAGTTCCTCTCATTTACTTTGAAATTATGGAGATGCATGTGCCGGATCGCATGCTTAGGCAGTTTGGTTTTGCATAGCACGCTTCAGAAGAAGTAGAAAGAATAGAGAGAAAAGCGTCAAAGGGAGGGCCTCAGATTGAATGGGCACTTGTGCATAGAGACTACATTCATAGATGGAATTCCCGACGAGAGAGGCAAAGCTCCTGTTCAAGATCGTTTGGGCCCGATGAAGAAGCCCCGGACGACGCAACATGCTGGGGGTCGCCGTCACCTCCAACATGACAAAGAGACCAGGGCAGTCATGCGCACCAACTTGCGCATTGAAGTCCAGGAGCCCGCCGAGAACTCACGCCCAAAAAGGCATGTTTCGAGGCACGTGACTCTCGAAAGTCCAAAGAAGGTAATTCACTCTCAGAAGGAAACGTTATCGTCTTTCGAGGCACGTGACTCTCGAAAGTCCAAAGAAGGTAATTCACTCTCAGAAGGAAACGTTATCGTCTGACGATGATTGCGTTATACCTGAGAAGTCGTGCCAACACACGATAGGTTACTCCGATTGTCAAGCAGACGAGTTGTACTATCGTGCTGGGGGTACGAGTAAAACCAGGAAGAGGAGTCCCCGAGAACAGGAAACTCAATGCCCCTGTTCCAAACTCATTCGGGCAGTATTGTCTGAGTGCGACTGCATCAAGGCGGTCCCCGAAAGAGTTTCGGTTTTCGAAAGACTTAGTACCGAAACACCAAAACCAAGGCCTAGGCGTTTCCGACGAAGAAGAACGGCAGTCGAAGATGGAGAATTTCCGAGGGTCACCGCTAACATGACCAGCTAAAGGGCATCGACAAGGGATAATCCCGAGTCAATTCCGCCGGTACCCCAGTATCTAACTCGTCTGAGGTCTGGAGCCATCATACGAGGAACTTATGGTAGGGTTCGGACAAGATTACCGTCGGAAGATGAAGAATCGGATTCCTGCTCTGCTGTAAGATACAAGTGAAGACTTGAAGATCAAAGATCTCGAGAGCAAAATCAACACATTGATCTCCGCTCAAGAGACGAAGAAAACAGGCATTCCCTGTCCATACCCACGAGAATGGGAATCGATCCCCTATCCGGCGAAGTTCAGTTTAATCAACTTCACGCCGTTCGATGGGAAGGGTTCCCCCACTCAGCATTTGATTTATTTCAAATCGCACCTGGGTATTATTTCCGGCAATGAGCCTCTGATGGTGCGGTCATTCGTCGGCACTCTTCGCGGAGCCGCCTTCGATTGGTATCGCCGCCTCAAGCCAAGTAGCGTGAACAGCTGGGACGATATGGAGACCATGTTCCTCACCAATTTCTTCGACGACGATACTGAGATATCTATCGGATCATTGCTCGATGAGAAGCAGAAGGACGGGGAGTTAGTCGACACCTTCGTCAAAAGGTTCCGGAACAAGGCGATGAATTGCCGGGACCCGATCACCGAGGAATTCATTCTCCAGACCTGCCATAATAATCTGTCCTTAGACGTATTGGAAGCAATGGGGACAGCACCGTCTGACACTTGGAAGGATCTGAAGGTGCGCGGTGAACAAGCCGAACGTTTCCTCCGAAGGAAGAAGGCCGAGAGGAACCGACCGACGGTTAATCCGCTGAACTCAAACTTCGCCTCTCGTGGTAAGGGCAAGGCACCTGCAGCTGCTGATGGTGCTAATCAAACGTCACAACAGCAATCCCGAAGGCAGCAAAAGGCTTTGGGTTCGAGACTCCAAAGAGAGTATTCCTTCAAGGACGAAGACGTTCCAGCCATCTTCGGATCCCTCCTTGGAAGCAACAAGATCAAGCTACCGCCTATCACAAATCAGGAGGAAGCTGACAACACTACGGACCCAAAGTACTGTGCATACCACAGGAGGGTCGTTCATCCCACCAAGGATTGCTTTGCTCTCAAGAATAGCATTCAGACCTTGTTGAAGCCGGCGTTATATCGCTCAATTAAGTAAAAACTCCAAAGAGTATACGAGTATAAACTGTTTCTCAATCCTCCAACAAGTGCAAGAGGTTAAACTGCTTCCTTACATACTCCAACAGGTATATGAGTCTAAACTGTTTCCTTTCTTTCACGGGAAGTTCCTGGAGAATACCATGCTTGATATTCTTAAGGATAACCCGGACACCCAACTGAGTACAATACCATACCCAGTTTTGCAAAGGAAGCTGGGGGTGGATGATTCATGTAACGGGAAGTTCCCAAAAGAAATCCATAAACTCCCATTTGGTCAAACCTTCTTACAGTTAGGACCACAGTCAAATCCCCCTCTTGATTCCCCTAATGAACGAGAGGTCCACTTTCAAATCGAGTGATCAAACCTTCCTACAGTTAGGGTCACCTCAAACTCCCATTTGGCCAAACCTTCCTACAGTTAGGGTCAAAACCATAATTCACTCTCGATAAACGAGAAATTCACCTTTAGTTCGGTAATCAAACCTTCCGACAGTTAGGGTTATCCGAATCTTTTCGATTCTCGGAGTGGAGATCCCACTCTCGTTAGGGTTATCTGAATCTTTTCGATTCTTGGAGTGGAGATCCCACTCTTGGTTTCACCTTTCCGGATTCTGGGGGTGGAGATCCCACCTCGAGTCTCCTTTCCAGCTGAAGATAGAATATAAAATTCTTCTTCTTCAGTGTCGGGAGATAGAATATAAAATTCTTCCTCTCCCATTTCGGGTTCGTCTTTGCCCCAAGAGAAGACACCACCTTTTTCAACTCCCAAAATCTGTGCCTCACAGGTACAGGGAATTTTATCCCGAATCCTAAGTAGGGATAAGTCAACGCCTAACACGCGTTGCCGGTTTAGTCTTTTTCCGTACAAAAAGACACCAGAGTTCGATTCTGGGGTATTCTATCCCGAAGCCTAAGTAGGGATAAGTCTGTGCCTAACCCGCGCTGCCGGTTAGTTCTTAACCGTTGAAAAGAACATCCGTCCACATATTCAACATTGTGGCAGGTTGTTATTAATAACACCAAAATCCATGCCTTACACGCATGGGGAATTTCATCCTGAATCCTAAGAAAGGATATGCCGACGCCTAACACGCGTCGCCGGTTTAGTCTTTTACCGATTGAAAAAGACACCAGAATACCAGTCTGGGGTATTTTATCCCGAAACCTAAGTAGGGATAAAGTCAACACCTAACACGTGTTGCCGGGTAGCCTATTCCCGTAACAATGGCGAAGCCTATGTATTCAACATCATAGCACAAAGTCTCAGAGAATTCACTCTCTTAGCACAACGTTACATGCGGAACGGATTTAGACAATCCGCATGCTAGCCCGACTCAAACGGTAGTCGGTAAAGGCTAATCAAATCCGTTGAAGGCTGGGGGTTAGCCAAAAACCCCAAAGTCAACGCCTAACACGCGTCGCCGGGTAGTCTATTCCCGTGAGAAAGACGAAGTCTACGTATTCAATATCGTAGCACTAAAAGGGTTAACTCTTTTAGCTTAACGTCACATGCGGAACGGACTTGAACAATCCGCATGCTAGCCCGACTCAAACGGTAGTCGGTAAAGGCGCATCAAACCCGTTGATGGCTGAGGATTTGCCAAAAATCCTATAAATACGAGAGTCACTGACGCATCAGCTCCATTAGTTGGTCTCGTGACTTGAGCATCCAACGACGTTCGAAACCCTAAGGTCAACGCCGGACAACGCGTAACCCTAGGCCAACGCCGATCAATGCGTTGCAACGAAGGAATCAATACTCCGAAAAGTATACGAGTATAAACTGCTTCTTAATACTCCGAAAAGTATACGAGTATAAACTGCTTCTTAATACTCCGAAAAGTATACGAGTATAAACTGCTTCTTAATACTCCGAAAAGTATACGAGTATAAACTGCTTCTTAATACTCCGAAAAGTATACGAGTATAAACTGCTTCTTAATACTCCGAAAAGTATACGAGTATAAACTGCTTCTTAATACTCCGAAAAGTATACGAGTATAAACTGCTTCTTAATACTCCGAAAAGTATACGAGTATAAACTGCTTCTTAATACTCCGAAAAGTATACGAGTATAAACTGCTTCTTAATACTCCGAAAAGTATACGAGTATAAACTGCTTCTTAATACTCCGAAAAGTATACGAGTATAAACTGCTTCTTAATACTCCGAAAAGTATACGAGTATAAACTGCTTCTTAATACTCCGAAAAGTATACGAGTATAAACTGCTTCTTAATACTCCGAAAAGTATACGAGTATAAACTGCTTCTTAATACTCCGAAAAGTATACGAGTATAAACTGCTTCTTAATACTCCAATAAGGTATATGAGTATAAACTATTCCCTATTTTTGGTTTGAGAAGTTCCTGGAGAATATTGTTTATAAATATTCTTAAGGATAACTCAACCACACTACGCCGGACAACGCGTTGTACATAAAGACTCGACGCCACAATCGATGGTCAGCTAAAAATTAGAAATCAGGAATCGACTTCAAAGTTCAAAATTCCGACAAACGGTCAGACAATAAATGCAGCACCGGAACTCTTACAGACTTTCGACAAAGCACCGAAAAGCCTGGAGAATCGAAGGAATCAAGAACGGAAATCATTCCAAGGTCTCATTACACCGACTGAAGGTGGGAGGCAATCATATCCAAAGTATTCCAGACTCTTCTATAAAAGAACGAGACTGAAATACTTTGGAGGGGGTATCTGTAGGCATATAAAATTGCTTATAGGTCCCCTAGCATAGCTCGGCACAAACCGACGAACCAACGAGGCGACGAGATCGACAAATCGCACGCGAACAACGGAATGAATCCACCCGCGTGCAGAATCAAGCTAATGAGTTGAGGAATCAACGAGTCATCCAACCGAGAGCGGACTCGGACGAATCACGATCGAATCAAGATCAATTTCGGACTCGAACTCAGAAGCGGATTTACTGCCAAATCAGGAATCCAACTTACTGCCAAATCAGATCAACCAATCAGAGTCTCAATCAACCGAATCACGGACAGAACCGGAACCAACGGAAAACGACTCGAAAAAAAGTCGGAAAACACCGCCCGCGGGGGCTCGGCCAAAGCCGAGCCACCTCAAGGTGGATCGGCTTTGGCCGAGCCACCTCAAGGGGCACTTTTGGTGCACGGGGGAATTTTATCTCACTCCTAAATAGAGAATAAGCCTTTTACGGCCTAACACGCGGGTTGCCGTTTTAGTCTTTCACCGATTGAAAAGACACCAGAAGTTCCAGCGTCTGAGGGAATTTTATCCGATAGCCTAAGCGAGGGCATAGCCAACCGCCCTAACACGCCGCGTTAGCCGGCTTTAGTCTTTTTTATTGTATCACGATTTGAAAAAGCACCAGAAGGTATAATCTGCGGGACTTTCCATCCCGAATCCTAAGTAGGGGATGATCAACGCTGTAATACGACGTTGGCCGCGGTTAGCTTTTTCACCGATTGAAAAAAGGCACCAGCGGAGTACATCTGGGGACTTTCATCCCGAATCCTAAGTAGGGATGAGTCAACGCCTAATACGCGTTGCGAATGCCCTATTCCCGTAGAAAAAAATGGCGCGAAGTTCGTATGTATTAAAATCATAGCACTAAGTTCTAAAGGGGAAGCAATTCTCTTAGCCCACAACGCTTTACATGCTGAAACGGTTTTATTAATTCACATCTAGCCCGATATCAAACGGTAATTGGGTAAAGGAGGCACGTCAAACCCGTTAGATGGCTGGGAGTTTGCAAAAATCCAAAGTCTATGTCAAACACGCAGAACCCCATATGGACCGTTAGTCTTTAACCGCTAATTGAAGGACAAAAGACCGCAGTATTCAACATTGTTGGCAGGTTGTTATTAATAACACCAATAATCCGTGCCTCACACGCACGGGGAATTTTATCCCAAAGCCCTAAGCAGGGATTAAGTCAACGGCTTAACACCGCGCGTTGCCGTTTTAGTCTTTTACCGATTGAAGAAGACACCAGAATCTGGAGTCTGGGGATTTTTATCCTGAATCCTAAGCATAAGGACTAAGTCAGCCGCCTAAACACGCGGGTTGTTGGATAGTCTATTCCCGTTTAACAATGGCGAAGTCTACGTATTCGAAGTTGTAGCATCAAGTTCTAAGAGTTCATTCCTTTAGCACCAACGTCACATGCGCGGAACAGGCTTAAAACAATACCGTCAAGTAAGGGGCCCGCATTCAAAGACGGTAATCGGCTAAGCACACGTCAAATCCGTTGAGCGGCTGAGGATTTGCAAAAATCTTAAGTCGCAACATCTGCATACACGTCGCCTTGTTTAGTCTTTTCCAGGAGAAAGAGGAAGTCGTTTATGCCACCTAGGGGTGGCCGGCCACTTGTGGCCGAGCCACCTCAGCCCAGATCTATGCCTGGGCACAGATCTGGGTGCCTATAAATAGGCCATGGGTTGTGTTCATTTGTAAAGGTTGGATTTTTTGGAGGCGAAGCCCTGCTGGATTCAAGACTCAGATCTAAAAAAGATTCAAGCTTTAGGACTTCGAGGACTTGCTCATCCAGATCTGGTGCTCGGCGATCGTCAACGCCAAATAAGGCAAGAGTTCGAGAGGACCGGATCTCAGATCTACGCAGGCACACTCCGGATCAAAGCTTGGCCTTTGATCCCGAGATTTGGGCGATTGTTTCCTTGGTGAACCAATCCTCCCCGGATATTATTTCCTTCATGAAATAATACCCGTCGTACTGCGTAGATCCGACCGGATCTAGATCTCACGGTGGTCCACGGATAAACCCCGGCGCAGGCAAACAACCCACGCAAGCGAGCGACCGCAAAACAGGAGCTCGTGATTTGTTCGACACAAAAGGAGAAAGTTGTAATCTTTTTTATTTTTCTTTGATTTTATTGTAACCGGATCTTACAAAAAGACCGGATCTTTGTAACTCAAAAAGCTGTTATCTAAGATGACAATGGAATCAATAATGAAGAAAGACACGATTTTTCCCGCGAACACAAACATGTCATAACAACTTGTCCATTAAACATCTTGGACGTTATGGGAGTAGAGCCACTCAATACCAGGAGAGAGTTGAAGGCGCGCGGAGAGCAGGCCGAACGATTCCTTAGAAGGAGGAAGGTTGAAAGATGCCAACCGATGACTAACCCTCTGAATCCGGGTCTCGTTTCCCATAATGAGGGAAAGACACCAACAACAGTTGTTGACGTTAATCAGACGTCGCAACAGCAGTCCCGAAGACAGCAGAATAGTTCGGATCCGAGGCTCCAAAAAGAGTACTCATTCAAGGACGAAGACGTTCTAGCCATCTTCGAGACCCTTCTTGAAAGCAACAAGATCAAGCGGCCGCCCATCACGAATCAGGAGGAAGCTGACAATACTGCGGATCCGAAGTACTGCGCGTACCACAGGAGGATCCTTCATCCCACCAAGGCTTGCTTTACTTTAAAGAATAGCATCCAAACCTTGATTGAAGCTGGCGTCATAACGCTAGGATAAGCCAAATAAGAACGGCAATACTCCGAAGAGTAGATCAAGCTGCCGCCCATCACGAATCAGGAGGAAGCTGACAATACTGCGGATCCGAAGTACTGCGCATATCACAGGAGGATCCTTCATCCCACCAAGGCGTTCTTTACTTTAAAGAACATCATCCAAACCTTGGTTGAAGCCGGCGTCATAACGCTAGGATAAGCCAAATCTGCTTCTCAATACTCCGAAGAGTATACGAGTATAAACTGCTTCTCAACACTCCGAAGAGTATACGAGTATAAACTGCTTCTCAACACTCCGAAGAGTATACGAGTATAAACTGCTTCTCAATCCTCCAATCGGTATATGAGGTTAAACTGCTCCCTGATACTCCAATAGGTATATGAGTCTAAACTGTTTCCTACCGTTGATGGGAAGTTCCTGGAGAATGTTACGCTAATATTCTTAAGGATAACCCGGACATGTAACGGAGTACAAAGTCAGACCCAGTTCCAAGAAAGAAGCTGGGGGTGGATGATTCATGTAATGGGAAGTTCCCAGAAGAACGCTATATGTAATTTTCTTAGGGATAACCCGATAATTACGAACAAGGTGATAAACACTAAACCCCCACTATGATTTGTACTCCCACTCTCACTGTCTACCTGGTCAAACCTTCCTATAGTTAGGACCACAACCAAAGTCCCCTCTCGATTCCTTCCATGAACGAGAGGTCCACTTTCAAATTGAACGATCAAGCCTGTAAAAGGTAAGATCATCTCAAACCTCCCACTTTCACTGCTTCCTTGGTCAAACCTATAAAAGTTAGGGCCACAACCAGATTCTCCTCTCGATTCCTTTCATGAACGAGAGGTCCACTTTCAATTGAGCAATCAAACCTATAAAAGTTAGGATTGTCTCCAACTTTACTTAGTCAAACCTGCAGATAGTTAGGACTAAGATTGAGTTATCCTTTTCGATAAACGAAAGACTTCCATCTTTTCCTTTTTCCACCAAACCTATAAAAGTTAGGGTCGAAATTGGGCTTTCTCCTCAATAAATGAGGGACTCTTTTTGGATCGAATGACCAATCCTATAAAAGTTAGGGTCGTTTGAATCTTTCCGATTCTCGGAGTGGAGATCCCACTCTTAGTTTCATCATTTCGGATTCTGGGGGTGGAGATCCCACCTTGAGTTTCCTTTCCAACTGGAGATAGAATATAAAATTCTTCCTCTTCAGTGCCGTGAGATAGAATATAAAATTCTTCCTCTTCCATTTTCCAGTCCGTCTTTACCCTGAGAAAAGACACAATTCCCAACTTCCAATCCGTGCACTTTGTGCACGGGGAATTTTATCTCAACTCCTAAATAGAGATAAGCCTACGCCTAACACGCGTTGCCGGTTTAGTCTTTCACCGATTGAAAAGACACCAGAATCCAGTCTGAGGAATTTTATCCCGAAGCCTAAGCAGGGATAAGCCATATCTCAACTCCTAAATAGAGATAAGCCTACGCCTAATACGCGTTGCCGGTTTAGTCTTTCACCGATTGAAAAAGACACCAGGGTACAATTCTGGGGACTTTCATCCCGAATCCTAAGTAGGGATGAGTCAACGCCTAATACGCGTTGCCGGTTTAGTCTTTCACCGATTGAAAAAGGCACCAGAGTACAATTCTGGGGACTTTCATCCCGAATCCTAAGTAGGGATGAGTCAACGCCTAATACGCGTTGCCGAATGCCCTATTCCCGTAAGAAATGGCGAAGTCTATGTATTCAAAATCATAGCACTAAGTCTAAGGGAAGCAATTCTCTTAGCACAACGTTACATGTGAAACGGGTTTTAATAATTCACATGCTACGTTACATGTGAAACGGGTTTTAATAATTCACATGCTAGCCCGATTCAAACGGTAATTGGTAAAGGCACGTCAAACCCGTTGATGCGGTAATTGGTAAAGGCACGTCAAACCCGTTGATGGCTGGGGGTTTGCCAAAAATCCCAAAGTCTATGTCAAACACGCATTGCCGGTTAGTCTTTAACCGTAAAAAGGACAAAAGACCGCATATTCAACATTGTGGCAGGTTGTTATTAATAACACCATAATCCGTGCCTCACACGCACGGGGAATTTTATCCCAAAGCCTAAGCAGGGATAAGTCAACGCTTAACACGCGTTGCCGGTTTAGTCTTTTACCGATTGAAGAAGACACCAGAATCTGAGTCTGGGGATTTTTATCCTGAATCCTAAGTAAGGATAAGTCAGCGCCTAACACGCGTTGTTGGATAGTCTATTCCCGTAACAATGGCGAAGTCTACGTATTCGAAGTTGTAGCATCAAGTCTAAGGGAGTTCATTCCTTTAGCACAACGTCACATGCGGAACAGGCTTAAAACAATCCGCATGTAAGCCCGATTCAAACGGTAATCGGTAAGAGCACGTCAAATCCGTTGAGGGCTGAGGATTTGCCAAAAATCTTAAGTCAACATCTGATACACGTCGTTGTTTAGTCTTTTCACAGGAGAAAGAGGAAGTCTATGTAGGCATATAAAATTGCTTATAGGTCCCCTAGCATAGCTCGGCACAAACCGACGAGCCAACGAGGAGGGCGGACGAGATCGACGCAATCTGCACCGGAAGCGACGGAATGAATCCACCCGCATTGCCAGAATTTAAGCTTAATGAGTTGAGCGAACTCAACTGGGAGCATTCCAACCGAGAGCGGACTCGGGGACGAATTCACGGGGATCGAGTCAAGATCCAGTTTCGGACTCGAATCTCAGAAGCGGATTCTGCCAAATCAGGAATCCAAATTACTGCCACATCAGGAATCCAAATTACTGGCCAAATCAACCATAAATCAGGAGTCTCCAGGTCAACCAAAACACGGACAAACTTTTTTTTAGACAACGGAAAACGACTCGAAAAGTCGGAAACACCGCCCGCGGGGCTCGCAAAGCCGAGCCACCCCCCAAGGTGGCTCCTTTAGCGAGCCACCTTGGGAGGTGGCGTCGGTGGCCGAGGGCCACCTCAAGGGTGGCTCGGGGCCAAGGGCCGAGGCCACCCTGAGGTGGGGCTTCGGCAATGCGGGGCCCACCTCGGGGTGGCTCGGTGGCCGTGCCACCTCGGGTGGCTCGGCCATGAGCCGAGGGCCCCCAAGGTGGCTAGGCAACAGTGTCGGCCACCCCGAGGGTGGCCTGGACAGGTGGCCCTTGGAGAGTGCGGCCCGACGGTGGCCAGAGGGTTGGGCGACAATTCTCTTTTTGGCAGCCACTGTCCTGGGAAGCCTATAAATTAGGCCTAGAGATGTTCATTTTCAGGGGAGCGTCGAACTTTCAAGAGGCCGGAAAACTCTTGGCCGGATTGAAGAGTGGAAGCTCGAGGCTTGAAGACCCAGGAGACTTGCACATTCAGATCTTGATTCCCGGGGTGACCATCCACGGTCAGGAAAAGGCAGATCTTCGGACGAGGAGAAAGAAACAGATCTGAGATCTTACACGAGACTACACTCCAGATCTAGCTTGGTCTTAGATCTTCGGGGAGATCTGAGCCGATTATTCCCGGTTTTGGGTGGGATTAATCCCTTCCCGGGCTATTTATTTCCCCCTTCGTGGATGATACCCGCCATACTCGTGTTAGATCCGGACCGGTCTTTAGATCGCGCGGTGGTCCACGGATAACCCCCGGCGTCGGCAAAGAACCCCACACAAGCCAAGCGACCGCCCAAAACAGGCAGCTGCGAATTCGTTCGGCAAAAGGAGGAAAGGTTGTAATTTTTTATTTTTTTCTTTGATTTAGTTGTAGCCGGATCTATAAAAGATCGGATCTTTGTAACCCAAGATGACAATTCGGTTTCAATGAAAAAGAAAACAGTTTTCCCACGCCGAACAATCTGGGCCCGACCACAAGTGGGGAGCCGACGATTCTCACAACGGAGATCGATGCGTCGCCAGCCGCGGATTGCAATCCCGGGTCGTGGGAGGGGAGGTCGGAGTACGAGTTTCGGACCAAGCCAAGCTTCGAGGGAGTACGGTTCCTCGTCCCGGCTCTATTCTCCTCCCCCCCGCAAGCCAGAAGCTTCTCCCTCCGGGGGGGAGAAAAGCTCGTTGGTTTGAGTCTGCTCAGGAAGCCCACGAAGCTCTGCAAGCCCAACTGACGCGGAAGTTACGTCAAATGAAGTCCACGACCTCCAATCCAGGGTCAACCCAACTTCCGCCTAACGGCCTCTACTGTTTTCAGGGCGTTGTGACTCTCTCAAAGAGGAGCCGCCAGGAGCGGTCGGTCAACGCCTGGCGCGGGCAATTCGCTAAAGGGCGATGGAGTCTACGACGGATTCCGCGTACCACGCGGAGTTGAAGGAACAGAAGAGGCAAACAGCTCAACTACCAATGAATGGGCCCACTCTTGCCAAGGCCGCCAAAAGAAAAGAATGGGGGGTCCGGGCGTTCAAACTTGAACCGTTTCGATGCTCGGGAGCGAGGCGGTGATCGGCAAGCGGTCCGGCGGATGTCAGCGCAGTCACGGCTCAAGCTCAGGAGCCCCGTAGGATAAAACTGCAAAAGGAGGGGTGGAGAAGAAGAAGCCGACCACCCAACACGCCAAGTCTGGAAGGCCTAAGTCTGATAGTGGCGACTCAGGGCCAAAAAAGAACCAGTGCGCTTCTAAGGAAGGTCAAACGTCCGGCGAGTCAACCCAAAGTCGCCGTCAAATCCCAATAAGCTTCTTCGGGGAGATCATGCAGGAGTCAGTCCGCGAGAAGAAAACCAATTTGTGGACGCCTCGGTCCAATTCCTGACGGTGAGGAGGCAAAGCTCCAATTCACGAGCGTTTGGCCCGATGAACAATTTTGCCCAGAACGACTCAAGCATACTGGGGGTCCCATCCCTCAGCATGACAAAGCTCAAGGCAGCTGCGGCGCACCAATTTGCGCATTGGAAGTCCGGAAGATCACGGCCGAAAATTCGGGACGCCCAAAAAGGCAGCGTTTTGAGGCGGGGTACCTTTTGAAAGCCCAAAGAAAGGCAAGCGCAACCTCAGATGGAAACATGTATCATCTGATAATGGACTTGTGTTGTACCTGAGAAGGCTTGCCCCGCACACCGATTAGGTTACTCTGAGCTGGTCAAAATGACGAGTTGTACTACGTGCTGGGGGTTACGAATAGAACCAGGAAGGAGGAGTCCCGAGAAACGGGGAAATTCAATGTCCTGTTCCAAACTCATTCAGTGGGCCGACGAATGACCGCACCGATCAGGAGGCTCATTACCAGAGATCACCCCAAATGCGATTTGAAGTATAATCAAATGCTGGGTAGGTGAACCGCATCCGCATTACGCGTGAAGTTAATTAGATTAAACTTCGCCGGAGTAATGGGATCGATTCCCATTCTCTTGGTATGGGCAAGGAATGCGCTATTTTCTTCGTCTCTTGAGGTGGGAAATTAGTGTGTTTGATTTTGCTCCGAAGGTTCTTGATCTTCAGGTTTTCACCGTTTCTTCGGCGCAGCATATCTGCATTAGCTACCCCTTGGCGTTGACGGGGAGGATCATTGGTGTTACGAGCATTTGTATCCTCATCTTCCACATTATCGGTTACGATGATTCTGGCTCGCCTTGTTGTTTCGGGCGGCAATGCTTGGATCTGTTGGTCATGCATTTCTCTCATCTGCTGGCATGGCGGGCATCTCCGCCCATTCCTTCGAAAAAATTTTTGAAACTTTCTTTCTGGGGCTTAGGCCAAAGCGTCTCAAGCATTTTGCCATCTGGCTCGCGGCACTTATGCATCAGGGGCCTCGCGGTTGTCCTCGCTGGATAGCTGTATTATCTGATGCCAGCCAGCGGAAGCGCGGCATCAGATTCTTCATCTTCTGAAGGCGTGCTTGTCCGAATCCTACAATAAAAGTTGTCGCTCTATGGTTTGGACTGCAGACGGTTCTAGGTCGGGAAGCTTTTTGCAGAATCGAGCTGCGAAATCTCTCGTGGCTCCGATGTTCCCCTTTGCTCGTCATGTTGGTGGACCCTCGAAATTCTCCCTCTTTCATCACCCTGTCTTCTTTCGTTGGAAAGCGGCCTAAGGCTTGTTTTGGCGTTTCGCGCATTAAGTCTTTCCAAAAGCTGAAACTCTTCGGGGACCGGCCTTAATGCAATTGCATTCCGAGCAATACCGCCG
>NC_033797.1:119568818-119582011 GCF_001876935.1 Asparagus officinalis
ATGGGATCAATTCCCATATCTGGCAAAGTTCATATAATCAACTTTATCCGCCATTTGATGGAAAGGTTTCCCCTACCCAAATTTAATATATTTTAAGTCTACTTAGGCAATAATCTCCTGGCAATTGCAACCCTTGATGGTACGGTCATCTTGGCCACTCTTTTCGCGGAGCGGCCTTCATTCGGTATCGTCGCCGTCAAGCCGGGCGAAGTATCAGCAGTTTGGGACGACATGGAGGAATATGGTTTCTGCACGAACTTCTTCGACGACGACACTGAGGGTCTCAATCGGTCACTCTGTTTTGATGAGAAGGCAGAGAATGGTGATGACAGTCGAAAACTTTGTGAAGAGGTTCCGAATAAAGCCCAATTGGAATTGTAGGGATCGTCGTCAGCGAGATTTTATCTCGAGACTTGTCACAATAATCTGTCATTGGGACATCCTCGAAGGCTATTGGGAATGGCACGCAAGACCTGGAAGGTATCTGAAGCGTGCCGAGTGAGAACGAGCCGAACGATTCCTCAAAAGGAAGAAGGCCGGAAAGGGGCCAATAGCAATAATGCTCTGCAACACAAACTTTGCTCCCTAGGGGTAAAGGGAAAGACATCGCGAATGCAGTGGACCAGAATCAAACAGTTCGAGGTGCAACACAAACCGCAAACAGAGCCAGCAAAGGGCGCCTCAACATGCAAGTGGCAACAGCCAGCCCCAGAAGCAAAAGCCTGGAAGCCCGAAGTTTTCAAAGTTCATTCATTCAAAGGCAGGCATGAATTCCCGGTATTTTAAATACCTTTCCGAGACAACAAGATTAAATTGCCTCCAATCCAGGATCAGTTCGAAGACGCCCAAGAGAGTCAATGCACCCAAAATACTGCGCATTTCATAGAGGGCTGCACCATCCTACCAAAGTGTGCTTATGCCTTAAGAGACAAAGATCCAAGCTCTAATCGATGTCGGGCGTCATCACAATGAAAGCTAGCGAAGGCAGAAAAAGTGGGAAGCAATGTGTTCAATAGTTTGCGTTCTGTTCCTTGAACTGCGTTCCAGCATGAGCCAGTAAATAATGAGCAGTACAGACCGTGAATTGATTTTCCTCACAGCAGCGCCCAGAAATGGACTTGTGCCGGCACGCAACCCCGAATTGCGTGAGATTCTCTGGTTCATCCAGATTGGTTGGGAGAGGAACAGATGGATGGAACCTCTTCAAGAAAAAGTCAAGGAAAGGTTAAGTCTTTTATGGAGCTTCTGCTATTCTTAGCGACGAAAGATGACGTAAGAAATTACCCGCCTTCCCGCCTCTGCAGACATAACAGGAGCCTTTGCAACCCGAAGTGGCGAATGAAGTATCACTACAAGTAACGAAGAATAGACATATCCGTAGCAATTAGGTACCAAAACCGCTCCTTCCAAAGACATTGCAGAACTTGGGAATTGCAGGCAATTCCCCCAAACACTGTAGCCTACGCAGAAAGTTCAACAGAGGAGAAGGGGAAAGAGCCTTTACGTTAGAGCCCAAAACCCTGAGCAGTCTCGATTCAATCACCGATTGGGAAAGACAAACCGGGAAATTGCAGAGCTCTCCACCCCATTTTGACATCATGGCGCAGGTTGGCCAATATCCCGCGCTAGGATAACTTATACGAGTTGCTGCGTCTTTATAACGGGTACAAGAAAGCCTTACAAGAGGCCTGAGCGATTCTGAAGCCTTTCTTAACTCGAATCAAGCCAATCTCCTGAAGGACCAGAGCCGTCAGCTCAACACTGCAAATCTCGCCGCGCATCATTTTCCATGCAATCTCTTTTACCATAGGAAGACATGCAGACAAGAACTCAAAGCAATGATCAGCTTTGTAATTTCACAGGGCACATGGCTCCAGCATGGTCAACGCGGATCCAAGTTGATCCGGGTTCTGCTATTTAGCAATCATTTGCCATCCGACATGCATGCTCATCTCGGGATCCGACTAGCAAATTAGCCTCCACCGGGCACTATTGATTTACGGATTTCAATACCAGCGCGGTCTAGACCCTTGGGGAAGATTCGAATTCAGAATGCCAGCATCGTGGGCAATTTTAAAATCAGAAGTTACCTGCTTATGTGATTTACGCAGAAACGTCCTATACTTACTTTGGGTCGACCTTTGGATTCACGGTAACATTATAGTCCCTGTCAACTCTGCCTCAATGCCTTCAAGTACGTGGACGTTCAAATAATGAAGTCAAGACGGTGCGTCTCGCGGATAACAACCGTTTAAGCGGATTTGAGAAATATTTCACCGATCCCCTTCTATACGGCGCTGAATCCGATACTGAATACCGCCCAAGGAAGGACAGCGGAGATGAAGCTAACCCGACCCCGGGCTTGCATTATGATGGTGTTGTACTTAATGATATTGTACCCCATGTAATCAATGCCTGACGATGATAATCATCGGAAAGTAGTGTAATGGCAACTTGCGAAGAAAACTATCAATAAACGATGATTTAGAGTACATCGATGTGTTCTTGATAATGTTCACTAAAGAGCTTTTATGATAACCCTGATTTATATGCCTCTTCAATCATTTTGCCATGACGAAAAAACAGCGCTACAAGATCATTGCGAGCCGACGCTTGTCATCCCGCGGGAACATGGGGTGGAAAGACAGTCGTCTTACGGCCAAAGGAAAAGAAGCTCCGATACCGATCACTTCTTAGGAAGAAGAAGCACGAGGAGATTAAAACCTGCCCCTCATCTATTTAGATATGATGCGAAAGCACGCAATATAATGGAAAGCGCATGGATATGATTTCACGCTTTAGGAGAGGCGTCTTTGCTTGGTCGAGGTTCCTACGAGTACACCTCGAATGGCCTATGTACCAAAGGGAAAACCGATGCATTATTATCGTTCACAAAAAGACGGTCTCGGTATGTCATCCTCATCGATGATGAATGTTATTTGGAATCATCGTATCAAATTGCTAACAAAGCTAGAAACGGTCATACTCATCTGATTCTTCAGCTTGGGATTCGATGCTTTTAGTACGGCGAGAATGTTCAAAAAATTATGTCGGAACATGGTTACGGTCGCATCCTACCATAATAGAGAAGGACGACCAGATGCCAAACCTGGGAAGAATCCTCTGGTTCATCACTTAAACATGCCAGTCATGGTGATAGGTTCGAGCAAAAGACAGCCTCCTGTAAGGCGTATAAAATTTGCCTATAGGTCCCTTTTTTTAGCACAGCTCGACGCCGATTTTTAACAACGGACCACCGGGCGACGCTATCCAAACAAGACCGTTAGCTCGTCAACGCTGAAGCCAAGCTATACGCAACGGAGCAGCGTATAACAAGCGACAAAATTCTGCACCCAGATTGGAATGGCATCCATCGCACGCGGAATCAAACCAATGTTTAGGCTGAATCACGAGTCATCTAAACAAGAGCGAACTCGGCATGAATCACGATCAAATCAACATCAATACCGGACTCAATTCAGAAGTTGATTTACTGCCTATCCAGGAACCCGACTCACTGCCAAATCTGCGAGATCAAGTCAAAGAGTCGTTCCAAGTCAATCAACCACACAGAGAACCAAGAACCGCGAAACAAATGGACCGAAACGGACAAAACCCGGGGACTCTCGGCCGAAACCGAACCACCCCAGGGTGGCTCGGCCCAAGCCGAGCACCCTGAGGTGGCTCCGAGTTGGCGAGAAAGCCACCTCAGGGTGGCTCGGCCCAGGCCGAGCACCCTTAGGGCTGGCTCGGGCCAAGGCCGAGCCACCCTAGGGTGGCTCGTGCCAAGCCGAAGCCACCTCAGGTGGCTCGGCCAAAGGGCCGAAGCCACCCCAATGGCGTGGCTCGGCTAAGGCCGAGCCACCCATGGGTGGCTAGGCTCAAGAACTGTGCAAATGCCACAGTTCTGAGTGCCTATAAATAGGCCTTGCTGCTCATTTGTTTCGGAGGTTGGCAAATTTTGGAGGGAGATGCGAAGGCCCTGTGGATTGAAGACTCAGATCTAAAAAAGATCACAACTTTGAAGTGCTTGGAGAACTTGGGACTTTTCAGATCGCGTGCCTCGACGATCACCAACCGCAAATAAGGCAGTGAGTTCGAAGGATGTGATTTGAGATCTACACGATCACACTCGAGATCTAAGCTTGGTTCTTAGATCCCCGAGATTTCGAGCGGTTGTTTTCCTTGCCGTGGAAACCTAATCCCTCCCGGCTATTATTCCCTTGGTGGAATACTTACCCGTCATATCGTGTAGATCGACCGGATCGAGATCACGCGGTTGTGTCCACGAGCAGAATAACCCCCGGGCGAGGCAAAGAAAACCACTAAAGCCGACTCGGACACAACAGTCGGAGCTCGCGATTAGTTCGACAAATTAAGGCAAAATTGTAATCTTTTACTTTGTTTCTTTGATTTTCATTGTAACCGGATCTGTATAAAAATGACCGGATCTTGTAACGCATAAAGTAGTTAACTGACGATCAGCAATTGATTATCAACAACTGAAGAAAGGACATGAATTTTTCCCGCGAACAATTTGGCGCACAGGGGAAGCCACAGCTTTACTACCGAAGCTGTCGCGTCGCAGCCCGGATCCGATCCCGGTCGAGGAGGAGGTCGAGTACGAATTCGACCAACAAAATGTTCGAGGAGTATCTGTATCCTCGGTCCGATCACCTCCCCTCGCAGTCCAAGTTCTCCAAAGCTCTCTTCAACCGAGAAACTTCGTTGGTACGAAGAAGTTGAAGCTGCCAACGAAGATCTCGCCCCGTTTGATGCGAAGCCTGCATCGCGGTGAGATCTCTCCTTCCAACCAGGTCAATCTGCTCTGGCCGAATTTCCGTCGCGAGCGCGTAGGACGTCTCTCAAAGAGAGCCCGCAAAGGCAACGTCAGCGCCTTGCCCGAAAACAAATCGCAAAGGCGATGGAATCTGTGGACGAGATCTGTTTACAAACACGGATCGTGCTGAAGAACAGAAGAGAGCGAACGATCCCTCAACCAACCGAAATGAATGGCAACTTCTTCAAAAGCACCAAACGAACGAATGGATCCGTGGTTCAAACGCGACCGTTCAACGCTGGAGGATCGCCATCAGAAAGCGCCCGCCGCACTCTCAGCACAAGCCACGAGCTCAAAGTCAAGAAGCCCGTAGAAGGTGCAGAATGGAGTAGCAAGAAATCACCATAACTCACAAAATATGGAGGCCAAGTCCGAAAGTGTGTGAGTCAGGCGAGGATCGAACCCTTACAGCCTTCAAACGACGTTCAACCTCCCGAACCATCCCGAGGCAAAGCGAGGTCAATCTGTGGCAGGCGCTTCGGTCCAATTCCCGACGAGCGCGCAACGAAGTCCTGGTCCGTTTGTTAAATCGGCGTCGAGCTGTGCTAAGGGACCTATAGGCAATTTTATACGCCTACAGGAGGCTCTCTTTGCTCGAACCTATCACCATACTGCATGTTTAAGTGATGAACCCAAGGATCTTCCCAGGTTGGCATCTGGTCGTCCTTCTCTATTATGGTAGGATCGACCGTAACCATGTTCGACATCAATTTTTTGAACATCTCGCCGATACTAGCATCGGAATCCCAAGCTGAAGAATCAGATGAGTATCCGTTTCTAGCTTTGTTAGCAATTTGATCGATGACTTGCCAATAACATTCATCATCGGATGAGGAGACATAACCGAGACCTCTTTTGTGACGATAATAATCATCGGGTTTTCCCTTTGGTACATAGGCCATTCGAGGTGGTACTCGTGGACCTCGACCAAAGCAAAGACCCTCTCCTAGCGTGAAATCATATCCATGCCTTTCCATTATATTGCGTGCTTTCGCATCATATCTAAATAGATGAGGGGCAGGTTTATCTTCCTCGTCTTCTTCTTCTAAGAAGTGATCGGGTATCGGAGCTTCTTTTCCTTTGCCGTAGACGACTTCTTTTCCACCCCATGTTCCCGCGGGGATGACAAGCGTCGCTCCGCATGGATCTTGTACCTGTTTTTTCGTCATGCAAAATGATTGAAGAGGCATATACAAATCAGGGTTATCATAAAGCTCTTTAGTGACATTATCAAGACACATCGAGTACTCTAAATCATCGTTTATTGATAGTTCTTCGGCAAGTTGCCAATTACAACTACTTTCCGATGATTTATCATCGTCAAGATTGATTACAATGGGTACAATATCATTAAGTACAAAACCACCATCATAATCAAGCCCGGATTCGGTGTCAGCTTCATCTCCGCTGTCCGTTCCTTGGGCCGGTGATTCAGTATCGGATTCAGCGCCGTATAGAAGGGAATCGGTGAAATAGTTCTCCAATCCCTTAAACGGTTGCTTATCCGCGACCACCGTCTTGACTTCATTATTTGAGTCCACGTACTTGAGGCATTGATGCAGAGTTGACGGGACTATAATGTTACCGTGGATCCAAGGTCGACCCAACAGTAAGTTATAGGACGTTTCTGCGTAAATCACATAGCAGGTAACTTCTGATTTTAAATCCCCGATCTGGCATTTGATTCGAATCTTCCCCAAGGGTCTAGACCCGCTGGTATTGAATCCGTAAATCATAGTGCCGGTGGAGGCTAATTTGCTAGTCGGGATCCCGAGATGATGCATCAGTCGGAATGGCATGATGCTAATAGCAGAACCCGGATCAACTTGGATCCGGTTGACCATGCTGGAGCCAATGTGCCCTGTGAAATACAAAGGGATCCGGTTGACCATGCTGGAGCCAATGTGCCCTGTGAAATACAAAGGCTGATCATGCTTTGAGTTCTTTGTCTGCATGTCTTCCTTGGTAAAAGAGATGCATGGAAAATGATGCGCCGCGAGATTGCAGTGTTGAGCTGACGGCTCTGGTCCTTCAGGAGATGGCTTGATTCGAGTTAAGAAAGCTTCAGAATCGCTCAAGGCCTCTTGTAAGGCTTTCCTTGTATCCTTAGAAAGACGCAGCAACTCGTATAAGGTTATCCTAGCCGGGATATTGGCCAACTGCGCCATGATGTCAAAATGGGGTGGAGAGCTCGCATTTCCCGGTTTGTCTTTCCCAATCGGGTGATTGAATCGAGACTGCCTCGGGTTTTGGGCTTCTTAACGTAAAGGCTCTTTCCCCTTCTCCTTCTGTTGAACTTTCTGCGTAGCTACAGGTGTTGGGGGAATTGCTGCAATTCCCAGTTCTGCCAATGTCTTGGAAGGAGCGGTTTTGGTACCTAATTGCTCGGAAGCATCCGGGTACTTGTAGTGATACTCATTCCCACTTCGGGTTGCAAAGGCCTCCTGTTCATCTTCAGAGAGCGGGAAGGCGGGAATTTCTTCGTCATCTTCTCCTAGAATAGCAGAAGCTCCATAACAAGACTTACCTTTTCCTTTTGACTTTTTCTTGGAAGAGGTTCCAGTCCATTGTTCATCTCCAACCAAATCTGGATGAACCCAGAGAATCTCACCATTCGGGGTTGCGTGCGGCACAAGTCCTTTCTGGCGCTGCTTGTGAGGATCATCATTCACGGTCTGTACTGCTGCATTTATTACTGGCTCATGCTGGAACCAGTTCAAGGGAACAGAACCAAAACTAATTGATACTACATTTGCTCCCACTTTCTTCTCCTTCGGCTGCTTCATTGTGATGACCCCGACATCGATTAGAGCTTGGATCTTGTCCTTAAGGGCATAGCACACTTTGGTAGGATGGTGCACCGCTCTATGAAATGCGCAGTATTTTGGGTCATTGACTCTCTTGGCGTCTTCCTGATCCTGGATTGGAGGCAATTTAATCTTGTTGTTCTCGATAAGGTATTTAAAAATACCGGGAACTTCATCCTCTTTGAATGAATAGACTTTTGGAAACTTCGGCTCCGAGGCTTTTGGCTTCTGGGGCTGCTGTTGCCAACTTGATTGTTGAGGCGCCTTTTGCTGCTGCTGTTGCGGTTGTGCTTGCACCTCGAACGTTTGATTCGCGTCCACGGCATTCGCATGTGCTTTTCCTTTACCCCTAGGGACAAAGTTTGGTTGCAGAGCATTATTTGCTATTTGGCCCCTTTCCGCCTTCTTCCTTTTGAGGAATCGTTCGGCTCGTTCTCCTCGCACCTTCAGATCCTTCCAGGTCTTTGGCGGTGCCATTCCCATAGCTTCGAGGATGTCCAATGAAAGATTATTGTGCAAGTCTCGACAAAGTTTTTGACTGTCTCACCATTCTTCTGCTTCTCATCAAACAGAGTGCCGATTGAGACCTCAGTGTCGTCGTCGAAGAAGTTCGTCAGAAACATATCCTCCATGTCGTCCCAACTGCTGATACTCCCCGGCTTGAGGCGACGATACCAATCGAAGGCCGCTCCGCGAAGAGTGCCAATGAATGACCGTACCATCAAGGGTTCATTGCCGGAGATTATTCCTAAGTGAGACTTAAAATATATTAAATGTTGGGTAGGGGAACCCTTTCCATCAAATGGCGTAAAGTTGATTATATTGAACTTTGCCAGATATGGAATTGATTCCCACTCCCTTGGATATGGACATGGTATGCCGGACCTTTTCACTTCTTGAGCGTTCATCAACGCGTTGATTTTTCTCTCCAAGTCCTTCATCTTCTTGTCTTCACTCGTTCCTATCTTCGAGTGGCTTTGGGGAGAGGTAACGTGGTCCTCTTTTGCATTATCATCTACAGGACCACCTCCGTTGTCGTTGTTGACCGGGGGAATAATTATGTTGACATTATTCCCTTCCCGTTCATTCTCATCTTGATTCTGAGGATTGTGTCGAGCGGGTTCTCTTATGTTGACATTATTCCCTTCCCGTTCATTCTCATCTTGATTCTGAGGATTGTGTCGAGCGGGTTCTCCTTGATGAGTTGTCAGAGCCGCGATTTGCTGGTTATGCATCTCTCTCATCTGTTGCATGGCCATCTCCATCTCGAATTTGAAAGCTTCCTTCTGCTTAGCCAGGTAATGGTTCCAGACTGCAGACGAGTTAAATACCAGGGTGCCAGCGGAATTGACTCGGGATTATCCCATGTCGATGCCCTTTTGCTGGTCATATTAGTGGTGACCTTCGGAAATTCTCCGTCTTCGACTATCCTTCTTCTTCGTCGGAAACGCCTAGGCTTGGTCTCAGACGTTCCGGTGGAAATTCTCTCGAACACCGAGACTCTCCTTGGGGCTTTAGAACAACAGCATTCCGATAACACCGCCCTGATGATGTTGGCACACGGACAGTGGGGTTCTGTGTCTCGAGCATCTTTCTTCCGAGACTTATTCATACCCCCAGCTCTATAGTACAACTCATCAGTTTGATAACTGGAGCAACCCATAGAGTGTTGGCATGACTTCCCAGGTATAACACAATCATCATCAGACGAATGTGTTTCCCTCTGGGGATATGACGCTTTATTAGCATTTTCAAAAGTCGCTCGTTCAAGTCTACGCCTTTGCGAGCGTGAAAACTTAACGGGCTCTTGAACTTCGACCCGTAATCCAATACGGTCGGTAATAGGGGCTTTCCCTTTGTTATCTTTCTTGGGGAGATTGGTACGACCCCCAGTCTGGACTATTGTTTGGGGGGTCCCAATCGTTCCTTGACAGGTGCTTTACCTCGGTTCCCGGGTAAAGGACCGAGGCGACCTTTCAAAGGAACCCTGGATCTTGAAGGATCCGTGTTCTTACCTGACTCCGCCGGAGGTGCGGGGGCAAGGGGAACGGGATCTGGATTTGATGAAGGTTAGACAGCAACATCGTCCGCTCTTGTCTTAGGCGTTGGCTTTGTCTTTAGCACCCACACCTGCTTGAGTTTTGACGGGTTCTTGACCGTCTCTTCTTTCTGCATCTCCTCTGCTTTCTACAGAAGGGGTCTGGCATGCGCCAGCAATGCGCAGCGCTTCTTGATTCGCTCTTCGAGGGTTGATCGAGTCCTCGTGACACGAACCCAGTCGTTCGTTTCTGCTTTGGAGGAGGAGTGGGTTATGTGCCGTTGTTGCTCTTGGCGCTGTCTGGACTTAAGATCTTCATTGTAGCGGATCCCGTCCATCGATTCTGCGGCCTTGGCCAGTTAACGAGCAAGGCGTTGACGCCGTCTTTGGCGCGTCCTCTTTGACGGAGCCGGAGCAACTTCAGCAGTCGCCTTTGTGGCGGGAGGGAGATCTAGATCTGCGGTCTCGACCACGTTGGACGACGCGGGGACGTCACGTGGTGCGAGTGCAGCAACGGGATCTTGGATCTTAGAACCGGAGGCCCCGCGAGCATTTCTGGAAGATGAAGTCTTCCTACGCCTGTTTGGAGAGGCGGATCTGGAGGAGGAGGAAGAGAGGTACTCTTCAAACTTTTGCTGATCGAACTCGTATTCGATCTCTTCATTCACCCGGATCTTGAATGCCGGTTGCGTCACGACGGCCTCGGCAGCGAGGCCGTTGGCTCCCACTGTGGTCGCCAGTTTGTTTTCAGAAAAAGCTACCTTCACCATTGATTTCATTAAACTTTAATCGTTACAAATGAATTCAAATGACAAAGAAATAAAAATTACAACTTTCTTGAAAATAAACGCAAGATCCGTTTATCGTCTCTTGCTTGCGTGGGTCTTTGGCCTGTGACGGGGACGTCGATATCCGTGGACCACCTGGCACTCGGATCTGTTCCGGAAAAATCGGACAGAGCTTCATCGATCCGCGTGAGATCTAGAAACTTTAAGCGCCTATCTCAGCTAAAACGAAATATTTGCTCTTCTTAGGATTACCGGCGAAGGGTAAAACTAAGGAAAAGGGGACGGGTGATGAAGAATCTGATGAAGACCTCTCCTCCGTTGAAGCGCTCGACCACTCTTCGCTGCAGCAGGGCTTCGCCAACTCTCCAAAAAAATCCAGATCCTCAAAGTGAGGCCTAAGGAGGATTACCGGCGAAGGGTAATACTAAGGAACGGGGACGGGTGATGAAGAATCTGATGAAGACCTCTCCTCCGTTGAAGCGCTCGACCACTCTTCGCTGCAGCAGGGCTTCGCCAACTCTCCAAAAATCCAGCTCTTCAAAAATGAGGCCTTAGGGGGCTATTTATAGGCAATGGGAGCACCTAGGGTGCCTAGACACCCCTGGGGTGTCTAGGCTTTTCCTAGACACCCCTGGGGTGTTTCGACTTTCCCGAGACACCCCGGGTGTCCCAACTCAGCCTGAGACGCTCCGTTGCGTATGTTTGATTGTTTTCGCCGTAAATTCTTCGTCCGAACTCGGATTTGAGTGATTCCAAGTGCGTTGGATGCTTGACGAAGAGTTCGATCCGCTCCGGTGGTTGGACTATCTATAGAGTGATCGAGACATGAAGGGCATTGTCCTTTTTGTGAACATCGCCGGGTTCCCGATTGACCCAGGTTTTCATTGTTCCGAAATCCTATCAGCTCACGTAGTTCGTCGATTTACTTCAATCGTTCATCGACGTCAATTGGACTCCTGTGGATCGGATAGTGACGTTCATCATCGCTCTTTAACATTGAACCGTTCGTGGAGACCTATAGGCAATTTTCGATGCCTACAGTAGATATACCTGAATATGGGACGGTGGGCTCAACACTATTCATCTGCTCAAGATCAATGTTTAGATCGATGCCCAGAGACCCGTCATGAAGGACGTCGCACATCTGCTGCATAAAGCAATCCATGTTATCAGATCCAGGAGATACCGGACCCGGTGGGAGTTCGCCCTCTTCGAAGAACCCTGGAGCATAAAACATGGTCACGAATCCCAAAAGGTAAATCACCTTAAAGCAATAAAAATAAAATGTTACCTTCCCCTCCATCGGCGGTGCTTCCTAAGTCCACTCCATAAGGACGCTGACCATCGTGGGGTTTATGTGCGGTCTTCTTCCTCTTCGGGGCACCAACACTCCTAGGACCAACAGGTCGGCCATGCACAGGCTTGTCACACGTTTCAACGTGTGTAGGAGCTGGCGGCTCATGATCGTCAACTGTCCTACCTAAAGTGACAATGGTCATTTCATTAAACAAACAAGAGCTGTCGTTTATACCAATTAGAATGGAGAAGGAAAATCAGAGAAGCGGGACAAACCGGTATCGAGTTCTCCTCTGTCGGTATCTACATCCACACATTCTTCCTCGGAGGTCTCGTCGTCGTCACCCGTAGGAAGGAGCTCTTCATCATCTGTGAGAAGAGATTTGGCATGCCCCTTTCTCCGCTTCTGAGCAAGCTCAGCCCTGCGAGCAGCCATCATAGCAGCCCGGACCGAGTACTCAGACTGTAACTCTGAAAGGCTCCTCACACCTATGGATTCATAGGCGGAAAGGAACCACTTGCAACTGAGGAAAGTGGTCAGCGGCTTACGCCTATATGAAGGAAGAGCAAAATGGGCTCCAGTGCAGCCCACCATAGTCCACAACCATGCTCGTACGCCATCAATAAGTCCTCCCTCAACCTGCAGGCTACGACTTGGATTCCCGACATATAGTTGATCATAGCCGAACTGACGAGCAAAGCGGCAGGGAAGGTAAGGCTCTATGTGGCATTGATTCTTCACCCGGAGGACAAGATACCCAACTCGGATGTTCACTAACCAGCGGAAACAACCAACGTCGAGAACAGTCCGGTCACTTCTAGGTTTCTCCTCGTCAATCAGCACGTCACCATAGCGACCCGAAAAGTGAGGAAAACACTTGAAGAACTCCCAGCTCTTACGGACTCGAAGCTCTCGTTGAACATCACTGAATTTGTTCCCGAGCCATCTGCTCTTCTCCAACAGCTGCATGAAAGGAACGGGGACATCAACAACGCTGGGCGCCGACATTAAGTCAGGACGGTGAAGAACGAGCCACGCCATCAGATATGCGTAAGGAAGCTCGACCTTCGGACAAATAAGCTCAGTCGATGGTTCAGAACCCATCTGGGTAAAACTGCTGACTAGACACCTAAGCCCGCAATGGATGCCAGCAACCATCGCTGGGAGCAGGGAAAGCTCTCTCCCGTAAGCTAGCTGAACTGCAGGGAAGAGCACCTCGATAGGTAGAGCGTCCGAAGACTGGTGCGGGACAACACATTTCTTCAGCCAAAGAGCAAGGTAGCCTGCTAGTAGAGTCCGAGACCCAATGGATTTCTGCGCATGAAAGAGAAAAGAATGAAACTTGGTTCCCGCAGGAAAAGCTCCCTCAGCACTGGCAATGGTATAAGAGCGAGCCTCAGCCTTCTCCAACAACTCATTAACG
>NC_033797.1:119582327-119599641 GCF_001876935.1 Asparagus officinalis
CACCCCAAGGGGGTGTCCTCAGCCCCTACACACCTTTTACCACCCCAAGGGGGTGTCCTCACCTCTACACACCTTTTACCACCCCCCCCTCTTGGTTTCCTATAAATAGGCCCCTTAGGCCTTCATTTCAAAGGGGCTGGAATTCTTTTGTCTTGGAGCAAGGCTAGAGAGAGAGGGGGAGGATTTTTGGAGAGCTTGGCGAAGCCCTGCTGCAGTGAAGAGTGCCCGTGTGCTTCAACAAGAGGAGGAGAGGCCTTGATCAGAGCCTTCATCGCCCGTCAGATCCTTAGTATCGGCCTTAGCGTTGATACTAAGAAGAGCTATTACCTCGCTTTAGCCGAGGTATACGCTTATAGCTTCTAGATCTCACGCGGATCGACGAAGTTCTGCTTCTATATCCCTTCGCGGATAGACGAAGATCTGCCCGATTTTCTCGGAGCGGATCTGATTGCCCGGTGGTCCACGGATATCAACGTCCCCGTCACAGGCCAAAGACCCACGCAAGCAAGAGATGATTTTTATTTCATTGTAACGATCAAAGTTGTAATGAATGCAGCAATGAATACAGCAACTTTTTCCGCAAACAAGCTGGCGACCACAGTGGGAGCCAACGGCATCGCAACCGACGCCGTCGTGACGCAACCAGCACTCAAGATCGGGGCGAATGAAGAACACGAGCTCGATCGACAACAGTTCAAAGAAGGCCTCTCTTCCTCCTCCTCCAGATCCGCCTCTCCAAACGGGTACAGAAAGGTAACCTCTTTCATAAATGTTTGCAGGTCCTTCGGCTCGAAAATTCAAGACCCCGTTTTCGCCACTGCACTTGCACCACGTGACGTCCCCACGTCGTCCAACGTGGTCGAGATCGCAGATCCGGACTCCTCTTCCGCCGAGGAGATGGCTTCTGAAGACGCTCCAGCATTATCAAAGAGAGCACGCCAAAGACGGCGTCAACACCTTGCTCGTCAGCTGGCCAAAGCTTTGGAGCCGACAGATGGGATCCACTACAATGAAGATCTAAAATCCAGGCGACGACAAGAGCAACAACGGCAAACAACCAGCCCCTCCTCCAAAGCAGAAACGAACAAATGGGTTCATGTCAAAAGAACCCGTTCTACTCTCGAGGAGCGAATCCAGAAGCGCCGCGCTTTGCGTGCGCATGCCCGAGCCCTGGTGCAAAAAGCACGAGAAATGCAAAAGGAAGAGGCAGTTAAGACATCGCCGAGATCCAACCGAGTTTGGGTGCCAAAGGCCAAATCAACGCCTAAGGCAAAACCAGGCGACGTTGCTCTCCGGCCTTCGTCAACTTCAGATCCCGAACCTCCGATGAATCCCCACCGCAACGGAGATTTCACCAAGCTTAGGATTCCTCTGGAGGACCGTATCAGCACTTTACCCGAGAATCGAGGAAAAGCGCTTGATAAGGAGAGCTGGAGATCATTGAACGAGCCGCAAGCCAACACCCGGACTGGGGGTCGTACGCAACCTCCTAACAAACGGATTCCTGCAACGGCCAACTTGGCGATGAGTGCAAAAGACCAAGAGCCCGTTAAGGTTTCACCCTCACAAAGGTGTGATTCCAAACGTGTGAATCTTGTAGAGGTCAACAAGGCAATGTTTACTCAGAAGAAGACGCGTCGGACAGACGAACGCGTTATACCTGAGAACCCATGTGAGCAGCCGATAGGTTACTCCGACGGCAACGTCGATGAGTTGTACTATCGGGCTGGGGGTGCGGATGAATCTCGAAAGAGAAACACCCGGGAAGCGGATTCTCACTGTCCGTGTACCAAATTTATCAGGGCAGTATTATCAGCCTGTAGCTGCCCCAAGACCGCTCCACAGAGGGTCTCGATATTCGAGGGAATCTCCGATGGAACGACAAAGCCCAAATCAAGGCGTTCCTACCAAAGAGGATTGATTGATCGAGATGATGAACTCCTAGAAGTTACTATCAACATGGTCAACAAGGGAAAATCCCCAATCATTTCAAGTGGTTCCGACCCTAATTTCTCTCCAGGAAGCAGGGTCAATTCGGGAATAGCTCAGCTTCAGCTAGAAGCCGTCGGATATAACAACGACCATGGGGTCCATGAAGGAGTCCATTCCGATGATGAGTTCTCAGATTTTCATTCCGCGCTCACCTCCGATGACACAACGTCTAGCATAGGGCAAGCTCGAGAGGTGTTCATGGCCAACACCGAGCAGATAGCCAAAGTCATTGAAGAGGCCCTGGCTAAGCAGAAGGAAATCTTCAAGTTCGAAATGGAAATGGCTATGCAAGAGATGAGACAAATGCACGACCGACAAATCCGAGCTTTATCAAACCAGCTAGTTGAGTCCAACCGTCGCACCCAGAACGCCGCAGTTGACAGCGATCCGGAATTGGACGGAGTCGTCATGGCTGACGCACCGCCCAAGAATACTGGGGGTGGCCCCACTACAGATAACAACGTTGGGGGTGGACCCACCAATAATGATAACACTGGGGGTGGTCGTATTATCCCTCTCGAAAATTATCCAAAACAGGATACAGCTCAGGCCGAAAAGATGAAGGATCTCGAAAGAAAAATCGACGCCCTGATGTCTGCTCGAGAGGTGAAGAAGACCGGCATTCCGTGTCCTTACCCGAAAGAGTGGGATTCGATCCCGTATCCGGCTAAGTTCAACCTGATCAATTTCACGCCGTTCGGCGGGAAGGGCTTGCCCACTCAGCATCTAATCTACTTCAAGTCCCACTTGGGGGTGATCTCTGGCAACGAGCCCTTGATGGTTCGGTCATTCGTTGGCACCCTTCGCGGGCCCACCTTCGATTGGTACCGCCGTCTCAAGCCCGGAAGCATTAACAGCTGGGAGGACCTGGAAAGCATGTTCCTCGCCTATTTCTTCAATGATGACATCGAAGTGTCGATCAGGACACTCTTCGATATGAAGCAAAAAGGCGGAGAGTCGGTGGATACCTTCATCAAACGCTTCCGCAATCAGGCAATGAACTGCAAGGATCCCATCACGGAGGAATTCATCTTGCAGACTTGTCAGAACAACTTGTCCATTAACATCTTGGATGTTATGGGAGTGGAGCCGCTCAATACCTGGAAAGAGCTGAAGGTACGCGGAAAGGTCGAGAGAAACCAACCGATGGTCAACCCTCTGGATTCGGATCTCGTACCTCATGATGAAGGGGACGCACCTGCAACGGTTATTGACGATAATCAAACATCGCAACAGCAGTCCTGGGAACAGCAGGAGAATTCGGATGAGACGCTCCAAAACGAGTACTCGTTCAAAGACGAAGACGTTCCAGCTATCTTCGAGACCCTTCTCGAGAACAACAAAATCAAGCTCCCGCCCATCACGAATCAGGAGGAAGCTGACGATCCTGCAGATCCAAAGTACTGCGCGTACCACAGGATGATCCACCATCCCACCAAGGCTTGCTTTACTTTAAAGAATAGCATCCAAACCTTGGTTGAAGCTGGCGTTATAACGCTAGGGTAAGCCAATTAAGAATGGCAACACTCCAAAGAGTATACGAGTATAAACTGTTTCTCAATCCTCCGACCGGTATAAGAGGATAAACTGCTCCCTGATACTCCAATAGGTATATGAGTCTAAACTATTTCCTACCATTGACGGGAAGTTCCTGGAGGATATTACACTAATATTCTTAAGGATAACCCGGCCAGATAACAAAGTCAAACCCAGCTCCAAGAGAGAAACTGGGGGTGGATAATCCAACGCATCGGGAAGTTCCCGGAAGAATACCACATGGGTATTCTTAGGGATAACCCAATCATTGTGGAATTGGTGAACAAGAAATTCACATTCAAACTCTAAAAGTCAGAATGTCCCTTCTTATTCCCTAACTCTTATGAGTTATTTTTGTGAGAAGAGATCCAATCTTCTGGTAGGTTAATCTTTCCCCACCAAACCACCCGCTGATCAAACTAAGTCAATTGACAGTGAGTCCACCAAAAGTATCCATCTGGCCCTCTTGACTCTTTCCATAGACAAGAGGTCCATTTTCATTTCGGAGTCCCCTTTCGATAAACGAAAGAACTCCCTTCTCTTTCTCTTTGGTCAAGCCTTCCCATGGTTATAGCCAAAGTTGAAATTCCACTTCGATAAACGAAGAACCCATTTTCAGTTTAGATAACCCATCCTATAAAAGGCAAGTTTATCTAAATTTTCCAGATTCTCGGAGTGGACACCCCACTTCTAGTTTCTTCTTCGCTGGAAATAGAATATAAAATTCTTCCTTTCCAGAATCAAGGAATAGAATATAAAATTCTTCCTTCCTTGTATTCGGGTTCGCCTTCACCCTAAAAGAAGACCGGGAAATAGAATATAAAATTCTTCCTTTCCCGCATCGATCTTTTCCGAAATTTGTCAATTTAGGATTCATCCTAGGAAGTTTATCCCGAATCCTAAGCAGGGATAAGTCTGCGCCTAACACGCGCTGCCGGTTTAGTCTTTTTCCGTACAAAAAGACACCAGAGTCCGATTCTGGGGTATTTTATCCTGAAACCTAAGCAAGGATAAGTTTGCGCTTAACCTGCGCTGCCGGTTAGTTCTTAACCGTTAAAAAGAACACCCGTCTACATATTCAACATTGTGGCAGGTTGTTATTAATAACACCAAAATCCATGCCTTACACGCATGGGGAATGTCATCCTGAATCCTAAGAAAGGATATGTCGACACCTAACACGTGTCGCCGGTTTAGTCTTTTACCGATTGAAAAAGACACCAGAGTTCGATTCTGGGGTATCTCATCCCGAAGCCTAAGTAGGGATAAGTCAACGTCTAATACACGTTGCCGGGTAGCCTATTCCCGTAACAATGGCGAAGCCTATGTATTCAACATCATAGCACAAAGTCTAAGAGCGTTAACTCTCTTAGCACAACGTTACATGCGGAACGGATTTAGACAATCCGCATGCTAGCCCGACTCAAACGGTAGTCGGTAAAGGCTAATCAAATCCGTTGAAGGCTGGGGATTAGCCAAAAATCCTAAAGTCAACGCCTAACACGCGTTGCCGGGTAGTCTATTCCCGTAAGAAAGACGAAGTCTACGTATTCAATATCATAGCACTAAAAGGGTTAACTCTTTTAGCATAACGTCACATGCGGAACGGACTTAAACAATCCGCATGCTAGTCCGACTCAAACGGTAGTCGTCTTTTAGCTTGACGTCACAGGAGAGCGGGATTAAACAAACCGCATACTAGCCCGACTCAAACGGTAGTCGGTAAAGGCTAATCAAATCCGTTGAAGGCTGGGGATTAGCCAAAAATCCTAAAGTCAACGCCTAACACGCGTTGCCGGGTAGTCTATTCCCGTGAGAAAGGCGAAGTCTACGTATTCAATATCGTAGCACTAAAAGGGTTAGCTCTTTTAGCTCAACGTCACATGTGGAACGGACTTAAACTATCCGCATGCTAGCCCGACTCAAACGGTAGTCGGTAAAGGCTTTTCAAAACCGTAAATCCATACATGCAGACGAATCAACTTTAACAGTTGGTCCTGCAGCCCCGACATTTGAAACCACTATGCTCCAATACCTTAAGAGCTTAAACTGTGTATACTCCAGCAAACGTACGAGTATAAACTGTGTTAATAGCGATCCGTAAACCCTAGGGTCAACGCCGGTCAACGTGTAACCCTAGGTCAACGCCAGTCAACGTGTTGCAACAAAAGTCGACGTTCGACAATTCGAAACCCTAAGGGTCAACGCCGGTCAACGTGTAACCCTAGGTCAACGCCGGTCAACGCGTTGCGAAAAAAAGTCAACACACGATGATCCGAAACCCTAAGCCAGCACGATGTGGCGGAGGTAGTTCAAAGTCAACTCAATGACACGAGCCAAACTCAATTCATCAGCTGCAAACTCGAGACTCCGACGACGGCCAAGCGATAAACGCAGCGCCGGAAGAACTTCGGCTATTCGTCAAAGCATCGAATAGACCGGAAATCGAAGGAGCCAAGAGTTGAAGCTAACTACAGGTCCTGACGTCGACTGAAGGCTAGACCAATCACATCCAAAGTATTCCAGCCTCTTCTATAAAAGAAACGAGTCCGGAACACTTTGGAGGGGGTATCTGTAGGCATCGAAAATTGCCTATAGGTCTCCACGAACGGTTCATTGTTAAAGAGCAACGATGAACGTCACTATCCGATCCACAAGAGTCCAATTGATGTCGATGAATGGTTGAAGTGAATCGACGAACTACGTGAGCTGATAGGATTTCGGAACAACGAAGACCCGGCCAATCGGGAACCCGGCACTGTTCATAAAAAGGACAACGCCCTTCATGCCTCGACCACTCTATAGATAATCCAATCACCAGAGCGGATCGAACTCTTCGTCAAGCATCCAACGCACCTGGAATCACTCATATTCGAGTTCGGACGAAGAATCTACGGGAAAAACAATCGAATGCACCTCAACGGGTCTCAGGAATTCCAAAACACCCCCAGGGGTGTCTCAGAAATTCCGAGATACCCCAGGGGTGTCTCAGAAATTCCCAGACACCCCTATGGGTGTCTCGGATTTCTAGAGACACCCCAAGGGTGTCTCGGATTTCTAGAGACACCCCAGGGGTGTCTAAGCCCCCTAGGTGCCCCATATGCCTATAAATAGCCCCCTTTGGCCTTTGTTTTGAAAGGAGGAATTTTGGAGAGCCTTGGCGAAGCCCTGCTGCAGTGGAGAGTGGCCGTACGCTTCAACAAGAAGAGGAGAGGTCTACATCAGCGCCTTCATCACCCGTTCCCTCTTGGCCTTAGTATTAGCCCTTGGCGTTAATACTAAGAAGAGCTAATACCTCGCTTTAGCCGAGGTATACGCTTTAAAACTTCTAGATCTCACGCGGATCGACGAAGTTCTGCTTCTATATCCCTTCGCGGATAGACGAAGCTCTGCCCGATTTTCTCGGAGCGGATCTGATTGCCCGGTGGTCCACGGATATCAACGTCCCCGTCACAGGCCAAAGACCCACGCAAGCAAGAGATGATGAACAGATCTTGCGTTTGTTTGAAAGGAGTTGTATTTCTTTTGTTTTCATTGTGCAAGAGTCTTATAAAAAGGCTATCTTTTTGTTTCATTGTAACGATTGAAGTTGTGATGAATGCAGCAATGAATACGACAACTTTTTCCGCAAACAGGTTCCCGCAGGAAAAGCTCCCTCAGCACTGGCAATGGTGTAAGAACGAGCATCGTCCTTCTCCAACAACTCATTAATTGCGGTAGGGGTCAACACGTCTAATTCACGAATGGGCTTGCTGGAATTACCCTCCAAGTTCTAAAACAAATAGCTAGCAAACTGCTTCAAGCTGACCTGCCTCTTCCTTTTCACTTGAGGAGAAGTCTGGACCAAGGAGGTATGATAATGACAAGTAAGATCCCAGAGAGTGTCATACATGTCGGGAGTATCTTTCTTCATACACTCCAACTGCTGGTTCGAGGGAAAATACTCCTGATACGGACAATCCCCCATCGGAAGACCAGAAACATGATGCATCTCATGCAAGGCCAACCCTAACTCGCCACCGCTGGTCAGGAAGGTGTTACTGTCAGGCATGTAGGTCTCCAGCAACGCCAAGAAATGGCGACAGCTGACTGGGATTCCGTACATGGTGGCTCGTATAGGTGCATACAACCCACTGCTGTTCAAATCCCTCTCCCAGCGCGCCAAGACAAAACTGGTCATGCGTGCCCACCACCCCTTGGCTAGTGAGGAAGCCCAACCATAACATCTATAATCCGATGGAGGTAACCTTCTCCCAAGAAGAGCCAGACGGTTACTCACGGTAGAAGCAACTGCTGACACCTCGCCTGGGGGTGCAGTGTTAAGGCCCATAATCCCTGGTCGAAGACCGCGAACATCATGATACCCGTTGGAACCAGGAGTCTTGTGATGAGTGGCATATCCACACTGAACTCGCTCAGCATCATCAGTTAGGTGCCAAGACATCTGTCGCTCCACGGCCTGCCCCTTCAAGTGACTGAAAGAATATTGGCGTGGAATAGAGGGGATGTATAAGGGAGCTCCCTCATCGAGAGTCAGCCAGTGCTCCTCGCCAAGGGTCAACGTAGCAGGATCCTCGACATGATCTCCGAACAGGAAGCTCGGCTTCTTTAAAGCCTGAGTAGAGGCAGAATCCGCAGTAAAAGAGGCATCTGTAATAAGCTGGCGCAGGCAATGACGCCCTCCTTCCCGTATCAAATGACAAGATTCGTCTGAGCGATCTCTTTCAAACCGAAGAAGTGGACTAACAGCCTGCCTAAGGGAAGCTGAAGAGAAGACCTCCCGGCTACAACCGGTATTAGCATGAGGAGGAAGGCTGCCCGCAGGAAACTCCACTGCAATAAAGCACAAGGGTGGAGTCAGAAAATCCATCTCATAAGCGGAATGATAAGCTCATTCACGGAATAATTGGAGAGACGATTTTGAGTGTCCTACACTGGAAGAACGGTATGCATCATCACGTGAATAACGTGGTAACATACACCGACCTATAAGGTGTAGGACGACACAAAATCGACCCAATATACCAGATGACTTGAATTGGCCAAGCAAGACAAGTCTGAAACCTTAACCCCCGCGAAGGAGGGTGTCGGTTCTTCCTTCATGACCCGCGAAGAGGTCAATCAGGGATACGGAAAATATAAATTCTTACCCCCAAAGAAAGAGTCCGCGAGGGAAGATGTCGCGGGAACCTCTTCCTCGCTGTGCTGCGAATGAGAATGACTCCTTCGAGGTCGGGGTCGGCGTGGAGACATGGAAAATCTGTAACGAAAAGCAGCAAGTCAGGTACAATCTAAGATATGAATACACGAAATTTAAAAGGGAAATTAAGAACTTTAATTAAAATCCTATGTATAAATAGGATTTCATAATTGAAGTCTAGTTAAACCTACAAATTTCGTGCATGCGAAACAATGATTGTCATTTTTCGCGGTGAATTTTGGTGAAACACCCAAAATACCCTTCGTGTTCAAGGCTAAAATCGGGTCAAGGACACGCTCGGGTTGGGTCACGGTCATCATATCTGATCATATAGCACCCCCCGATACCCCACAATGTTGGTTAACTTTACAAATGAGCCCTTTTGTAGAATTTAGCCAATTTTGCAAATAAACCCCTTCATAAATTTCAATTTAACGTCCACATGCCCTTAACAAAACTTTGGTTATTGGGTTGTGGTCTAAACTTTTGGAATTTCCGCCCTAAATTTCAGCCCTTTTGCAGATAAACCCCTATACACTTTGTGGGTTGCTTTTTGCAAATAAACCCCTCAAACAACATTGGTTGTCTTGCATAAAGCACCCCTCAAATTTTCGGCCAAGTGGACATGCAATCCAAAACCTAATTTCAGTCCTATTTTACATAAAGACCCCTACAAATTTCAGTCCAACTTTGCATAAAAGCCCCCCCAAAAAATTCGGCCATATTATAACTTTGCATAAAACCCCCCAAATTCTTGTGCCTACACAACCCATCATCAAAGAGCCTATCCTCTAACTCATGAGAACATAAAGCTATGAGAACATAAAGCTATGATCTTTCTTCAAAAAGAGGAGAGTTTTGAAGGGGAACTTACCAAATCAAGAAACCTTCTTTGAGCTTGAGGTTGAAGATGATGAAACCCTAGCTTGAAGGAGAGGGTATTTTCGGCCAAGGAGAGAACACCAAAAATCCGAAAATTCTTTATGGAGTTTATGGGTTTTGAGTTCTTGAAAGAAAGGAAACAATGGTGTATGGAGTATGGAGGAAGAAAGAGGCAATAAAGCCAAAACAAGAAAGGAAACAAAAAAAAGGAAACAAACAAAAAAAAAGAAGAGAGAGGGATGTGTGTGTCTCGGCCCTAGAACCGAGACACCCTAGGGTGTCTCGGCCTTGGCCGAGACACCCAAGGGTGTCTCGGCCAAGGTTGAGACACCCACGGGTGTCTCGGGTCCCGTTTTGTCCCCGTACACCTATGTTAGGCCCGAATTCGCCCGTTTTCATCGATTATTGGATGTCTTGATGAAAATCGACACCAACCAACATTCGATGCACGAAACCCTAGGGTCAACGTTGGTCAATGCGTAACCCTAGGTCAACGCCAGTCAACGCGTTGCAACACAAGTTAACGTTTGACGATTCGAAACCCTAAGGGTCAACGCCGGTCAACGCGTAACCCTAGGTCAACGCCAATCAACGCGTTGCAACACAAGTCAATGTTTGACGATTTGAAACCCTAAGGGTCAACGCCGGTCAACGCGTAACCCTAGGTCAACGCCAATCAACGCGTTGCGACACAAGTCAACGTTTGATGATTCGAAACCCTAAGGGTCAGCACCAGTCAACGCGCAACCCTAGGTCAACACCGATCAACGCGTTGCAACACAAGTCAACGTTTGACGATTTGAAACCCTAAGGGTCAACACCGGTCAACGCGTAACCCTAGGTCAACGCCAGTCAACGTGTTGCAACACAAGTCAACGTTTGACGATTCGAAACCCTAAGGTCAACGCCGGTCAACGCGTAACCCTAGGTCAACGCCAGTCGACGCGTTGCGACAAAAGTCAACATTCGAGGATTCAAAATCCACACTAATCAACGTTTGACGATTCAAAACCCTAGGGTCAACGCCGGTCAACGCGTAACCCTAGGTCAACGTCAGTCAACGCGTTGCGACCAAAGTCAACGTTCGACGATTCGAAACCCTAAGGTCAACGCCGGTCAATGCGTAACCCTAGGTCAACGTCAGTCAACGCGTTGCGACAAAAGTCAACGTTCGACGATTCGAAACCCTAAGGTCAAAGCCGGTCAATGCGTAACCCTAGGTCAACGCCAGTCAAACGCGTTGCGACAAAAGGTCAACACACGATGATCTGAAACCCTAAGTCAACACAATGTGACGGAGGTAGTTCAAAGTCAACTCAATGACACGAGCCAAACTTAATTCATCAGCTGCAGACTCGAGACTTCGACGACGGCCAAGCGATAAACGCAGCGCCGGAAGAACTTCGGCTATTCGTCAAAGCTTCGAATAGACCGAAAATCAAAGGAGCCAAGAGTTGAAGCTAACTATAGTTCCTTACGCCGACTGAAGGCTAGACCAATCACATCCAAAGTATTCCAGCCTCTTCTATAAAAGAAACGAGTCCGGAACACTTTGGAGGGGGTATCTGTAGGCATCGAAAATTGCCTATAGGTCTCCACGAACGGTTCAGTATTAAAGAACGACAATGAACATCACTATCCGATCCACAGGAGTCCAATTGACGTCGATGAACGATTGAAGTGAATCGACGAACTAAGTGAGCTGATAGGATTTCGGAACAACGAAGACCCGGGCCAATCGGGAACCCGGCGATGTTCACAAAAAGGACAATGCCCTTCATGTCTCGATCACTCTACAGATAGTCCAACCACTGGAACGGATCGAACTCTTCGTCAAGCATCCAACGCACTTGGAATCACTCAAATCCGAGTTCGGACGAAGAATTTACGGCGAAAACAATCAAACATACGCAACGGAGCGTCTCAGGCTAAGTTAGGACACCCGGGGTGTCTCGGTCTCGGCCAAGCCGAGACACCCAGGGGTGTCTAGGCACCCTAGGTACTCCCATTGCCTATAAATAGCCCCCTAAGGCCTCATTTTTGAAGATCTGGATTTTTTGGAGAAGTTGGCGAAGCCCTACTGCAGTGAAGAGTGATCGAGCACTTCAACAGAGTAGAGGTCTTCATCAGATTCTTCATCACCCGCGCCCGTTCCTTAGTATTACCCTTCGCCGGTAATCCTAAGAAGAGCGAATATCTCGTTTTAGCCGAGATAGACGCTTCAAGCTCCTAGATCTCCTCGCGGATCGACGAAGCCCTGTCCGATTTTCCGGAACAGATCTCGTCCCCGTCACAGGCAAAAGACCCACATAAGCAGAAGACCGATAAACGATCTCTGCGTTTGTTTTGGCGAGAGTTGTAACCTTTTGTTTTCATTGTGTAAAGGTCTTATAAAAAGACAATCTTTTTTTGATTTCATTGTAACGACTAAAGTTGTAATGAATACAGCAATGAATACAACAATTTTCGACGCAAATAACCCCAGGGGTGTCTCAGCCAAGCCGAGACACCCCAAGGGTGTCTTGGCCAAGCCGAGACACCCAGGGGTGTCTAGGCTTTGCCTAGACACCCCAGGGGTGTCTAGGCACCCTAGGTGCTCCCATTGCCTATAAATAGCCACCTAAGGCCTCATTTTTCAAGATCTGGATTTTTGGAGAGTTGTCGAAGCCCTGCTGCAGTGAAGAGTGGTCGAGCGCTTCAACAGGGACCAGATCTGATTGCCAGGTAGTCCACGGATATCGACGTCCCCGTCACAGGCCAAAGACCCACGCAAGCAAGAGACGATAAACGGATCTTGCGTTTATTTTCAAGAAAGTTGTAATTTTTATTTCTTTGTTATTTGAATTCATTTGTAACGACTAAAGTTTAATGAAATCAATGATGAAGGCAACTTTCGACGAAAACAAGCATGAGCCCGAAGTTCTGAATGATCAAGAGAATGGTCTCTAGGGTAGATGTTACCTCCGTCGCTAGCGGAATCATCACCAGCCAAATCCATCTCAGATGCTCACAGATCTGCACGCGGCTTGTGGGCTAGTCTCTTCCGCCTAGCAGCTGGGGCAACAATCGAAGGTCTTGCCTGAGTAAAAGGGCGGAATTCTTCTTCCTTGTCAGCCTCTGTCCCTGAAACATCAAACAGTTGTCAAGATTTATAACTCTGGAAGACAGAGGGAAAAGATAGATGATTAACCTCGCTCGAAATATTCCTCGTAATCTTCAGGATCTCCACCTGAGACCTCTTCAACAGAATTGAAGGTCTTTTTTCCTTCTTCGTCAATTCGACGAGTCTTGCTCCGCGTCCTCTGTGATCGAGTTTTTTCCCGAATCACACGAGAATTAGCCTGAGAAGCCTCCTCAGCCACTAACTCTGCAATCAGCTTCACAGGGACGGGTTTGTTAGCTGCTAACAACCACCTGTAGCTTAAGAATGTGAGCTTTAACTGACGCTCAGCACTCGGGAGACTGAACTTAGCACCAGTACAGCCCGTCACGGTCCACAGCCATGCCCAGAGACCATCCACCAAACCGCCATGAGTCCGAAGCTGCTGACGCGGGTTCCCGACATAAAGCTGATCATAACCAAACTGGCGAGCGAATCGGCAGGGTAGATATGGCTCTATGAAACACTGATTCCTCACCCGGAAGGTCAGATAACCCGGCCTAATGTTCATTAGCCAATTAAAGCAGCCGATATCTAAATGAGTTCGATGCCCCCTCAGCCTCTCCTCATCAGTCAAACACTCGCCATAGTGGCTGAAGAACTACGGGAAGCAAGTGGAAAATGCCCAACACTTGTGGACCTGTAGCTGCTTCCTGACTTCAAAGAATCCTCGCCCTCCCACCTGCCATTCTCAAACACTTGTAGTAGGGGAACAGAGTGGTCTGTGGTGTTAGGTACTGACATCATGTCAGAACGGTGAAGGACGAACCAGGCCATCAAATAAGTGTATGGAAGCTCCACTTTAATAAGAGGAATCCGAGCCGACGGTACATCTTCTTTCTGGGTGAAAGTACTAGAAATCTGTCAAAGCCCTCGATGAATGTTAGCTACCATCACCGGAAGAAGCAAAAGTTCCTTTTTGTAGGCAAGTTGAACTGCTGGGTAGAGCATTTCCAATGGAAAAGTGTCACCGGACTGATACGGGACCACGCATTTCTTTAACCAGATAGCGAGGTAACCGGCAAGAAGGGTCATCGGCTGAATCGATGTGGTCGCATGCCATAAGAATGATTTAAACTTGGTCCCTGCAGGAAAGCCACTCTCGGGACTGCTAATGGTATAGGAGTGAGCGTCAATCTTCTTCAGCAGACCATTAACCTCTGAAGGAGTAAGCGTTGCCAGCTCACAAATAGCCTCGCCAGAATTGCTCTCTAGATTTCTGAACAAATAACACGCGAACTGCTTCAGGCTCACCTGTGACTTAGTCCTCTTCGCTAAAGGCTCAGACTGCGCCAAAGCAATATGGTAGTGACATGTAAGATCCCATAAAGTCTCATAGCGTTTGGGCATGCGGTCCTTCAGCTGACTCAATTCATGGTTGGAGGGAAAGTACTCCTGATATAGCATCTGGCCCATGGGCAAACCAGAAATCTTATGCATCTCATGGAGAGCCAAGCCCAACTCTCCGTGCCTAGTCAGAAAAGTGTTCGAATCCGGGTTATAGAGCTCGTACAAAACGAAGAAATGTTTAGTGCTGACGGGTAAACCATGCATGGTGGAATGAATAGCTGCATATAGACCACAAGCGTGTAACTCCTCGCTCCATCGGCTTAAGACGTAGTTCGTCATACGACCCCACCAAAGCTTGTCTGAAGAATAGACCCAGCCATAGAATCTATGGCGCGACGCAGGCATCTCCCGTCCTAATTCGGCGAGACGATTCTTCAAAGTAGAAGCGGAAGCAAGAAACTCGTTACGCGGTGGTGCATCCAACCCCAATACTCCAGGACGCAATCCAACGATATGACTCTTGCTCGAACCAGGAGCTGCCAAATGAGTAATATAGCCATAGTGAACACTCTCATGCTCCTCCGTCAAACACCACAACATCTCCCGTGTCACGGCCTGACACCTGAGCTCAGTCAATGAGCGGTGACGAGAAATCTTAGGCAAATATAGAGAACCCTCATCATCTTTATAAAGCCACTGCTCGGCATCAATAAACACTACATCAGGATCTTTAACAGAGTCACCGAATAAAAAGTCAGTCTTCCTGAGAGGCTGAACAGAGCTGGTATCCTTCACGAAAGGCGCATCAGTAATCAACTGTCGAAGAACTCGATGTCCACCTTCCTTCACTACTTGGGCAACCTCTGTCAACGTGCCCAAAGCAAACTGAAGAGTAAGTGGAATAGGTGAAAAATCATCGGAGATCGAATAATACTCGTCACGACGCCCGTCCACTGCATGAGATGAGAACGCTCCAGAGGGATATTCCACTGAAAACAAGCAATTAAGCGTTTGTTACTCTCAGTTATAAAAGGAAGTTGAACTCATCTTACGAGTTGGTAAGATAGAGTCACTGCCTTAAAAAGGGTGAGACGATTTGGCCACATTATGCATTCGTAAGATAGGGTATATCAACAATATATCCCTGCCTTATAAGACACAGTGCAGCTTCAAAGCGCCCCCTTTATTTTGAGATATGGTTTTGACCAAGCAAAACCTATCTTTTAAAGCGTCAATCCTCACCAAGGAGAATCAAGGCTCTTCCCAATTGTCTCACCAAGGAGAACAAAACGGGAAAAAAGGATTAACCGACAAATTTCGAAATACGCCAAAAAAGAGCTCACCAGTGTACGAGGGAAGCACGCCATCGGCCGACACAGCAGGGGATTGACCTCTCGGGGTATGCGACATGGTGATCTGCAAAATAAATCAGAGGATCAGATACAGAAAAAATTTTAGTTAGGGTGACAAACTCTAACCCTAAAATTTTAGCCCCTCTTTATTGCAATTAAACCCCTCAGATCTCCAAATTCTACCCCCTGAAATATGATCTCGGGGCGTCAAATCACAACCCTAACCCTCATATGCAATCTCACAAATTCATATACTGAATTAAACATAAAATATGCCAAAATTATGGAGGATTTACCTGAGGAAAAGCTCGAGGATCCAACAAAAATCAGATCTTGAAGGAGGCTCGAACCACGTGCTCGAGGGACCTGAGAGAAACTTTATATATGGAGATTTTGAAGGATTTTTCAGTCTAAGATCAAAAGGAAAGATAGATCTTAGACGAATTTTAGGGTTTGAAGGAGAAAGGATGCACGAGGGAAGAGAAAAATCCAAAAAGAGGGAGAGGGGGGCCGGCCCTATGAAGGAGAAAAGAGGCTCTTTTATAGTGTTGAACCAGCCTTGAACCGGACCAGACCAGGTTGAACCAGACCAGACCAGGCTAAAACAGTTCAAATGAGGCTGAACCAGACCAAACCAGGCTGAACCAGACCAAACCAGGATGAAACCAGTCCTGAACCAGTCCTGAACCAGTCCTGAACCAGTCTTGAACCAGGTTGAACCAGTTCTGAACCAGTTTGAACCAGATTTGAACCAAAATTCAAATTGGAGCTGAACCAAGTATCGAAACGACTTCAAACCGACTGACGGTTCAGTCCCTTATTTATTCATTCCTCTCCCACACATTCGGAAGGGTCGGAAGATTTTTTGAGCCTAATTACTGCCTTTTTTGGGTCATTATCAAGCCGGTTCAACTCATTCGGATATGAAAAATACTCCGAAAAGTATACGAGTATAAACTGCTTCTTAGTACTCCAATAAGGTATACGAGTATAAACTATTCCCTATTTTTGTTGAGAAATTTCTGGAGAGTATTTTTTCTAAAAATATTCTTAAGGATAACTCAACAACACTCCGAAAAGTATAAGAGTACAAAATGCTTCTCAAGACTCCAGCAGACATACGAGTATAAACTGTGTCAAACGCCGGACAAAGCGTTACAAATGAAGACTCAACGCCAACAATCGATGGTCGGTTCTATGTTGAGGCAGCAAACACGAGCTAAAGATCAGAAAATCAGGAATTGACTTCAAGTTCAAAATTCTGACAACGGTCAGACAATAAATGCAGCACCGGAACCCTTGCAGACATTCGACAAAGCATCGAATAGCCTGGAGGATTAAAAGAATCAAGAATAGAAGTCATTCCAAGGTCTCGTTACACCGATTGAAGGTTGGGAAATCATATCCAAAGTATTCCAGACTCTTCTATAAAAGAATGAGGCTGAAATACTTTGAAGGGGGTATCTGTAGGCATATAAAACTGCTTATAGGTCCCTTAACACAGCTCGGCACGATGATTCGAAACCGAAGCGGATCGTTAGTGTAGGCATATAAAATTGCTTATAGGTCCCTTAACACAGCTCGGCACAAACCGACGAACCATCGGAAGACGTATCCAAACACGAACGTCAGTCCACAACGCCGAAGCCAAGTGACACGCAACGAAGCGGAGTAACGAGGCGACGAGGTTAACGAATCGCACGTAAGCAACGGAATGCATCCATTCGCGTACGGAATCAAGCTAACGGTTCGGTGAATCAACGAGTCATCCAACTGTAAAACGGATTCGAACTCGAACACCGAAGCGGGTTTACTGCCATATCGGGATCCGGACTGCCAAATCAGAGTCCAGATCAACAACGAAGCGCAGATAAACCGCAGAACCGGACAACGGACACAACG
>NC_033797.1:119599693-119600357 GCF_001876935.1 Asparagus officinalis
AGCCACCTATAGGTGGCTCGGCCAAAGCCGAGCCACCTATAGGTGGTCGGCCCAGTTCTGTGCCCGGGCACAGTTCAGAGAGCCTATAAATAGGCCCCCCTTGGTTCATTTGTAAAAAGGTTGGAATTTTTGGAGGCGAAGCTCTGCTGGATTGAAGACTCAGATCTAAAAAAAGATCCAAACTTTGGGGCTTCGAGGACTTGCTCATCCAGATCTGGTGCTCGGCGATCGTCAACGCCAAATAAGGCAAGAGTTCGAGAGGACCGGATCTCAGATCTACGCAGGCGTACTCCGAATCAAAGCTTGGTCTTTGATCCCGAGATTTGGGCGATTGTTTCCTTGGTGAAATACCCGTCATACTGCGTAGATCCGATCGGATCTAGATCTCGCGGTGGTCCACGGATAAACCCCGGCGCAGGCGAAGAACCCACAAAACGAGCGACCGCAAAACAGGAGCTCGTGATTTGTTCGACAAACAAGGATAAAAAGTTATAATTTTTCTTTTCTTTTATTTGATTTTCGTTGTAACTGTAGGCGTATAAAATTACCTATAGGTCCCTTAGCATGGTTCAGCATGATGGTTCGACAAATTAATGGATGTTCGAGCGACGAGGCGATAAAGCACACAAACAATGGCATATGTTCGCCTGTGGAACCAATCCAA
>NC_033797.1:119601357-119629180 GCF_001876935.1 Asparagus officinalis
CCACTCCGAGAATCGAAAAGATTCGGATAACCCTAACTGTCGGAAGGTTTGATTACCGAACTAAAGATATATTTCTCGATTATCGAGAGTGAATCATGGTTTTGACCCGAACTGTAGGAAGGTTTGGCCAAACAGGAGTTTGAGGTGACCCTAACTGTAGGAAGGTTTGATCACTCGATTTGAAAATGGACCTCTCGTTCATTGGAAGAATCGAGAGGGGATTTTGACTGTAGTCCTAACTGTAAGAAGGTTTGACCAATTGGGAGATTTGAGACGATCCTAACTGTAGGAAGGTTTGATCGCTTGATTTGTGGACCTCTCGTTCATTGGGAGAATCGAGAGGGGATTTTGACTGTGGTCCTAACTGTAAGAAGGTTTGACCAATGGGGAACCTTACGTCCAGACTCTAACAAAGAGAGTGTTGAGTACACAGACACGGTGGGAATTTGAATGGGAGTTCTCATTTATTACATTGCTGTGGTTTTGGGAACTTCCCGTTACATAAATCGTCCACCCCCAGTTTCCTCTGCGGAACTGGTTCGGACATTATTATCAGTTAACTAAACGGGTTATCCTTAAGAAAAACATATTCTCCAGGAACTTCCCGTCAAAAGTTGGGAAACAGTTTAGACTCATATACCTATTGGAGTATCAGGGAGTAGTTTAACCTCTTATACCGGTCGGAGGATTGAGAAACAGTTTATACTCGTATACTCTTTGGAGTGTCAGGAAGCAGTTTATACTCTTATACCGGTCGGAGTTTTGCCGTTTTTATTTGGCTTACCTTAGCGTTATAACGCCGGCTTCGACCAAGGTCTGAATGCTATTCCTGAGAGCAAAGCAATCCTTGGTGGGATGAACAACCCTTCTGTGGTATGCACAGTACTTTGGGTCCGTAGTGTTATCAGCTTCCTCCTGATTCGTGATAGGTGGTAGCTTGATCTTGTTGCCTTCGAGGAGCGATTCGAAGATGGTTGGAACGTCTTCGTCCTTGAAGGAATACTCTCTTTGGAGTCTCGGACCCGAAGTCTTTTGCTGCCTTCGGGATTGCTGTTGTGACGCTTGATTAGCACCACCAGCAGCTGCAGGTGCTTTGCCCTTACCACGGGAAGCGAAGTTTGAGTCCAGCAGATTAACCGTCGGTTGGTTCCTTTCGGCCTTCTTCCTTTTAAGGAAGCGTTCGGCTTGTTCACCGCGCACCTTCAGATCCTTCCAAGTGTCAGACGGTGCTGTCCCCATTGCCTCCAATACGTCCAATGCGAGGTTGTTGTGGCAAGTCTGGAGAATGAATTCCTCGGTGATCGGGTCCCGGCAATTCATCGCCTTGTTCCGGAACCTTTTGACGAAGGTATCGACTAACTCTCCGTCCTTCTGCTTCTCATCGAGCAACGATCCGATAGATATCTCGGTGTCGTCGTCGAAGAAGTTGGCCAGGAACTTGGTCTCCATGTCATCAAGGTGTCGACTAACTCCCCGTCCTTTTGTTTCTCGTCGAGCAACGATCCGATAGATATCTCGGTGTCGTCGTCGAAGAAGTTGGCGAGGAACTTCGTCTCCATGTCGTCCCAGCTGTTTATGCTTCCTGGCTTGAGGCGACGGTACCAATCGAAGGCGGCTCCGCGAAGAGTGCCAACAAATGACCGCACTATCAGAGGCTCATTGCCGGAGATAATACCCAAGTGTGATTTGAAATAAATCAAATGCTGAGTGGGGGAACCCTTCCCATCGAACGACGTGAAGTTGATTAAACTGAACTTCGCCGGATAGGGGATCGATTCCCATTCTCGTGGGTATGGACAGGGAATGCCTGTTTTCTTCGTCTCTTGAGCGGAGATCAATGTGTTGATTTTGCTCTCGAGATCTTTGATCTTCAAGTCTTCACTTGTATCTTCATTGGCATCCTCGTTACCACCCCCTGTATTGACGGGAGGGTTATTGGCATTGTGAGCTCCATCCCTATCCGTGTGCTCTTCTTCCTGAACAACCTGATTACGGTGACTTGGTTCACCTTGTTGGTTCCTGAACGCCTGGATTTGTTGCTCATGCATCTCTCTCATAGTCTGCATGGCCATCTGCATCTCAAACTTGAAACTTTCTTTCTGTTTAGCCAAAGCGTCTTCAAGCATCTTGGCCATTTCTTCCGCGCTTATCATAAATGACTCGCGGGGTTGTCCTTCGCTGGACACTGTATTGTCCGATGCGACAGCAGAGCAGGAATCCGATTCTTCATCTTCCGAAGGCAATCTTGTCCGAACCCTACCATAAGTTCCTCGTGCGATGGCTCCGGACTGCAGACGGGTTACACGCCGGGACGCTTCCAGAAACGATTTGAGATCAATCTGTGTCGATGTCTCTTTGCTGGTCATGTTGGCGGTGACCCTCGGAAATTCTCCGTCTTTAACCACCGTTCTTCTTTGCCGGAAACGCCTATACCTTGGTTTTGGCGTTTCGGTGCCGAGCCTTTCGAACACTGAAATTCTCTCGGGGACTCCCTTGATGCAGTTGCATTGAGACAGTACTACCCGAATGAGCTTGGCACATGGGCACTGAGTTTCGAGCCCTTGAGGGCTTCTTTTTCTTGTTTTGTTCGTACCCCCAGCACGATAGTACAACTCGTCATTTTGACAGTCGGAGTAACCTATCGTGTGTGGGCACGACTTCTCAGGTATAACATTATCACTATCAGATGATAATGTTTCCATCTGAGGGCGAATTGCCTTCCTTGGACTTTCAAGAGTCACGCGCCTTGAGACATGCCTTTTTGGGCGTGAATTCTCAGCGGGCTCTTGGACCTCAATGCGCAAATTAGCGCGCGCAGTTGCCTTGAGCTCCTTGTCATGTTGGAGGTAGCGGTGACCCCCAGCGTGTTGATTCGTTCGGGGTTTTCTTAGTGGGCCTTGAGCTCCTTGTCTTGTTGGAGGTAGCGGTGACCCCCAGCGTGTTGATTCGTTCGGGGTTTTCTTAGTGGGCCCAAACGTTCTTGGATCGGAGCTTTGCTTCGCTCCTCGGGAAGTGGACCGAGGCGCTCCAAGACTGGATTTCTTCTTCGGGAGGACTCTGCATGATCTCCCGGAGTAACTATGGGAACTCTCGGCGACTTAGCTGGGTTCGCCGGAGGTTGACTTTTGGTTGAAGACTGTAGTTGCTGCTTTTTGGTCTGAACCGCCGCTTCAGACTTCGGCCTCCAAACTTTACGAGTTGGTGGCGGCTTCTTGGCCATTTCTTTCTGCAACTTCCGACGGGCTTCTTCGGCTTGAACCCGTGCCTGCGCTGATAGTGCGCGGCGTTTGCGGATGCGTTCTTCCAGCGTCGAACGATTCCGTTTGACACGGACCCATTCCATTGTTGGCGGCTTGGAAGAGGCGCCGTTCATCTGTTGTTGAGGCTGTTTGCCTCTCTTGTTCTTCAGACCCGCGTTGTAGCGGACTCCGTCGGTGGACTCCATCGCTTTGGCGAATTGTTTGGCCAAGCGTTGGCGTTGCCTTTGGCGGGCTCTCTTTGAGAGAGTCACCGCTCCTTTGGTGACGGAGGAATTGGTTGGAACCAGCTTGATCTGGTTGGAGATTGGTGGAGCCTCATCTGACGCAACTTTGGCGTCAATCGAGATGAGGTCGTCGTTGGTAGCTTCAACTTCTTCGTACCAACGCACCTTTCTGTTGGAAGAGAACTTGGACTTCTTGGACTTGCGGGGGGAGGTCGATCTAGACGAGGATGAAAGGTACTCCTCGAACTTGGTCTGATCGAACTCGTATTCGACCTCCTCCACGACTGGGATCAAGATCCGCGGCTGCGACGCTCCGATCTCGGCAGCGAGATCGGTGGCTCCCACTGTGGTCGCCAGATTGTTCGCGGGAAAAACCGTTGCTTTCTTCATTAATGATTCCATTGTACACTCTTATAATAGTTTATCGATTACAAAGATCCGGTCTTTTTATAAGATCCGGTTACAACGAAAATCAAATAAAAATAAACAAAGATTACAACTTTTCTCCTTTTGTGTCGAACGAATCGCGAGCTCCTGTTTTGCGGTCGCTCGCTTTGTGGGTTCTTTGCCTGCGCCGGGGTTGTTTGCCGTGGACCACCGCGCGATCTAGATCCGGTCGGATCTACGCAGTACAACGGGTATTATTTCACCAAGGAAATAATAGCCGGGGAGGATTGTTTCACCAAGGAAACAATCGTCCAAGTCTCGGGATCTAAGACCAAGCTTAGATCCGGAGTATGCCTGCGTAGATCTGAGATCTGATCCTCTCGAACACCTGCCTTATTTGACGTTGATGATCGCCGAGCACCAGATCTGAAGGAGTGAGTCCCCGAAGTCCCAAAGTTTCAATCTTTTTTAAGTTCCGAGTCTCCAATCCAGCAGGGCTTCGCCTCTCTCCAAAATTTCCAACCTTTTGAAATGAAGAACCCCTTGGCCTATTTATAGGCTCTCGTTACTGTGCCCGTGCCCGTGTGCACGTGTGGCCAGCTCAAGGTGGCCGGCCACCTCAAGGTGGCTCGGCTCATGCCGAGCCACCCTGAGGTGGCTCGGCCACCCCAGGGGGTGGCTCGGCCTTGGCCGAGCCACCCTGAGGTGGCTCGGGTGGCCGCGAAATGACAACTGTCGGCCACCTCTGGGTGTTGTGGTTTTTGCCGTTTTTTCCGGTCTCGTGATTCGGTTGATTTAGATCCCGATTTGGCAGTAAATCTGATTCCTGATTTGGCAGTAAATCTGGATCCTGATTAGGCAGTAAATCTGATTCCTGATTTGGCAGTAAATCTGGATCCTGATTAGGCAGTAAATCTGATTCCTGATTTGGCAGTAAATCTGGATCCTGATTAGGCAGTAAATCCGATTCCTGATTTGGCAGTAAATCTGGATCCTGATTAGGCAGTAAATCCGCTTCTGAGTTCGAGTCCGAAACTGATCTTGATTCGATCGTGATTCGTCCGAGTTTGTCCTTGGTTGGATCACTCGTTGACTCTTTAACACTTGGCTTGATTCCAAATGCGAACGGATGTATTCCGTTGCTTGCGTGCGATTCGTCGATCTCGTCGCCTCGTTGGTTCGTCGGTTTGTGCCGAGCTGTGCTAAGGGACCTATAAGCAATTTTATATGCCTACATCTGCATTTTGAAACTAGAACGCAGGCATGACCCCTGCGTTTTGACTCTGGAACGGGGGCATAAGCCCTGTGTTTTGACTCTAGAATGCAGAGGCGATCCTTAGGTAGGCTTGGTGAGCTTCAGGCTAAGTCCAATGTTCAGGCGAAGCCCAGTCTTATAGACGAACTTAAGAACATAACTTGTTGCGAAGAATAGGTCATAACTTTCAAACCGTAAGTCGGAATCAGACGAATTATATATGAAAATCGACTATCTCGACAAGATGAAACCAACCAAACCTACCTTATAGGGTTTGGTTTGCTCATGCCCCTTTCGCCAAATTCCTTACGGTTTGAGAGATATCTGCGTTTTGATTTGAAGAGACCGTCAATTTGTAGTTTCTTTTGCTAGAGCGTTGCAAAGATTATCATCTTGTAATCTTCTTCTTGTATATTTGAAAATATGAGAGTCATCAGATTGTAACTCCCGATGTTGATTGTGAAGGCTGTTGATTAGAGCTTTCATCAGTTGTTGTGAAGGTCGTCATATTGTAACCTTCATCGATCTATATGAAAGTCTTTAAATTGTAACCTTTTGGAAGCCATTAAATTATAAATTCCATCATCAGTATTTGATGGGGATAAACTATCTGGAGTAATTTTTAGACAGCCTATAGAACCCCCTCCAAAGTTTTAAAAGTTCGCGGTTGACTAGGACGAATTTTCAAAATACTTTGGATCTCAACTCTGATTTTGGAGCTATTGATTCCTTATCATAAAGGAGTTGTCCTCTGCACCCGCTTCGCAAGCATCTTGGTTGAAGAGTTTGCATGCAAAACCTGTGTGAGGATGAGCTTTAAAGAGAAACTGTAGCGACGATACAAGATACTCATGAGCAGAAGCTCTCAAACATCACATCACGGCTCATATCCATTTAGCTGATGGGCCCACGCAAACATCCATAGGATTTTTGTCAAACCCTCAGCCATCAACGGATTTGGAGGTGCCTTTACCGATTACTGTTTGAGTTAGGCTAGCATGTGGATTGTCTAAATCCATTCCACATGTAACGTTGTGCTAAAAGAATGAACTCTCTTAGACTTAATGCTATGATATCGAATACATAGACTTTATCATTTTTATGAAAAAGACTAACCGACGACGCGTGGTAGGCATAGACTTATCTCTAATTAGGGATCGAGATAAAGTCCCCCAGACGTGGATTCTGGTGTCTTTTTCATGGCAAAAGACTAACCGACAACGCGTGTTAGGCATAGACTTATCTCTAATTAGGGATCGAGATAAAGTCCCCCATGCGTATAAGGCATGGATTTCGGTGTTATTAATAACAACCTGCCATGATGTTGAATACGTGGGCTTTACCATTTTCACAGGACTACGCTATCCGGTGACGCGTGTTAGGCATAGGCTTATCTCTATTTATGGATCGAGATAAAGTTCCCCATGCATGAAAGACATGGATTTTGGTGCTACGATGTTAAATACGTAGGCTTTGTTGCTGTTTCTTTCTGTGTTATGTTTTCACTTGAAACACTAAAAAAAAGTTGGAAGTACCAGAGGTGTAGTATTAACTTAGAATGAATTTTTACTTAGAGTGCAATTAAGAAATTTTCTTCATTATCACTAGGATAATTCCAGAAAATCTTTAATCCGCTGGGGATTTTATAATGAAAACTTTCTATTCTTGATAAAAAAAGGATTAACAAGTTCATTAGGGGGTTTGACTGTTAGAGGCGTGATGTTAACATAATAGTATTTTATGGGTCTATCGCTCTATTGAAGAGAGTCGATAAGTTGATCTGGTCGTCAGAGGTGTGATGTTAACATGATGGGTTAGTGGACCTATCTCTCTATTGAAGAGAGTCGATAAGTGGATTGTCAGAGGTGTGATATTAACATGACAAGAATTTGTTGCGATCAAGGAAACTTTGTGAACTTATCATTCTATTAAAGATGATTGATAAGTTGATTATCAGAGGTGTGATATTAACGTGATAGAAGTTTGTTTCGATCGGAGCAACTTTGAGGATTTATCGCTCTATTGGAGAGAATCGATAAGTTGATTTCGTCAGAGGTGTGATATTAATATGACAGGAATTTGTACTTGTGGTTTGAACAAGATTTTGAAGACTTAGTGTCTTGTTGAGGAAGATTGCAATTTGTGTAATTTTGAGGACCTATCATCCTATTGACAAGGATTGATGTAGGCATCAAAAATTGCCTATAGGTCCCCGCATGCAGCTCGAGATAGAGATAAGATGATGAACGTCGCTATTCAAGTCACAGAAGCTTATTTGATGATGATAAACATACGAAGTGAGTCGACGGACCATGCGAAATAACGGAACTTCGGAATAACGAAAACATGAACTGATCGGGAGCTCCATATCACTTACGAAAGACAAAACACCCCTCATGTCCCATTTACTCCACATGTGATTCAATCATGGAAGCTCATAGATCTCCTCATTGGCTTTCCAATGCATCTTGAACTACGTAATTCTGAGTTCGGATGGCAAAGATACGACGAAAACAAACGGAATGCACGAAACTAAGCCCTGAGCCAAACCAAGACACCCACATGTGTCTGCAACCCGAAAAAGCTGATTTTGGCAGTTTAAAGCTGTTTTTTGATCGTTAACCGCCTTGATTTGTTTCAACTGATCTGATATCATCCAAGAACATGGTTAAGTGGTTACGAATGACGATAAGAGGGAATCGGCCGTTCTTATCTAAAAACAAGGGTCCCGAATCCTATAAATACAGATCGAGGGCTTTCATTTTTTCAGATCTGGAATTCTCAAGCGTTGGCAAAGCCCTGCCGAACTGAAGACTGAAGGAGCACGAATTTTAGAAGAGAGGAGGAGATCGGAGCGAGTTCGTCAGCACGAAGAAGAGGAGTTCGTCAGATCTGCAGTTCCCGTTCCTTTGCCTTGAGATTGCCCCGTTACGGTGATCTCGAGAAGAGTGATTATCTCACTATTGTCGAGATAATTGCTTCAGCTTCTTGATTCCCTCACGAATCAACGAAGCTTCGGATCTGATCTGATCGTTTGGTGGTCCACGGATACTAACGTCCCCGTCATAGGCTAAGATCCCACGTAAGTAGCAGTCGATAAACACCTGTTGCGCTGTTTGACGAGAGTTATATATATTTTTGTTTTCATTGTGTAAAGATCTTATAAAAAGACTAACTTTTGTTATCATTGTAACGTTTGAAGTTGTAATGAACACAGCAATGAACAAATCGATTTTTTTCCCCAAACAAGCTAGCCACCACAGAGGGAGGCAACAGTCTCGTCGCCGAGGCTGTTGTGCCACAGCCAACGATCAAGATCCTCGTGGATGAAGAGGTCGAATACGAGTTCGACCAATAGAAGTTCGAGGAGTACGTCTCCTCCTCCTCCTCCAGATCTGTCTCTCTTCGCAAGTGCAGGAAGGCCTCCTCCTTCTCCTGGAAGATCCGTTGGTTTTCAGATCTGAATACCTAAGAAGACGATCTCTCCGCCACAGATCCGGACACTGCATCCATTAAGGAGTTGACTGTTGAAGGTGTATTTGTAGGCATATAAAATTGCTTATAGGTCCCTTAGCTCAGCTCGGCACGAACCGACAAACCAACGAGGCGACGAGATCGACGAATCGCACACAAGCAACGGAATACATCCATTCGCGTGCGGGATCAAGCCAAGTGTTCGAAGAGTCGACGAGTCATCCAACCGAGAGCGGACTCGAACGAATCACGATCGAATCAAGATCGGTTTCGGACTCGAACTCAGAAGTGGATTTACTGCCAAATCAGGAATCAAATCAGAGTCTGGATCAACCGAATCACGGACAGAACCAAAGGCGGAAAACACCAAAACCAACACCTAGAGGGGCTCGGCCGAAGCCGAGCCAACTTCAGGTGGCTCGGCCAATTTTGGAGAGGCGAAGCCCTGCTGAACTCGAGACTCAGATCCAAACAAGATTCAAACTTTAGGACTTCAAGGACTTGCTCATCCAGATCTGGTGCTCGGCGACCGTCAACGCCAAATAAGGCAGGTATTCGAGAGGACCAGATCTCAGATCTACGCGTACGAACTCCGGATCTAAGCTTGGTCTTAGATCCCGAGACTTGAGCGATTGTTTCCTTGGTGAATCAATCCCTCCCGGCTATTATTTCCTTCGTGGAATAATACCCGTCGTACTGCGTAGATCCGACTGGATCTAGATCGCGCGGTGGTCCACGGCAAACAACCCCGGCGCAGGCAAAGAACCCATACAAGCGAGCGACCGCAAAACAGGAGCTCGTGATTCGTTCGACAAACAAGGAAACAAAGTTGTAATTTTTCATTTCTTTTTATTTGATTTTCGTTGTAACCGGATCTTATAAAAAGACCGGATCTTTGTAATCGATAAACTGTTACAAGAGTGTACAATGGAATCAATAGCAAAGAAAGCAACGAATTTTCCAGCGAACAGTACTAAATTTGTCGAAGAGGGCTCGTCAAAGGCATCGTCAACGTCTTGCCCGTCAATTCGCTAAGGTTTTGGAGCAAGTGGATGGACTCTGCTACCAAACGGATCCAAAGTCCAGGAGACGCCAAATTGCTAAACCATCGCCACAGCGAGCTTCGGGAACCTCCTCCCAACTACCTACTAACGAATGATTTCGTGTCAAACGGAACCGTTCCGCTCTTGAGGAGTGCATTCAGAAGTGTCGCGTACTTCTTACACATGCCCAGATCCTTGTGTGAAAAGCACAAGAAATGCAAAAGAAAGAGGTGGTTAAGAGATCGCCGAGATCTAAACAAATTTGGATGCCAAAGGCCAAATCAATGCCTAAGGCAAAAGCAAACAACGTTGTTCCTCTTAAGAATCGTCCAAAGCCTGATACGAGTGAGGATGAAAAAATAAAAGACCTCGAGAGTAAAATCAACGCTTTGATGCCTGCTAGAGAGGTGAAGAAGACCGGTATTCCGTGTCCCTACCCGAGAGAGTGGGAGTCGATCCCGTACCCGGTGAAGTTCAACCTAATCAACTTCACACCATTCGACGGGAAGGGCTCCCCCACTCAACATCTGATCTACTTCAAGTCCCACTTGGGGGTTATCTCTGGCAATGAAGCCCTGATGGTTCGGTCATTCGTTGGCACCCTTCACGAGTCCACCTTCGATTGGTATCACCGTCTTAAGCCTAGGAGCATCAACAGGGAAGGCTCATTCCTCGGCAATTTTTTCAAGGATGATGCCAAAATATCAATCAAGACACTCTTTGAGGAGAAACAGGAAGACGAAGAGATGGTCAACGACTTCATCAAACGTTTCCGGAATAAGGCTGTTCGCGGGAAAAATCGTAGCTTTCTTCATTGTTGATATCATTGCTATCTCAGTTAACAACTTTATGCGTTACAAAGATCCGGTCTTTTTATAAGATCCGGTTACAATGAAAAATTAAAGAAAACAAAGTAAAGATTACAATTTTTTCCTTTTGTGTCGAACGAATCGCGAGCTCCTGTTTTGCGGTCACTCGCTTTGTGTGGGTTCCGTGATCTCGCCGGTCGGATCTACACGATATGACGGGTAATATTCCACCAAGGGAATAATAGCCGGGAGGGATTGTTTCACCAAGGAAACAACCGCTCGAATCTCGGGATCTAAGAACCAAGCTTAGATCCGGAGTGTGATCGTGTAGATCTCAGATCCAATCCTCTCGAACTCCTGCCTTATTTGGCGTTGGTGATCGCCGAGCACCGGATCTGAAAGTCCAAGTCTCCAAGCCTTCAAAGTTTGATCTTTTTTTAGATCTGAGTCTTCAATCCAGCAGGGCTTCGCCTCTCTCCAAAATTTCCAACCTCCGAAACAAATGAGCACAAGGCCTATTTATAGGCACTCAGAACTGTGCATTTGCACAGTTCTGAGCCTAGCCACCCATGGGTGGCTCGGCCTTGGCCGAGCCACCTCAGGGTGGCTCGGCCTTGGCCGAGCCACCCTGGGGTGGCTCGGCTTTGGCCGAGCCACCTCAGGGTGGCTCGGCCTTGGCCGAGCCACCCTGGGGTGGCTCGGCTTTGGCCGAGCCACCTCAGGGTGGCTCGGCCTTGGCCGAGCCACCCTGGGGTGGCTCGGCTTTGGCCGAGCCACCTCAGGGTGGCTCGGCCTTGGCCGAGCCACCCTGGGGTGGCTCGGCTTTGGCCGAGCCACCCTGGGGTGGTTCGGTTTCGGCCGAGTCCCCGGGTGTTTGTCCGTTTCGTCCTTTGTTTCCGGTTCTGGTTCTCTTGTGTGGTTGATTGACTTGGCAACGACTTGTTGACTTGATTCCAGATATGGCAGTGAGTCGGGTTCCTGATATGGCAGTAAACCAACTTCTGAATTTGAGTCCGGAATTGATGTTGATTTGATCGTGATTCATCCGAGTTCGCTCTTGTTTAGATGACTCGGTGATTCACCTAAACATTGGTTTGATTCCGCGTGCGAGTGGATGCATTCCAATGCTTGGGTGCGATTTGTCGCCTCGTTAACCTGCTCCGTTGCGTATAGCTTGGCTTCAGCGTTGGCGAGCTAACGGTCTTGTTTGGATACGTCGCCCGGTGGTCCGTTTGTTAAATCGGCGTCGAGCTGTGCTAAGGGACCTATAGGCAATTTTATACGCCTACAGATACCCCCTCCAAAGTATTTCAGTCTCATTCTTTTATAGAAGAGTCTGGAATACTTTGGATGTGATTGCCCCAACCTTCAGTCGGTGTAACGGGACTCTGGAATGACTTCTGTTCTGGATTCCTTCAATTCCTTCAGGCTATTCAGTGCTTTGTAGAATGCCTGTAGGGGTTCCGGTGCTGCATTTATTGTCTGACCGTTGTTGGAATTTGAACTTGAAGTCGATTCTTGATTTCTTGACTTTTTGGCTCGAGTTTGCTGCTTCAACACAGAACTTATCATCGATTGACTGCGTTGAATCTTCATCTATAACGCGTTGTCTGGCGTTTGAGCTTCATTGCGACGCGTTGTCCGGCGTCCAGGCTTCATTATGATGCACTGTTCGGCATTTGACACAGTTTATACTCGTACGTCTGCTGGAGTACACACGGTTTAAGCTCTTAAGGAATTGGAGCATGGATCTTATCCCAAGGTCGTTGGATGCTCGAGTCACGAGACCAACTCATAAAGTTGATGCGTCAATGACTCGCATATTTATAGGATTTTTGGCAAATCCTCAGCCATCAACGGGTTTGATGCGCCTTTACCGACTACCGTTTGAGTCGGGCTAGCATGCGGATTGTTTTAAGTCCGTTCCGCATGTGACGTTATGCTAAAAGAGTTAACTCTTTTAGTGCTACGATATTGAATACGTAGACTTCGTCTTTCTCCTGTGAAAAGACTAAACAGCAACGTGTATCAGACGTTGACTTAGGATTTTTGGCAAATCCTCAGCCCTCAACGGATTTGTCATGCTTTTACCGATTACCGTTTGAATCGGGCTTACATGCGGATTGTCTTAAGTCCGTTCCGCATGTGACGTTGTGCTAAAGGAATGAACTCCCTTAGACTTGATGCTACGACTTCGAATACGTAGACTTCGTCTTTCTCACGGGAATAGACTACCCGGCGACGCGTGTTAGGCGCTGACTTTAGGATTTTTGGCTAACCCCAAGCCTTTAACGGATTTGATTAACCTTTACCGACTACCGTTTGAGTCGGGCTAGCATGCGAATTGTCTAAATCCGTTCCGCATGTAACGTTGTGCTTAGAGACTGAATCCTCTAAGACTTGTTGCTATGACTTTGAATACATAGACTTCGCCGTTGTCATGGGAATAGGCTACCCAGCAACGTGTATTAAACGTTGACTTATCCCTCCTTAGGCTTCGGGATAAAATACCCCAGAATCGAACTCTGGTGTCTTTTTCTACGGGGAAAGACTAAACCGGCGACGCGTGTTAGGCGTCGGCATATCCTTTCTTAGGATTCAGGATGAAATTCCCCATGCGTGTAAGGCATGGATTTTGGTGTTATTAATAACAACCTGTCACAATGTTGAATATGTGAACGGGTGTTCTTTTTAAACGGTTAAGAACTGACCGGCAGCGCGTGTCAGGCGCAGACTTATCCTTGCTTAGGTTTCAGGATAGAATACCCCAGAATCGAACTCTGGTGTCTTTTTGTGCAGAAAAAAGACTAAACCGGCAGCGCGTGTTAGGCGCAGACTTATCCCTGCTTAGGATTCGGGATAAACTTCCTAGGATGAATCCTGAATTCTTCGAAAAGGATTGGTATGGGGAAGGAAGAATTTTATATTCTATTCCCCGAACAAAGAAGGAAAGGAGACTCGAGGTGGGATCTCCACCCCCAGAATCCGGAAAGGTGAAACTAAGAGTGGGATCTCCACTCCGAGAATCAAAAAGATTCGGATAACCCTAACTGTCGGAAGGTTTGATTATCGAACTAAAGATGAATTTCTCGTTTATCGAGAATGAATCGTGGTTTTGGTCCTAACTGTAGGAAGGTTTGACCAAGTGGGAGGTTTGAGGTGACCCTAACTGTAGGAAGGTTTGATCACTCGATTTGAAAGTGGACCTCTCGTTCATTGGAGGAATCGAGAGGGGTTTTTGGTTTTGGTCCTAACTGTAGAAAGGTTTGACCGAATGGAAGGTTTAAGACGATCCTAACTGTAGGAAGGTTTGATCGCTTGATTTGTGGACCTCTCGTTCATTGGGAGAATCGAGAGGGGATTTTGACTGTGGTCCTAACTGTAAGAAGGTTTGACCAATCAGGAACTTTACGTCCAGACTCTAACAGAGAGAGTGTTGAGTGCACAGACACAGTGAGAACTTGAATGGGAGTCCTTATTCATTACATTGCTGTGGTTTTGGGAACTTCCCGTTACATAAATCGTCCACCCCCAGTTTCCTCTGCGGAACTGGTTCGGACATTATTATCAGTTAACTAACCGGGTTATCCTTAAGAATATTAGCTTAATATTCTCCAGGAACTTCCCGTCAAAAGTGGGGAAACAGTTTAGACTCATATACCTATTGGAGTATCAGGGAGTAGTTTAACCTCTTATACCGGTCGGAGGATTGAGAAACAGTTTATACTCGTATACTCTTTGGAGTGTCAGGAAGCAGTTTATACTCTTATACCGGTCGGAGTTTTGCCGTTTTTATTTGGCTTACCTTAGCGTTATAACGCCGGCTTCGACCAAGGTCTGAATGCTATTCCTGAGAGCAAAGCAATCCTTGGTGGGATGAACAACCCTTCTGTGGTATGCACAGTACTTTGGGTCCGTAGTGTTATCAGCTTCCTCCTGATTCGTGATAGGTGGTAGCTTGATCTTGTTGCCTTCGAGGAGCGATTCGAAGATGGTTGGAACGTCTTCGTCCTTGAAGGAATACTCTCTCTGGAGTCTCGGACCCGAAGTCTTCTGCTGCCTTCGGGATTGCTGTTGTGACGCTTGATTAGCACCACCAGCAGCTGCAGGTGCTTTGCCCTTACCACGGGAAGCGAAGTTTGAGTCCAGCAGATTAACCGTCGGTTGGTTCCTTTCGGCCTTCTTCCTTTTAAGGAAGCGTTCGGCTTGTTCACCGCGCACCTTCAGATCCTTCCAAGTGTCAGACGGTGCTGTCCCCATTGCCTCCAATACGTCCAATGCGAGGTTGTTGTGGCAAGTCTGGAGAATGAATTCCTCGGTGATCGGGTCCCGGCAATTCATCGCCTTGTTCCGGAACCTTTTGACGAAGGTGTCGACTAACTCCCCGTCTTTTTGTTTCTCGTCGAGCAACGATCCGATAGAGATCTCGGTGTCGTCGTCGAAGAAATTTGCAAGGAACTTCGTCTCCATGTCATCCCAGCTGTTCACGCTTCCTGGCTTGAGGCGACGATACCAATCGAAGGCAGCTCCGCGAAGAGTGCCGACGAATGACCGCACCATCAGAGGCTCGTTCCCAGAGATAGCACCCAGGTGCGATTTGAAATAAATCAAATGCTGGGTGGGGGAACCCCTTCCATCGAACGGCGTGAAGTTGATTAGACTAAACTTCGCCGGATAGGGGATTGATTCCCATTCCCTCGGGTATGGACAAGGAATGCCCGTTTTCTTTACCTCTTGAGCAGACAGCAACGTATTGATTTTACTCTCGAGGCTTTTGATCTTCAAGTCTTCACTTGTATCCCCGTTGGCATCCTCACTACCACCCCCTGCATTGATGGGAGGGTTATTGGCATTGTGAGCTTCATCCCCATCCGCGTGCTCCTTTTCCTGAGCAACCTGGTTACGGTGGCTTGGTTCACCTTGTTGGTTCCTGAATGCTTGGATTTGCTGTTCATGCATCTCTCTCATCTGCTGCATGGCCGTCTCCATCTCGAATTTAAAACTTTCTTTCTGCTTAGCCAAAGCGTCTTCAAGCATTTTGGCCATTTCTTCCGCGCCTATCATGAATGACTCGCGGGGTTGTCCTTCGCTGGACACTGTATTGTCCGATGCGACAGCAGAGCAGGAATCCGATTCTTCATCTTCCGAAGGCAATCTTATCCGAACCCTACCATAAGTTCCTCGTGCGATGGCTCCGGACTGCAGACGGGTTACACGCCGGGACGCTTCCAGAAACGATTTGAGATCAATCTGTGTCGATGTCTCTTTGCTGGTCATGTTGGCGGTGACCTTCGGAAATTCTCCATCCTTAACCACTGTTCTTCTTTGCCGGAAGCGCCTATGCCTTGGTTTTGGCGTTTCGGTGCCGAGCCTTTCGAACACTGAAATTCTCTCGGGGACTCCCTTGATGCAGTTGCATTGAGACAGTACTACCCGAATGAGCTTGGCACATGGGCACTGAGTTTCGAGCCCTTGAGGGCTTCTTTTTCTTGTTTTGTTCGTACCCCCAGCACGATAGTACAACTCGTCCATTTGATCGGAGTAACCTATCGCGTGTTGGCATGATTTCCCAGGTATAACGTTATCATCCTCGGATGACAACGTTTCCTTCTGAGAGCAAACTGCCTTATTTGGACTTCCGAGAGTCACTCGCCTCGAAACACGCCTTTGTAGACATGAATTCTCAGCGGGCTCCCGAACTTCGATGCGCAAGGTAGTGCGCTTGGGTGCCGTAAACTCTTTGTCATGTTGAGGGTTGTGTCGACCCCCAGCATGTTGATTAGTTCGGAGCCTCTTCATCGGGCCCGAGCGTTCATGGACTTCGTTGCGCTCGTCGGGAATTGGACCGAGGCGCTCCAAGATTGACCTCCTTCCTCGGGATGGTTCGGGAGGTTGAACTCGTTTTGAAGGCTGTAAAGGTCGATCCTCGGCCTGACTCACCACTTTGGACTTTGGCCTCCATATTTTGTGAGTTAGTGGTGATTTCTTGGCTACTCCATTCTGCCACCTTCTACGGGCTTCTTGAACTTGAGCTCGTGCTTGTGCTGAGAGTGCGCGGCGCTTCTGAATGCGATCCTCCAGCGTTGAACGGTTCCGTTTGACACGGATCCATTCGTTCGTTGGTGGCTTGGAGGAGTTGCCATTCATTGGTTGTTGAGGTCGTTCGCCTCTTCTGTTCTTCAGATCCGTGTTGTAACGGATCCCGTCCACAGATTCCATTGCCTTTGCGATTTGTTTCGCAAGGCGCTGACGTTGCCTTTGGCGGGCTCTCTTTGAGAGAGTCACTACGCCCTCGGCAACGGAAGATTCGGCCAGAGCAGATCTGACCTGGTTGGAAGGAGAGATCTCACCCGATGCAGCTTCGGCATCAAACGGGGCGAGATCTTCGTTGGCAGCTTCAACTTCTTCGTACCAACGAAGTTTTCTCTTGGAAGAGAGCTTTGGAGACTTGGACTTGCGAGGGGAGGTGGATTCGGACGAGGATGACAGATACTCCTCGAACTTTTGTTGGTCGAATTCGTACTCGACCTCCTCCTCGACCGGGATCGGGATCCGCGGCTGCGACGCGACAGCTTCGGCAGTAAAGCTGTTGGCTCCCACTGTGGTCGCCAGATTGTTCGCGGGAAAAATCGTAGCTTTCTTCATTGTTGATATCATTGCTATCTCAGTTAACAACTTTATGCGTTACAAAGATCCGGTCTTTTTATAAGATCCGGTTACAATGAAAAATCAAAGAAAACAAAGTAAAGATTACAATTTTCCTTATTTGTCGAACTAATCGCGAGCTCCTGTTTTGCGGTCGCTCGCTTTGGTGGGTTCTTTGCCTGCGCCGGGGTTATTTGCCGTGGACCACCGCGTGATCTCGATCCGGTCGGATCTACACGATATGACGGGTAATATTCCACCAAGGGAATAATAGCCGGGAGGGATTGTTTCACCAAGGAAACAACCGCTCGAATCTCGGGATCTAAGAACCAAGCTTAGATCCGGAGTGTGATCGTGTAGATCTCAAATCCAATCCTCTCGAACTCCTGCCTTATTTGGCGTTGGTGATCGCCGAGCACCGGATCTGAAAGTCCAAGTCTCCAAGCCTTCAAAGTTGTGATCTTTTTTAGATCTGAGTCTTCAATCCAGCAGGGCTTCGCCTCTCTCCAAAATTTCCAACCTCTGAAACAAATGAGCACAAGGCCTATTTATAGGCACTCAGAACTGTGCATTTGCACAGTTCTGAGCCTAGCCACCCATGGGTGGCTCGGCCTTGGCCGAGCCACCTCAGGGTGGCTCGGCCTTGGCCGAGCCACCCTGGGGTGGCTCGGCTTTGGCCGAGCCACCTCAGGGTGGCTCGGCCTTGGCCGAGCCACCCTGGGGTGGCTCGGCCACCGAGCCACCTCAGGGTGGCTCGGCTTGGGCCGAGCCACCCTGGGGTGGTTCGGTTTCGGCCGAGTCCCCGGGTGTTTGTCCGTTTCGTCCTTTGTTTCCGGTTCTGGTTCTCTTGTGTGGTTGATTGACTTGGCAACGACTTGTTGACTTGATTCCAGATATGGCAGTGAGTCGGGTTCCTGATATGGCAGTAAACCAACTTCTGAATTTGAGTCCGGAATTGATGTTGATTTGATCGTGATTCATCCGAGTTCGCTCTTGTTTAGATGACTCGGTGATTCACCTAAACATTGGTTTGATTCCGCGTGCGAGTGGATGCATTCCAATGCTTGGGTGCGATTTGTCGCCTCGTTAACCTGCTCCGTTGCGTATAGCTTGGCTTCAGCGTTGGCGAGCTAACGGTCTTGTTTGGATACGTCGCCCGGTGGTCCGTTTGTTAAATCGGCGTCGAGCTGTGCTAAGGGACCTATAGGCAATTTTATACGCCTACAAAGGCGATGAACTGTTGAGATCCGATCACGGAGGACTTCATCCTCCAAACATGTCATAATAACCTATCTATTGAGGTATTAGAAGTTATGGGAATCTTACCGTCCAACATATGGAAGAGTTGAAGACGCGCGGAGAGTAGGCCAAACGCTTCCTCAGAAGGAAGAAAGCTGAGAGAAGCCAACCAACGGCTAACTCTCCGAACTCAGGCTTCGTCTCCCGTGGTAAAGGGAAGTCACCTGCAGCAGTCATTGACGTTAATCAGATGTTGCAATAGTAACCCCGAAGACAGCAGAAGACTTTGGGTCCGAGACTCCAAAAAGAGTACTCCTTCAATGACGAAGATGTTCCAGCCATTTTGGAATCCCTCCTTGAGAACAAAAAGATCAAGCTATCACCTATCGTAGATCAAGAGGAAGCTGACAATACGACGGATTCGAAGTACTGTGCGTACCATAGGAGGATACTTCATCCTACCAAGGCTTGCTTCGCTCTCAAGAATAGCATCCAAACCTTGGTTGAAGCCGGCGTTATAACGCTCAATTAAGTCGAATAAAGACTCCGACAAGTATAAGAGTATAAACTGCTCCTTCCGGTATTCTAAAGAGTATACAAGTATAAACTGCTTCTCAATCCTCCAACAGGTATATGAGGTTAAACTGCTCCCTGCATACTCTAACAGGTATATGAGTCTAAACTGTTTTCTTTCTTTTATGGGAAGTTCCTAGAGAGTGCAATGTCTGGTATTCTTAAGGATAGCCCGGTCATCCAACTAAGTACAATGTTAGACCCAGTTTCGCAAAGGAAGCTGGGGGTGGATGATTCATGTAACGGGAAGTTTTCGGAAGAATGTTACATGTAATATTCTTAGGGATAACCCAGTCATTACAAACAAAGTGATAAACACTAAACTCCTACTATTAAAGTCCTAACATAGTACTCGGAATTTTAGTCTCCTGATCATTAACGATTGTCAAACCCCTCCGTGTTAAGTATTTGTCACTTGACAACAGAAATCCCCTTTGAGTGATTTGTATATCAACACTCCCGCTATAATTTGTACTCCCACTCTTACTGTCTATTTTGTCAAACCTTCTTACAGTTAGGATCACAACCAAAATCTCCTCTCGATTCCTTTCTTGAACGAGAGGTCCATTTTCAAATCAAGTGATCCTACAATTAGGGTCACCTCAAACTCCTGCTTGGTCAAACCTTCCTATAATAGGGATAAAATCACAATCCACTCTCGATAAATAAGAAAATCACCTTTAGTTCGGTAATCAAACCTTCCGACAGTTAGGATTATCTGAATCTTTTTGATTCTCGGAGTGGAGATCCCACTCTTAGTTTCACTCTTCAGATTCTCAAGTGGAGATCCCACTTTGAGTTTCTTTTGCAACTGGAGATAGAATATAAAATTCTTCCTCTCCAGCATCGGGTTCGTCTTTGCTCCAAGAGAAGACATTACTTTTCAACATCGGTTTAGTCTTTTACCGATTGAAAAAGATACCAGAATCCGACTCTGGGGACTTTTATCCCGAAGCCTAAGTAGAGATAAGTCAGCGCCTAACACGCGTTACCGGTTAGTTCTTGACCATAAAAAGAACAAAAACCCACATATTCAACATTGTGGCAGGTTATTATTTATAACACCAAAATCCGTGCTTCACACACGTGAGGAATTTTCTCCTGAATTCTAAGTAGGGATAAGTCAACGCCTAACACGGGTTGCCGGCTTAGTCTTTCACCGATTGAAAAGGATACCAGAATTCAAATCTGGGAAATTTTATCCCGAAGCCTAAGTAGGGATAAGTCAGTGCTTAAACGCGTTGTCGGTTAGTTTTTAACCATAAAAAGGACAAAAGGCCATATATTCGATATTATGGTAGGTTATTATTAATAACACCATAATCCGTGCCTCACACGTACGAGGAATTTTATCCCGAATCCTAAGTAGGTATAAGTCAAAGCCTAACACGCGTTGCCAGTTTAGTCTTTCACCGATTGAAAAGAAAACCAGAATCCAAGTCTGGAGAATTTTATCCTGAAGCCTAAGAAGGGATAAGACAGCACCTAACACGCGTTGTCGGTTAGTATTTTGCCGTAAGAAGGACAAAAGCTCACATATTAGACATTGTGGTAGGTTGTTATTCATAACGCCAAAATTCGTGCTTCACACACACGAGGAATTTTATCCTGAATTCTAAGTAGAGATAAGTCAACGCCTAACACACGTTGCCGGTTTAGTCTTTCACCGATTAAAAAGGACACCAGAATCCAAGTCTGGAGAATTTTATCTTGAAGCCTAAGAAGGGATAAATCTGTGCCTATCACACGTTATCGGTTAGTCTTTTATCGTAAAAAGGATAAAAACCCACATATTCGATATTGTGGTAGGTTGTTATTCATAACGTCAAAATCGTGCTTCACACGCACGAGGAATTTTATCCTGAATCCTGAGTAGGGATAAGTCAGCGCCTAACACGCGTTACCGGTTTAGTCTTTAACGATTAAAAAAGGAACCAGATCCAAGTCTAAGGACTTTTATCCTAAATCCTAAGAAGGGATAAGTCAACGCCTAACATGCGTTGTCGGGTAGTCTATTCCCGTAAAAAAGACGAATTCTACGTATTCAATATCGTAGCACTAAAAGAGTTAACTCTTTTAGTATAATGTTACACGCGAAACGGACTTAAACAATCCGCATGCAAGCCCGATTCAAACGGTAATCGTTAAAGGCACGTCAAATCCGTTAATGGCTGAGGATTTACCAAAAATCCTGAGTCTGCATGCAGCCGGGTAGTCTATTCCCATGAGAAAGATGAAGTCTACATATTCAATATCATAGCACTAAAAGAGTTAACTCTTTTAGCACAATGTTACATGCAGAGCAGAATTAAACAATCTGTATGCAAGCCCGATTCAAATGGTAATCGGTAAAGGCACGTCAAATCTGTTAATGGCTGAGGATTTGTTAAAATCCTGAGTCTGCATCTGATACATGTAGCCGGGTAGTCTATTCTCGTGAGAAAGACGAAGTCTACGTATTTAATATCGTAGCAATAAAAGAGTTAACTCTTTTAGCACAACGTCACATGCGGAACATACTTAAGCAATTCGTGTTTTCGTCAAAAGTTGTCGTTTTCATTATTGTCAAACCTGTTACACCGTTTATCGATTACAAGTTCGAGTTGATCTTTTTATAAGATCTTCTTATAATGTGTCAAACCTGTTACACCGTTTATCGATTACAAGTTCGAGTTGATCTTTTTATAAGATCTTCTTATAATGAGAAAAGTAAAGATTATATTACAAGTTCGAGTTGATCTTTTTATAAGATCTTCTTATAATGAGAAAAGTAAAGATTATAACTTTATAAAACAAAACACAACATTAGTTTATCTCCTGTTGCTTTGTGTGAGATCTTTGCCTGTGTCGGGGACGCGTTAGTCCGAGGACCGTCACAGATCAGATCCGATTGACAAGTGTAATTATGCTCTTGCTTCACAAAGGAAACAATTACAGCAGCGACAATCACAACCAAGCGAGATTGTGGCTCTTCTCAAGATCAAAACAAGGTTTGATCCGGAGGAAAGAGGGAGAGAGAATCTTAAATCTTTCAAAGTCTTTTTCTTTATAAAAAAGTTCACCAAGATCTGCCAATTCTCCTCTAAAATTCGTGGTTTACTGTTCAATTGGACAACACCTTACCCTCAGATTTCATATCCTCTCAACTGAAGACCTTGGGCTTTTATTTATAGGCTTTTGTCGTCATGTTTTCTGATAAGATCAAGTGTTTTGATGTCATCTACAGTTGATAACTGCCCAGGTGCCCACAAGGATAGCTTAAGAACAGTTGGGGAGGTCCTGAGACGTAAGAATTCTAATAAAACATCGAAATCCACGTTTTGGGAGGTTTGGGAGGCCCAGATAGTCGTGGTGACTCGCATGGGTGCGAGTCGCCATTTGGTGACTCGCATGCGTGTGAGTCTCCTAGCCAATTGATATGTCTTTTTGACTCTTTTGGCTGTTTGCATTTCCTTTGGTTCGCTTGCTTTCTCCTTTACATGTGTTTCGTCAATTTGTTAACTTGTGTGCTTTTACTGATTCGCTTCATGCGTTTCATCTTCGTCAGATAAACTTCTTTGACTCGGATGATGTCGTTCATTATGTTCTCTTTGTCTTGAACTACGTGTGGGAATCCATAGGTAATTTTTGACACCTACAGATACCCCCTCCAAAGTGTTTCAGTCTCGTTTTTTTATCGAAGAGCCTGTAATACTTTGGAAATGATAGGTCCAACCTTCAATCGGTATGATAAGACTTGTAATTTGTTTCCGCTCTCAGCTTCTTCAGTCTTCAATCTACTCAGTATTTTGTCGAATAGATGAAGTTCTTTCGGTACTGCGTTTATCGTCTGACCACCGTTGAAGTCTTAAACTGAGACTGGTGTGTAAGTTTCTGAATTCAGCTCATGTCATCGAGTTTACTTTGAACTGATCATCTTCGTCGGAATTTATATTCGTATTTTTGTTCTAGCAAAGCCATCGGTGCATTGACCTACGTTAACACAGTTTATACTCGTATGTTAACTAGAGTCTACATAGTTTAAACTCTTAAGGCGTTGGAGTTAGGAGGACTAGTTTATACTCGTATACTCATGAGAGTTTTGCCGGGTTATCCTTAAGAATATTATAAATGATTGTAGGCGTATAAAATTGCTTATAGGTCCCTTAGCACAGCTCGGCACAAACCGACAAACCAACGAGGCGACGGGGTTGACGAATCGCACGCAAGCAACGTAATACATCCATTCGCGCGTGGAATCAAGCCAAGTGTTCGAAGAGTCAACGAGTCATCCAACCAAGGGCAGACTCGGACGAATCACGATCGAATCAAGATCAGTTTCAGACTCGAACTCAGAAGTGGATTTACTGCCAAATCAGGAATCGGATTTACTGCTAAATCAGATCAACAAATCAGAGTCTAAGTCAACCAAATCACGGATTGAACCGAAAAACGACGAAACCCAATGCCTAAGGGGTGGTCGGCGCAAACCGAGCCACCCATGGTGGCTTCCGGATGTCCGAGCCAGCCCTATGGGTGGCTTCGGGCCTAGTGCTTGGCCACCCTAGGTGGCCGACGGACCAGATCTGTGCGCGGGCCAGGTTCAGAGAGCCTATAAATAGCCGGCCATGCCCTTTTTCATGAATACTATTGAATAGAATGTTGGATTTTTGGGTATAGGCGAAAGCCCCTGCTGGATGAAGACCAGAATCTAAAAAAAGATTCAAGCTTTAGGACTTTTCCGAGGACTGCTCTCTCATGTCCAGATCTGGTGCTTGCGATCGTTTCGACAACCAATGAGGTCCTAAATAGGCAAGAGTTCGCGAGGACCTGATCCAGATCGTACGCAGGCACAACTGCTGGATCAAAGCTTGGAGCCTTTGAATCCGAGATTGTGGCGAGTCGATAGTTTCCTTGAGTGACACATCCCCCCGGCGCGATTATTGTCTTCGCTGAAATAGATACCCGTCGTACTGCGTAGATGCCGCGGTCTAGATCGTCGCGTGGTCCACGGATAAACCCCGGCGCAGCGAAGAACCCACCAAAGCGAGCGAACACCAAAACAGGAGCTCCGGTGATTTCGTTCGACAACAGGAGATAAAAAGTTGTAATCTTTCTTTATTTTCTTTGATTTTCATTGTAACCGGATCTTATAAGAAAGACCGGTCTTTGTAAGCCTCAAAAAACTGTTATTGCTAAGATTGCAGATGGCAAATATCAACCAAATGTTAAGAAAGGAGGACGATTTTCCCGGCGAACTAATCTGGCGACACGAAGTGGGAGCCGCCGATATCGCCTGGCCAAGATCGAGCGTCTGCAGCCTGCGGACTCCAATCCGGTGGTCGGGAGGTCGAAATACGAGTTTCGATCAACAGAAGTTCGAGGAATACTTGTCCGTCTCGAGTCCGGATCAACCTCCCCCCTGCAAGTCCGAAGAAGTCCAAGTTCCCTCCCGGAGAAAAGACTCCGTTGGTATGCAAGACGTTGAAACCCCACGAAGGATTCTCCGGCTCCCGTTTGACAAAGGTCGCGGCATCGGTGAGAGTTTCTCTACGCCAATTCCCAACCCAGGTGCCGGAGCTGGCTCTGCTCAACGCCTTACTGCCGCAGAGGGTGTGGTGACTCTCTCGAAGAGAGCCCGCCAAAGGCAACGTCAACGCCTTGCGAAACAGTTCGCAAAGGCCATGGAGTCCGTTGACGGGATCCGCTACAACGCGGATCTGAAGAACAAAAGAGGCAAGCAGCCTCAATAATCAATGAATGGTGGTTCCTCCAAGCCGCCAACAATGGAATGGCTCCGTGTCAAACGAAACCGATCAACGCTGGAGGAGCGCATTCGCAAGCGCCGCGCACTATCAGCGCAAGCAAGGGCTCAAGCTGAAGAAGCTCGTAGGAAGTTACAGAAGGAAGTGGCCAAGAAGCCGCCATCAACCAGCAAAGTTTGGAGGCTGAAGTCTGAAGCGGCGGTTCAGACCAAAGAGCGGCAACTGCAGCCGTCGAAAGTTCAACTTCCGGCGAATCAATCCAAACTGCCGATGATTTCCACAACTGCTCCGGGAGATCCCGCAGGACCATCCCAGAAAAGGAAGTCAGTCTTGGAGCGCCTCGGTCCACTTCCCGAGGAGCGAAGCAAAGCTCCAGTTCAAGAGAGTTTGGGCCCAATAAAGAAGCCCAGAACGACTCAACACGCTGGGGGTCGCCGTCACCTCCAACGTGATAAAGAAATCAGGGCAGCTATGCGCACCAATTTACGCATTGAAGTCCAAGAGCCCGCTGAGAACTCACGCCCAAAAAGGCATGTTTCGAGGCGCGTAACTTTTGAAAGCCCGAAGAAGGTAGTTCGCTCTCAGAAGGAAACGTTATCGTCTGATGATGATTACGTTATACCTGAGAAATCGTGCCAACACACGATAGGTTGCTCCGACTTTCAAACGGACGAGCTGTACTATCGTGCTGGGGGTACGAGCAAAGCCAGAAAGAGAAGTCCTCGAAGTCTAGAAACTTGGTGCCCTTGTTCAAAGCTCATTCGGGCGGTACTGTCTGAGTGCAACTGCATCAAGGCAGTCACCGAAAGAGTTTCAGTATTCGAAAGGCTTAGTGTAGGCATATAAAATTGCTTATAGGTCCCTTAGCTCAGCTCGGCACAAACCGACAAACCAACGAGGCAACGAGATTGACTAATCGCACGCAAGCAACGGAATACGTCCATTTGCGTGCGGGATCAAGCTAAGTGTTTGAAGAGTCAACGAGTCATCCAACCGAGAGCGGACTCGGACGAATCACGATCGAATCAAGATGTGCCTTGTGGGCTGGCCGAGTCTTCTATCAAGCGTGCTCTTCGGACTTTGATGCGGCAAGTTGGTGAGCGGCAGCTGCGTTGAGTTCTTTGTTATCCTGGAGATGATGGCGACATTCCACATGTTGAGTCGTTCTGGTCTTGCTTCATCGGGCCAAACGCTCGTTGAACTGGATGCCTTGCCTCTCTCTGTTCGGGGGATTGACTCGAGTTCGCTCCAAGACGTGGCTTTCTCCCTTCGGGAGGATTCTGCATGATCGGTCAGGAGTAGCTATGGGAATTCTCGACGACTTAGCTTTGGTTCGCCGGAACGTTGAATTTTGGTTGAGCTGCAGTTGCGGGCTTTTTGGTCTGAACCGTCCGCTTCAGACTTCGGCGCTCCAAACTGTTCGAGGTTGGTGGTGGCGTTTCTTGCTTACCGTCTTTCTCAGCTTTTCTACGGGCTTTTCGATTGAGCCGCTGTGCGCTGCGCTGATAGTGCGCGGTCGCTTACTGAATGCGCTCCTCCGCGTCGATCGTATTCCGTTTGACACTGGACCTATTCGTTCGTTGCGGCTTGGAGAATCGGCATTTCATCGCCGTTGAGGCTTGTTTGGCCTCTCGTCTGTTCTTCCAGAGTCCGCGTTGTAGCCGGATTCCGTGCGGTGGACTGACGCATTGCTGTTGGCGAAATTGTTTGGCGCAAGCGTATGGCGTTGCCATTTGGCGGGCTTCTCTTGAGAGAGCACCGCCCCTTTTGGTGAACGGAGGATATTGGTTTGGAACAGCTTGATCTGGTTGGAGTTGGTGGAGGCCTCACCGACGGCAAACTTTGGCGTCAATGCGGGATGATGGTCGTCGTTGTGAGCATTTCACTTCTTCGTGACAACGCACCTTTCTCCTTGGACAGAGAGCTTGGGACTTTCTAGATCTTGGTCGAGGGGAGGTAGATCCGACGAGGATGAAAGGTACTGCCTCGAATTTTGTTGTCCGAACTCATACTCGGCTCCTCCTCGACGGATGCGGAGATCCGTGGCTGCGACGCAACGATCTCGCAGCGAGATCGTTGGGCTCCACTGTGGTCGGCCAGATTGTTGCGCTGGAAACATGGTTCGTTTTCATTCATGCATTGATTCCATTGATTACTTTGTTAACATTTATCGTTCAAAGATCCGGTCTTTTATAAATCGCCGGTTAAAATAAAATATCAAAATAAAGAAAAAAAGATTATTAACTTTCCTCCTTTTTGTGTCGAACGAATCAGCAAGATCTGTTTTGGCGGTCTCTTGCTTTGTGGTTCTTTGCCTGGCGGGTTGTTTGCCGTGGACCCACCGGCGAATCGTAGATCCGGTGGTCTACTGCAGTATCAACGGTATTATTTCACCAAGGAAATAATAGCCGGCGGAGGATTGTTTTGCACCCAAGGAATACAATCGTCCAAAGTCTCAGGATCTAAGACCCGAAGCTTAGATCTCGGAGTGTAGCACGTAGATCTGCAAGATGCCGATCCTCTCGAACACTATAGCTGCCTTATTTGAACGTTGATGAGCCGAGCACCAGATCTGGATTGGAGTCATAGTCCTTGATTGTCGCAAAGTTGAGATCTTTTTTTAAGGAAAGATTCTTGAGTCTCCAATCGCTGCAGGGCTTCGCCTCCTCCAACAATCCAACCCTGCTCAACAAATGAACCAAGGCATTCTCTATTTATAGGCTGCTCTTTACCTCGTGCCGCCCCGCGCACAGAAATTCGGCACCTCTCGGGTGGCGCACTGGGCGAGCCACTCAAGGTGGCTCGGCTCATGCGAGCCAACCCTGAGGTGGCTGCGGCTGAGCCTGAGCCACCCTGCGGTGGCTGCGGCCATTTCGACGGAGCCAGCCTCAGGGTGGCTCGGCCCTGGCCTGACGCCAGCCTCAGGTGGCTCGGCCACCGAGCCACGGTTACGGCGGTGGCTCGGCTTGGGCCGAGCACCCTGGGTGGCTCGGTTTGAGCCGAGCCGCCTCCGGTGTGTGGGTTTGCTGTTTTTCCGCCTTTGGTTCTATGTCGTGATTCGGTCTGTGGTTGATTTATCCAGACTTGGATTCGTGTGGACGGCTGATTTGGCAGTATCCGGATTCCTGATTAGGCAGTAAATTCCACTTCTGAGGTCTGAGTCCGAACTG
>NC_033797.1:119630180-119635180 GCF_001876935.1 Asparagus officinalis
TTTACTATTTTTGGAGTTGATTTACTGTACCCAATTGATTTTAGAAAATCGTGTATGTCTGCAGTTTTTTAGAAACTGTAAATCTGTGTTCAAACATTTATTTCTCTCAACTGGGAAAAGTTTTTTCAGAAATTCTTTCTCTGACATGTTATTATACATGTCTAGAACATTCCCTCAAAATTTCATAATTTTTGGAGTTCATTTACTATTTTAAATTGATTTTACAAAACAGCTGCGCACTGCTATTTTATAATTTTTGGAGTTCATTTACTATTTTAAATTGATTTTACAAAACAGCTGTGCACTGCTACAGTAACTCCGGTCGACCGGACCGGTCGACCGGAAATGTCTCTGGACGTTTCTCAGCTTTGCATATGCCTCTCGGCCGACCGTACCGGTCGACCGAAGCACTGTAGCAGCCGACCGTTGCTACAGTAACAACTAGTTCTGTTTTTTTTTTATTTTAATGTTTTGGGGGTGTTTTTCTTGGTTTTTGGACTTGTTTCATGAGCCTATATATACCCCATGCCCTCATACTTCTAAGAGAACTTAAGAAATATTTTAAACAAGTTTAAAGAGTTTTAAACAAGGGTTTAAGTTTGTTTAGAAGCTTTTAAGCAATTGGGTGTTTGAGTTTGAGAATTCAATTCCACAAGAGCTTGAGGAGATCATCTATTAGAGTTTGAGCAATCAACTATTCTCCCTCCATCTCTTGTCATCTATTGAGAAGTTTTCTAAACTCAATCTAGCTTTATATTTCATATTGTTTGATTATCATTTTATTAAGCTAGTATTCATATTGAGTTTAGTTGATTTTATTTTCTCTATGTTTATACACACAACCATTTGAGCTTATTGTATTTACATTCATAGTATAATTGGGTTGTGGGATTGTGTAACTTAGAGAGTGAGCTTATAATTCGTTCTCATTCATTGTAGAGAACAAACACTTTGTATTGAGCCTAATTGTGAGGATTCACTTGTAATACACTTGTACACCGAGAGAAGTGTGTGGTGAGAGACGGGGTCGAATCCAAGAGGAGTGGCGTCGGTTGACGTGCCTAGGGAGAGGTTGTAACCGAGCACTTGAGGAGGAGGACACGGGCTAGGACCAACACTTAGTGTGTGAGGTGTGATTGCATAGTGATTGTATTGTGAGGTGTAAACGTTGTTCGGGTGAACGTAGAAAACCCGGTTGTGATAGTGGAGATCTCCTCGAGGTGAGGAGCGGAGACGTAGGTCGTGGGGACCGAACTCCGTAATCATATTGTTTGTTTGTGATTGCATTGGCGCACTTAATTTTATGTTCTTATCTTATATCGCCTTTGTATATTGCTTGTTGATTATATTGCCCACTATCTTGTTTATGTTTATATCACCCTTAGTTTCATATCCTTGCATATAACTCATAATATACCTCATTGCTAGGATATATCCCTTGTTCATATTACTTATCCTAGCTTACATATCTTGTTGTATTTCATACTTGCTAGGATAACTTGTTAATTAGTTTTAATTGGTATTTAATCGGATTAGATTAGCATAAGACCCTAATCACCCCCCCTCTAGGGTCTAACAAGAGAGAGAGATGAGATGAGGCTCAAATACTAAAGAATGATCTCTTATAGCTCTTGTGAAAAATTCTTTACGAACCAAATAAAACTTGAAAAAACACACTTAAACAAAACTTAAACACCCTTTTAAACTTGTTTAAAACTCTTCTTGATTACCCTCAAAACAAAACTTAAACACCCTTTTAAACTTGTTTAAAACTCTTCTTGATTACCCTCAGAAGTTAGAAGGTATGGGGTATATATAGGATCATAGAAAACTTGTTTAAAACTCTTCTTGATTACCCTCAGAAGTTAGAAGGTATGGGGTATATATAGGATCATAGAACAATCCCCAAAACTAAGAGAAAACCAAGAAAAAAGATAAAAAACGAAAACCTAAAAATCTGGAAAAAAACTAGCTGTTAGAGGACGTCGATCGACTGATGAACAGTATCAGTCGACTAATGAACTGGCCGTTATAGGCAGCTCACAGCTCATCGGTTGACTAAAGACCTCATTAGTTGACTGGTAACCTTATTAGTCGATTGATAGTTTATCAGTTGTAAAAATAAAATCTTTTGGCAATTCCAGAAGAGTTTATCAGTCGACTGATAAAATCCATGAGTCGACTGATAACAAGTTATCAGCTAGAAATAAATAGTAAATATGATTTTAAAATCTCTTTTAAAAATAACAAATAAATTCTAAAAAATGTAAAACTTTAGGAAATATTAATAAACATGAATATGAACATGTTGGAAAAAATAAATTTTCAAATTACACTTCCCAATTGTGAAAAATCATGATTTTTCAAAACTAGTCCAAAACATAAAAACTAAACATACATGTATATGACATTTTGAATTAAACAATATTTTGAAACCTTATAAAATAATTTTATAGACTTAATAAAAGATATAAACTATTGTTTTTAAGTCTATAAACCAATTACTCAACATTTTCACAAATTCATATTTATGTAAATATGAAAACAAAAAACCAAAACTTGTAATGTATATGACATTTTGAATTAAACAATATTTTGAAACCTTATAAAATAATTTTATAGACTTAATAAAAGATATAAACTATTGTTTTTAAGTCTATAAACCAATTACTCAACATTTTCACAAATTCATATTTATGTAAATATGAAAACAAAAAACCAAAACTTGTATATATATATAACTATATATAGAGAGAGAAACCAATACCTGTATGTGTGTGTAGGCATATAAAATTGCTTATAGGTCCCCTAGCATAGCTCGGCACAAACCGACGAGCCAACGAGGCGACGAGATCGACGAATCGCACGGATGTGTGTGTGTGTGTGTGTGTGTGTGTGTGTGTGTGTGTGTGTGTGTGTGTGTGTGTGTGTGTGTGTGTGTGTGTGTGTGTGTGTGTGTGTGTGTGTGTGTGTGTGTGTGTGTGTGTGTGTGTGTGTGTGTGTGTGTGTGTGTGTGTGTGTGTGTGTGTGTGTGTGTGTGTGTGTGTGTGTGTGTGTGTGTGTGTGTGTGTGTGTGTGTGTGTGTGTGTGTGTGTGTGTGTGTGTGTGTGTGTGTGTGTGTGTGTGTGTGTGTGTGTGTGTGTGTGTGTGTGTGTGTGTGTGTGTGTGTGTGTGTGTGTGTGTGTGTGTGTGTGTGTGTGTGTGTGTGTGTGTGTGTGTGTGTGTGTGTGTGTGTGTGTGTGTGTGTGTGTGTGTGTGTGTGTGTGTGTGTGTGTGTGTGTGTGTGTGTGTGTGTGTGTGTGTGTGTGTGTGTGTGTGTGTGTGTGTGTGTGTGTGTGTGTGTGTGTGTGTGTGTGTGTGTGTGTGTGTGTGTGTGTGTGTGTGTGTGTGTGTGTGTGTGTGTGTGTGTGTGTGTGTGTGTGTGTGTGTGTGTGTGTGTGTGTGTGTGTGTGTGTGTGTGTGTGTGTGTGTGTGTGTGTGTGTGTGTGTGTGTGTGTGTGTGTGTGTGTGTGTGTGTGTGTGTGTGTGTGTGTGTGTGTGTGTGTGTGTGTGTGTGTGTGTGTGTGTGTGTGTGTGTGTGTGTGTGTGTGTGTGTGTGTGTGTGTGTGTGTGTGTGTGTGTGTGTGTGTGTGTGTGTGTGTGTGTGTGTGTGTGTGTGTGTGTGTGTGTGTGTGTGTGTGTGTGTGTGTGTGTGTGTGTGTGTGTGTGTGTGTGTGTGTGTGTGTGTGTGTGTGTGTGTGTGTGTGTGTGTGTGTGTGTGTGTGTGTGTGTGTGTGTGTGTGTGTGTGTGTGTGTGTGTGTGTGTGTGTGTGTGTGTGTGTGTGTGTGTGTGTGTGTGTGTGTGTGTGTGTGTGTGTGTGTGTGTGTGTGTGTGTGTGTGTGTGTGTGTGTGTGTGTGTGTGTGTGTGTGTGTGTGTGTGTGTGTGTGTGTGTGTGTGTGTGTGTGTGTGTGTGTGTGTGTGTGTGTGTGTGTGTGTGTGTGTGTGTGTGTGTGTGTGTGTGTGTGTGTGTGTGTGTGTGTGTGTGTGTGTGTGTGTGTGTGTGTGTGTGTGTGTGTGTGTGTGTGTGTGTGTGTGTGTGTGTGTGTGTGTGTGTGTGTGTGTGTGTGTGTGTGTGTGTGTGTGTGTGTGTGTGTGTGTGTGTGTGTGTGTGTGTGTGTGTGTGTGTGTGTGTGTGTGTGTGTGTGTGTGTGTGTGTGTGTGTGTGTGTGTGTGTGTGTGTGTGTGTGTGTGTGTGTGTGTGTGTGTGTGTGTGTGTGTGTGTGTGTGTGTGTGTGTGTGTGTGTGTGTGTGTGTGTGTGTGTGTGTGTGTGTGTGTGTGTGTGTGTGTGTGTGTGTGTGTGTGTGTGTGTGTGTGTGTGTGTGTGTGTGTGTGTGTGTGTGTGTGTGTGTGTGTGTGTGTGTGTGTGTGTGTGTGTGTGTGTGTGTGTGTGTGTGTGTGTGTGTGTGTGTGTGTGTGTGTGTGTGTGTGTGTGTGTGTGTGTGTGTGTGTGTGTGTGTGTGTGTGTGTGTGTGTGTGTGTGTGTGTGTGTGTGTGTGTGTGTGTGTGTGTGTGTGTGTGTGTGTGTGTGTGTGTGTGTGTGTGTGTGTGTGTGTGTGTGTGTGTGTGTGTGTGTGTGTGTGTGTGTGTGTGTGTGTGTGTGTGTGTGTGTGTGTGTGTGTGTGTGTGTGTGTGTGTGTGTGTGTGTGTGTGTGTGTGTGTGTGTGTGTGTGTGTGTGTGTGTGTGTGTGTGTGTGTGTGTGTGTGTGTGTGTGTGTGTGTGTGTGTGTGTGTGTGTGTGTGTGTGTGTGTGTGTGTGTGTGTGTGTGTGTGTGTGTGTGTGTGTGTGTGTGTGTGTGTGTGTGTGTGTGTGTGTGTGTGTGTGTGTGTGTGTGTGTGTGTGTGTGTGTGTGTGTGTGTGTGTGTGTGTGTGTGTGTGTGTGTGTGTGTGTGTGTGTGTGTGTGTGTGTGTGTGTGTGTGTGTGTGTGTGTGTGTGTGTGTGTGTGTGTGTGTGTGTGTG
>NC_033797.1:119637680-119651257 GCF_001876935.1 Asparagus officinalis
TATTCAAATTGTAATACTCATGCATAAAACTAACATCAAGAAATACTCACAATCCACTTGCTTCTCCCCCTTTGGCAACATTAAAAATGGGGGAAAACAAAAGAATGAAGACAGCAAAAGCTCCCCCTGCATATAAGCACGTGTGAGTATAACAAAAAATAGGGACATGAGCTCCCCCTATCAAAATGCCTTAAAGAATATATGAAATCAATACTAAGGCAAATATGTGAGCAAGCATAGATGAAAACATGCTAAGTATAACTCACATACCAAAAGACAATGAGAACACATATAAATATATCAATATGAAAAGGTGTGTCTCAAAATACAAATATAAAAACCATGTATAAATGGATTTATGAAATCAAAAGAATGAAAAACATGAGAATCATAAAAAAATATATTTTCAAATGAAAATAAAAATGAGAATCATAAAAACCATGACAATCATAAAGGTCCAAATAAAAAACAAATTACTCATATGAAATCATAAATCAAGTGAAATCCCATAAAAACAAACCAATATCAATCTTTGAATAAAAGGGCAAGAGAGACAACCATATCAAGCTCTTGAGCTTGTAACAACCCATATAAACCTTTTAGCACCTGGTAAACATGATTTGGTAAATAAATACCCAATAAACCAGGGGGTTGCTTAAACACAAACCTCTCGTCAAAATCAAAGTCAATAAAATGAAAACAAAAGAATTTAAAAAAAAAATTGTTTTCATTTATAAAAAAAATTAAAACACTTTTTTCAAAACTAAGAAATAAAAAAACACTAAAAATCTCGGTTTAAAATTAAAAAGATTTTGGCACCCAAGCATTCTTGATGTCGAAAGATTTAGGGACATGACCCATATCATTTAAGCTCAAAGCCCTAGGGTAATGATTCCGTTTGGGCGCATATGGTGCAGTAACACGGTTAAAATAAAAATTGTACAAATGACCTTTTTGGTTGTAACAGGTGTAATGAAAATGGTTAAATGATTTGTGTTGACCAAGTGTGCGTGCATGGGAATCGTTTACAAAAATAGATTTTTCTTTAAAATTGTTTTGCAAATGGGAAACTCTTCTCAAATCAAAACTAAATTAGGTCAAATGATCAAAACGACCACAAAAATCATATTTATACACATGGACATGTTTATGACGATCATTATGAGAATGTGCATGTGCATGTGTACATGATGATGAAGCTTGATGGGAAGCACTAGGACCATTAGATTTTGTGGGTTTACGTGCATCATAGTAGAATTTAGCAATGTGGTCTTTTTGGCTGTAAATCGAACATTTGTAAATCTTGCTATACATGTGTGCATGATGTATGAGATATTTAGATGTAGTAGCATTAGACTTAGCACACATATCCATATGCTTCTTATGATTATCAATGCATGTGTTTAAGGTTGAATCTAAACAAGCTATGTGATTTTTGACATGATTCAACTCATCATTAGGCATATTAGCATTGACATTAGAAGTAGAGCAATCATACTTATTTATAAATGAATTCAATTCATTTCTAGTGGTTTCTACTTCTAATATGACATTATTTTTATCATGAGTTAAGCTAGCAATGGATGAGATAATTTTTTTTTTCAAATTTAACATATTATTTTTTTTTTAAGTGTAATATTCTCTTTAGCAATGATATCAAATTTGGAACCTAACAACTCATGATTGGATTTCAAATTAACATGCTTGCTTTTTAAGTTAATAAAATTTTTACGCAACTTAGTGTAGGCATGCATTAATCTATCATATGTACAAGTGAGTTTATTAATTGAAAGTTTATTTAAGAAATCAGAATCGCTTACCGCACTAGGGTTATCCCCTAGTGGACGTGTGCATGATGCTCTAATGGAACTTAAAGAGGAAGCCTCCAAAACTTGTCGGATCGCCTCCAAGTTCCCTTGATGTGCTACAATAAATTTCTATAAAGTGTAAGCACTATTAAAATGAACAAACTTGTTAGAAAACAATGAGTCAAAAGCATTTAGCAAATATTCTAACAAAATCTTGTTCATTGTAAATAATCTTTTATCATTTTTACTCTACTTGGATTTCTCTAAAGTAGGTACAATATAAGCACAATCAATAATTTTCCACAAATCAAAATGTCTAGATCTAACAAAAAGCTTAAATCTAACACACTATTGAGCATAGAGAAAATTATCTAAATGAGTAGCAACATTAATAACATAGCCTAGACTAGGTGCACCGGGCATATCCATAATATATTATGCAAGAAAAATACAAAAAAATCAAAACTAGATTAGCAATATAAGATAACTTGGATCTTTAAGTCAATGCGATTAAACCTCAAATCAAAAAGCACCAAGTTCTGATACCAATTAAAAGAACCCTAGAAGGGGGGGGGGGGGGTGAATATGGTTAATGCTAATATAATCTAATTTAATGCCAAATAAAACTAGTTAATAATTTATCCTAGCAAACAAGATATACAATAACTTATATGTGCAAGGATATGTAAACTAAGGGCACATAAAAATGAGCAATGATAAATAGAATGAATGAACAATGAGCACAAATAAATACATTAATGCAAACTCAAACAAGCGATATGATCACAGAGTTCGGTCCTTCCGACCTACGTCTCTGCTCCCCACTCCTGGGGAGAATCTACTACATAACCGGGTTTTTGACGCTCACCCGAAAAATGTTTACACCTCCACACTCAGTTTTTTAGATCACCGAAAACTCTACAATCTCACACTCTTGTAATCATACTCTACACCCTCTAAGTGTTGGTCTCTAGCCCTTATCCTTCCTCAAGTGCTTGAATTTATGACCTCTCTAGGCTTTACTACCGACGCCACTCCTCTTAGAACCAACCCCGTCTCTCACCACACACTCTTATCGGTGTACAAGTGTATTACAAAGTGATCTCACAATTTAGGTATAAATACAAATAATTTATTCTCTACAATAGATGAGAACATAATCAAGCCCTACTTAATGTTACAATCTCTCACAACCCAAATAAATGTATGAAAATACTAAAAGCTCAAGTGGGTGTGTGTAACAAAGAGAATAAATCAAAACTAAATTCAAATATGAAATCTAGCTTAATAAAAATGATAATCAAACAAATATATAAATATAAAGCTAGAGTTTGAATTTAGAAAACTTCTCCAATGAATAAACAAGAGAGAGAGAAATGAGATGAAGATCAAACACTAAAGAATGATCTCTTATAGCTCTTGTGAAAATTTCTTTACGAACCAAATAAAACTTAAAAAAACACACTTAAACAAAACTTAAACACCCTTTTAAACTTGTTTAAAACTCTTCTTGATTACCCTCAAAACAAAACTTAAACACCCTTTTAAACTTGTTTAAAACTCTTCTTGATTACCCTCAGAAGTTAGAAGGTATGGGGTATATATAGGATCATAGAAAACTTGTTTAAAACTCTTCTTGATTACCCTCAGAAGTTAGAAGGTATGGGGTATATATAGGATCATAGAATAAGCTCCAAAACCAAGAGAAAACAAAGGAAAAGATAAAAAAATGAAAACCTAAAAATCTGGAAAAAAAACTAGCCTTTAGAGGCTGTCGGTCAACTGATGAACAATATCAATCGACTGACTGACAGTTATCAACTCACAGCTCATCGGTCGATTGCATACCTTATCAGTCGACTGGTGACCTCATCAATCGACTGATAGTTTATCAGTCATAAAAAAAAACTTTTGGCAATTCCAAGCGAGTTCATCAGTCGACAGATAAAATCCATCAGTCGATTGATAACAAGTTATCGGCCAGAAACAAACAGTAAATCTGATTTTCAAATATCTTTTAAAAATAGTAAAGAAATTCTAAAAAAATATAAAACTTTGAGAAATGTTTATAAACATGAATATGAACATGTTGGAAAAGGAAATTTTCAAATTGCACTTCCCAATTGTGAAAAAACATGATTTTTCAAAACTAGTCCAAAACATGAAAACTAAGCATACATGTTTTTGACATTTTAACTTAAACAATATTTTGACTTAATAAAAGATATAAACTATTGATGTTAAGTTTGTAAACCAATTACTCAATATTTTCACAAATTCATATTTATGTAAACATGAAAATTTATGAGAAACCAATACTTATATGTGTGTATCACAGGGATATTAAATAGGTGGGTTTGGGTATTAAATGGGCGGGCCATAAATAAGCGGACATGTTTTGCTCATTTACCCATTTATGACCCATTTAATATTTTCTAAATGGGCTGGTTTTTTCCCGCCCATTTAATAAATGGGTCACCCATTTACCCATTTAACTATATTAGCTATGTATATAATACTTTTTGTGGTGTTTTTTGCAAAAATTTTTGGGGTTCTTTGTAAACTTTTGGGGGCTCTTTGCAAAATTTTAGGGGTTTTTTGCAAACTTTTGGGGGCTTTTTGCAAACTTTTTTGGAGGTTCTTTGCAAGCTTTTTGGGGGCTCTTTGCTAATTTTTGGAGGCATTTTGCAAACTTTTTAGGGGGTTTTTACAAATATGTCTACACATATTGCATTGAACTTTAGTTTTCTCATCATTATTTAAAAAGTTCTTATAATAGCTTAATTTATTTCTTGGACAATATCTTGTGAGAAGGTTGAGTTGTTCCTCAATTTGCAATGGAATTCTTTGCCCAATTGATTAATCCAGACTCTAAATACATAGAGGACGAATGCATACTAAAAAAATACCAGGCATTTGCTCCTTATATAATAAACACCTCCTTCTCAAAATTTACCAAGCAAAATCAAGTCTTCTCACCACATAGACTAGTAATAACACAAAGGCAGCACATATTTTGCAATTTAAAATTTTTGTCTTGATCTCGTCAACGAATATTTTTGGGGCTCCTAGGGTTTTCATTTGATGGGTTCTTTCTATACTCGGCATAATTTGTTGTTAGAAAGTAGTTTTTTTTTAAATCTAAAGACTGAAGATCATAGGAGAAATGAGGGATTTGAGGTTTGTTTGTGGTTGAAGTTTTTGTTTTGGGTCAAAATTGTTAAAGGGTTTTTCTGAGATAGGCAAATTGTGCTGTTACTAAAGAGGTTATGTGTATGATTAGATCTTACATAATACTAGAACATAAGGTTATTTATTGAAGTGCAGAATAGCGATCCAAACGTGAAATTTGATGCGCAGATCAAAAATAAATGAAAGGTTATTGTAGAATTTGAAGGCGTACAATGGGTTGTAGATTCATCAATTTCCTAGTTGTTCTACTCTGATACATGTATAATGGTAATTGTGTACTATAAATAAAAACTAAAATTCTTGTTTGATGCTCAGAAGGAAGGAGAACATAACTACATGAGAGTGCAGCCTTAAGGCCTCGTTTGTGCGCAATGAGTGGGAATGGAATGATCATTTCCACTTCTCATTCATGTGTACAAAACACAACACCCTTTGGAAGCTAGAATGCCCATTCTGCTTTCTTCTTCATTCCAACATTTTATGGGATTGGACATCCCCAATGAAATGGTAGGGAATGCATTCCCACTTGATCGAGCACGACGATGGGTTCTTAGGATCGGCCATCGGGATGCGATGACGACCTTGGCTGCTACTGCTTCAGGGGTTCGGGTTTTGGTTTTTGAGATCGGGCGGGCAAATGGGTGAATATAGACTGCCTATTTACTACCCATTTAGAATAGTTTGAAATGAACCCACCCGATTAGACCTATTTAACTTAACGGGTGGGTTTTGGGCGAGCCAATTGATGGGCAGGCTGGGTGGGTAAATGGGTATGGGCAAAAATTACCTTCCCTATGTGTATGTGATTGATCTTGAAGTATCTACACACATAGTATAAACTTAAAACTAAATTACCCAAGCTATCTTGATCTTCAATTTGACCTCGTCATGGTAAACTTTGCGGATGAAACTTGATCTTAGATCTTGACTTGAAATGTATTGCTTTATTCCACTATTCCTTCCATCCTCCAATGGATATGATCGTGAATGCTCAGTTCCATCCAACCTCTAACTTATTGTTTGTCTATAATACCTAATAAGAAAACACAAATACTAGATAAACAATATTAGGGATTGTTTGTAAAACATCATCAAAACAAAAAGACCAACATTTCTTTTGTATGGGACAAGGCTTGCCAGCAAGCGTTCGAGGAGATCAAGACTTATCTCTCGAACCCACCGGTCTTGGCGGCACCCGTCTCAGGGAAACCCTTCCTAATGTACGTGCAAGTGATGGAGCATTCTCTTGGTGCTCTCTTAGCACAAGATGATGATGCTAGTCATGAGCAAGGCATCTATTATCTGAGTAAAACCCTGTAGGGAGCCAAGCGCTGGTACCTTATGGTCAAAAAGGAATGTTTGGCACTAGTAAAGCAATTAAAAAGATGCGACACTACTTGGTTGGTAAAACCATACACGTCATCTCCCGGATAAATCCTATCCAGGTCTTCATGATGTAGTCTGGGTCATTAAATTGGCGATTGGCAAGATGGGCACTCTTGCGTCCCAATATGACATTCACTTCATGCCGCATAAGTCTGTTAAAGGGTAAGCAATCTGCGATCTCATGGCCAATCATCCGCTAGATTCGAAGACCGATTTATTCGAAGATATGCCAGATGAAACCCATGAGGACCTCACAGGAAGAAATTTGGTAGTTATTCTTTGATGGCGCATCTCGTGTAGGCACAAGCGGGTCTATCATCGCTGGAGTGGGGGTAGTCTTGGTGTCTCCTTAGAACCACATACTATCTCGAGCCTTCTCTTTAATGGATCCATGTTCCAACAACGTGGCCGAGTACAATGCCTTGCTCATTGGACTCGACTTGGATAAAGAATTAGAGATAAAGCATCTTGAAGCTTACAATAACTCTCAACTCTGTGATTCTTCCATCGGGTCTTGCTCTTGACGTACCATCGAAGAATAATTTCCATACTTACATAACCTTTTGAGTTATGCAAGCTTCTGCAATCTCATCTGGTAAATCTTTGTATAATCTGGAAGAATCAGATACCGAATGATCGGCTAAGAAATCTATCATAGCTTGGCCTTTAATAGCATTCTGAGGCATGAATTTTATTGTGTATTATGATAGCAGTATCACCCACTTTACAAGGCAATAGTTCAGTGAAGAAGGCTTCATCATGAGCACCATCAAAGGATTTACTTTGGAGATGGTGTGGATCGATTGTCCATTCAGATAGTGTCGCATTTTCGAGACGACGAACACTAAGGCCAGGCATTCTTTTTCTACCGGATTGTACCGATGTTCAGCTCCAATCATAGTTCTGCTGAGGTATTAGATTGTCTATTTATGCCCTTGATTGTTGTTCTGGGCCAACAAAGCTCCAAGAAAATGGTCCATGGATCTTACATATAACAGGAATAGTTTTCCATATACCGGGGCCACTAGGACGGGCGACTGGGTGAGATATCGCTTGATCTTCTCAAATACCTTTTGGTAGTCTTCATCCCACAAAAATGAGACTCCTTTCTTCATCAATTTAGTGGAAGGGCTGGCAACATCCCGAGAGATTTGATATGAATCTTCGGATATAAGGCAATCTGCCTTGCAAGCCTTGAGTTCTTTGATGTTCTTCGGAGGGTGCATTTCTTGGATGGCACGAACCTTTTCAGGGTCTAGAGAAATCCTATTAGACGTGACTATAAATCCAAGGAATTTACCGCTGGCTACCCTCAGGAAAAATTTGGTTGGATTCATCTTTAATTTCTATGCTCGCATTATGTCGAGCATCATTTTCAGAGCTGAAAGATGATCGCTTTTGTTTTGGCTTTTCACCACGATATCATCTACGTAACACTCAATCTTCTTACGTAGGTTGCACCAGCGTTCTTCAATCCAAAGGGCATTACTGCATAACAGTACACTCCCAGTGGTGTTCTGAAGGCTGTGTGCTTTTCGTCTTCAATGTACATTTTATTCTGGTTGTACCCTAAGAATCTGTCTATAAAAACATCCTCTCATATCCACAAGTATTTTCAATCGTGACATCTGTGATTGGGAGAGGAAATTTGTCTTTCGGACAAGTAGCATTTTGGTCACAAAAATCAATGCAAATTATGACCTTCCTATTTTTCTTGAGTATAGGAACAATGTTAGCCACCCAGTCAGGGTGTTGTTCCTCCCTGATGAAACCTGAATTAATAAGCTTCTTGACTTCTGATTCAATTGCTTCCATGATTTTCAAACAGAACTGACATTGTTGTTGTTTAACGGGTTTCACATCCGGATCGATTTTGAGACGATGCATTGCTATCTTTGGGTCAAGGCCGGGCATGTCTTCATAATTCCAAGCGAAGACATTTATATATTCTTAGATGAGAATTATAAGCTCCTCTTTCTCGGCTGGCGATAAGCTTCTTCTTATGAAAATTGGCTTGGGATTGGTTTCGTCTCCCATATTTATATGGATCACCTTATCTTTAGTGGGTGACTCACATCGTTTGAAACATATGTTCCATAAGATGTTAAGGTGTTTGATCCAAGGATCATCAGTTGATTTAATCAACTCTTCATCATCCTCTTCATCATTATCTGGATGACTAGTTGAGGTCATGTTTACAAACATGCCTTTAAAGACCGCACCAACGCTAACAACAGAGTCCCATGATGATGTTCCGGATGAATGGTCTTAACATAGACATTCATCGGGTTCATTTTCTGAGGAGAGAGGAATTGAAACATAGCCTAACCCTCTTTTAGTTTTATGATAATAATCAGAAGGTTTTCCTTTTGGAGTGAAAGATCGAATTGGTGCTCATTTTCCTTTCCCGAAGTTTAAGCCTTTCTGGTTATTAAAATCATAACACATTTTCCTCATCATATAGAGGGACTTGGACCCATAATGATCGAATTTTGGGGTTTCGGGGTCATCCTCTGAATCTTTTTGATTTGATAGCTCAGAGTTGAATTTTTAGAAATAGATCAGCTTTTGTCATTTCTTCTTAGTCGGGACCAGGAAGAAGGCTTTTTGTGCGTCTTCTATCACTTTGAATATAGTGAAAGAATATTTGAGTGGCATATTAAGTGATGCCTCAGTATACAATGTATGCCATGGATCTGTACTTGCATCTGTATAAGTCCCTATTTTCTCATACTCGATGATACATCAGACAAGTAAGCCAAATTGAAATTTTCATTAATGTACCACTCTCCCTCACTGGATACATTATTATTGTTGAGCTCATTCTGGCTCATGACATTCAGATCTAATTCTCACGGAACACTCTTCCTCAGGCTCGGGCTCGGGCTCAGTGTCTACTTCGTTGCCGTTGTCAGGATCTTCCTTTAGCTATTCTATTTCTTGGGAGTCCAGATAGAAAACTGAGTCAGTGATGATCACATTTTATTACAATTTTATACTCTCATTATCTATTTTATATAAATAAATATGCCACTAAAAATTATTTTTATCTTTAATTGTAGGTTAATGAAGAATATAAGCCCAATATCTCTTCTCTCAATAAAGCCCACGAATTAATGAAAAATATCAGCAAAAGCCTAAGAAAAGCCAAAGGCTAAAGCCAAAAAGAAGAAGAAATATCAAATTGTCCAAAAGCCCAAGCCCAAGAACAAATACAAGACCAAGTTTCGAACAACAACCAGAGAGAACCTCACATCGATGCTAGCATCGATGGGGGCATCGATGCCAGTATCGATGGGGACAACGATGCTAGCATCGATACGCCTATCGATGCTGGTATCGATATCATCGGCCAGGCAGTTACAATCCAAAGGCTAAAATTCGTTATTTTTGGATAATATTTCAATCCAAGGGCTCTTATTCACTAATGTTTACTATAAATAGGGGTAGAGAGTGAGGGGTTAGAGGTGTGAAAAATTTTGTAACTCAATTTGAAGAGGAGGGTTACTCTTAATTGAGAAGACCTTCTAAATTTATAATTTTTGTTATAATTAATAAAAAAAATTTCTCCACTTTAAAATTTTCTTTTCTTCTCTTTGTTGAATGATAAAGATGGAGATGAAGAGCAATTTGAATGTTTGCTTTTCTTTTATTTTTCTCTTTTATTTCTTATTTCTTTATTATTGCTTATTAGTTTAGATTTATATTCATGTCTTGTAAAGTAGATTTATTTTCTTATCTTTTTATTTCTTTTTGCACTTTAATTTGTAGAGTAGATTTATTTTCTTGCATCTTTATTTCTTTTGCAATGTAGTTAGATTTATTTCTTGTTCATAGTATAGTTTTTCTTATTCTCTTTTCTTTTGTTTTGTAATTAGTTCTTATTCTCTTTAATTCATTTCTTTCTTTTATTTCTTAGGATGTGAAATTAATTCTTGTAAGAATATCAGAATTGTATGAAACTAGTCTAATTTCCTTTAAATTATACAAAATATTCTCTTACACTTAAAATGATCATGTTTAGTATAATCAACTAGAGAACTAATTGAAAGAAGAAGAATTTGATAATCTATACTTATCTTAAATGGTTTGATAGGTTATACTTATGAATTCTAGGATTAATATCTTGTTGTTGTTCTTATCATAATTTTTTTATTTTGACTTAGATGATAATTTGATAGGTTATACTTTCCTTAAATGGTTTGATAGTCTATACTTAATAAATCTAAATTAAAATATGACAAAAAGAGAATAGTTTGTATTTAATAATTAAGATTAGCTAGTGGATTCAATTCTAGATTTCTCATATCTTTAATTGAACCCTCCATCTTTTGTTTTCTTGATTTTTTCTCTTTCTTGTTTTTATTTTATTCTTTTATTCTTTCTTCTCTCCTCTAAAATTCAATTTATTGTCACTTGCATATATTCAAAACAATCACTTATCATATCTCTCTCCATAATCACACTTATTCTTTATTCCTATTTTTTTCACGCACAAAACATAAGAACCAATTCTAATAATCTCTTAAAATCATCTTCCTTGTGGGATTGATATCTTTATACTATAACTTGATTGATTGTACACTTGCAATTTTTTGGTATATGTTTATGTTGATCAATCAGTGTGGAAGTTTTCCACACCCTTGAATGGTTGCCTCTCGGATATCAAGGTTCTGACTTCTGCTTCATCATCGTCGTATTTTCATTACTTGATGAAGTGTAGACGGGACAATGTGATTCGCGTGAATCCAAGGCCTTCCCAACAACAGATTGTAGGACGTGTCCGCATCTATAATATAGCAGGTCACTTCTGACTTAAGATCTCCAATCTGATAGTTGAGTTTGATCTTTCCCAAGGGTCGCGTGCTGTTGGCATTGAAACCGAAGATAGTAGTTTGAGTGGAGTTTAACCGATGTAGGGGAGTCCCTAAGAATTGTATAACCTTGTACGGCATAATGCTGAGCATGGAGCCTGGGTCTACTTGGAAACGGCTGATCTCAGAATACCCGATATACCCTATATAATACATAGGTGTATCATGCTTATGCTTGATTTGCATATCTTGTTGTGTAAATGATATGCAAGGCAGACTTTTTGCAGCTTGTAAGCATTGTACACAAGAAGGTCCCTCTGTAGCTTCTAGGACTATAGGAACTTGTGTGAAAAAGCTCTCTGTATCCATTAAAGCTTCAATCAGAGCACTTCTTGTGGATTTGGACAACCTCAGGAGCTCATAAAAGGTAATCCTGGCGGGGATATTGGCTACTTGTTCTAGGACGTTGAAACGGAAGGGAACGTTAGACTCCTCAGCTTCTTGTTGGAGGAGATTCTTGTTATAGAGAATCTCCTTCTGCTTCCCTTTATCGGCTGACTTCTTACGAAAAGCACCACCATTTTCTTCAGCCAGCTTATCTGCTTCTTGGGTAGCCTGATCATTCTTTTTTAAGTACGTCTTTCCTGAGCTGGTGCCAGGGTTAGCTTCTTGCTCAGCTGCAAGAGATTTCTTCTCTTCCTCCGAGTCGGTAAGTGGGACGAGATAGGTGTCATCTTCATTCAGAAAAGAGCTAATCATGTTAGAAGACTTAGTCTTTTTTCTCTTCTTCTTCCCCGACACACTTGTCCACTGCTTGTCATTAAGCAAGTCAGGATGGACCCACATTGTTTCTTCCTTCAGAGTAGCCAAGGGTACCAATCCTTTGTCTTTCTGACCGTGCGGGTTAGTGTTTTTTAGGTGTAGTTTTCCCTTAAGGATGGGAGCTACAATAGTGGAAAATCCCTAAACTTGACCGATATCATGTTGGTGGATACGGTTTTCTGTTCTGGCTTTAACTTAAGCACTTTGACATTAATCAAAGCCTACATGATATCCTTAAAGATATAGCATCTCTTGGTTGGATGCCCTAACATTCTGTGGTAGAGGCAGTAGTTAGGTTCATCTCCCTTTGCTGCCTCTTTGGGGTTCTTAACTTCAGGAAGCTTCAGCTTGTTGTTCTTCTGTAGTAGCTCGAAGAGGGTGACCACATGAACCTCTTTGAAGGAGTATTGCTTGGGCACTATTGATTGACCCGATGCCTTACCTTGCTTAGTAGGTGGCACTCGAGTATTAGCCTCCATAGCTAGGGTGTCTTTACCCTTCGCTCGGGAAGCATTGGCTTGGCCACGTCGCACCTGTTGCTTTTGCTTGCCTTGCTCTTTAGCTCTGATCGTGGCAACAATTTCTTTGGCCTGTTCACCTTAGGAGATTAATAGTTTCCAGGAACGATACTTTGCCACTCCCATTTGGGCTAGGAAGTTGGTTTGTAGGTTGTGTCTACAGGTTTCCACGAGAGTAGACTGTGTCATATATGCCGGACATTGTAGAGCAATGCTTCGAAATCTTTCGACGAATGTTTTGATAGGTTCTCCTTTCTTCTGCTTAGTGGCGAGAAGAGAAGGGATAGGGACTTCCGTATCATCTTCAAAGAATCTTGACAGGAAGAGTCTCTCTAGATCTGTTCACTTATGGATAGATCCTGTGGGCAAATTCATGAACCCTTCAAAGGCGATCCCTTTTAGGTGCCAATGAACAACTGAGTAGACACAACCTACAGAACAACCTGGCGTAGCATCGGGAGAATATGCCTCTCCCTTGCAAGATCACCGAGCATGGTCTCTCTCTGAATGCGTAGGCCCGTCAAAGTCGATTCCCCCTCAGCATACGAGATCATGCCCAAAAGAATTGAAGAAGCGGTAGCCTCCATGTCATCGTGCAACAGGCATTGCCGAAGATCCAAATAACTGATAAGGGATTCTTTGTCTTCTATGTCTCGCCTTCGGCACTCTTGATGCCACATTTCGTAACGACGGGCTGAAACTAAGAATAACGTCACATCGGACTCCAAATTCGCTTGCCGCAGATTCTCCAACTTTGTTAAAAGTGACTCCAGATCAAGGAGTCTCATTAAACAGCGTATGGCAAGCCTATAATCACCCAGACACTAGATGCGGTCCATGTGATCTAAGAGAGACTGCTTTAAGTCTACAAAGGTACCATAGACCTGATCGACAAGCGAGATCACCCGCTTTACAGCATTCTCCAATTCCTCAACCAGGACCTACGAATTAGCAGAGTCCAAGGGTTTAGACTCCGGACCATGGTTAGGTACAGGAGCTGAGGAAGAGGCATCATTCTCTACCTTCTTCGAGGCAAA
>NC_033797.1:119651273-119655069 GCF_001876935.1 Asparagus officinalis
CTTCAATAAGAAGGGGGAGCGGTATATAACGTACGGTCTAAGTGCGCGCATATCGTTCAACGACCCAGATCGGGCGTGGGGAACGAAGAGCTTCCATCATACCGCCTTTAATGCAAAGAGATGTGTCAGCGTCAGTCTAGCTGACAAGCACGTGAGACCGCGACTGGACATGTGGCTAAAGTTCGCCTGTGACTAGAGTTCGCCCACAACTTGAATTCGCCCATGGCTATAATTCGCCCATAGCTATAATTCGCCCATAGCTTGAGCTCACCTATGGCTCGAATTCGCCTATGGCTTAGAGTCCACTGATTATCATATTTTATTACAATTTTATACCATCATTATCTATTTTTAATAAATAAATATATCATTAATAATTGTTTTTATCTTTAATTACAGGTAAATGAAGAACACAAGCAAGAGCCAAAAATCCCAAGCCCAGAATCAAGCCGTGTAGCTTGTAGAAGCCGGAGAAAATAAAAAAATCAAATATGAAAACAAAATATATTTAAGATAGTTAGCCGCAAAGAAATGACGATATCTCTCAATCCGGAAGGCGAAATTTAACATATAATATATGAAAATAGCCTATCTCGAAAAAACGAAGCCATCTGTGGAGAGAGATTTTTCATTGGACATCAATGCCAGCATCGATGCAGGCATCGATACCGGCATCGATGCCAGCATCGATGCTGGTATTGATGGCTACGATTCAGTTACAGATCAATGGCTGGTTTTTGATGGTTTTGGATAATGATTCAATTCAAGGGCTCTTATTCATTGATGTTTACTATAAATAGTGGTAGAGAGTTAGGTGTTAGGGGTGTAAAAATTTTTGTAACTCCTTTTGAAGAGGAGGACTACTCTTAATTGAGAAGGCCTTCTAAATTTGTAACTTTTTATTATAATTAATAATAATAATTTTTTTAACACTTTAAATATTTCTTCTCTTTGTTGGATGATGAAGATGGAGATGAAGAATTATTTAGAGTTTCGCATTTCTTTTCTTTTTCTCTTTTATTTCTTTTTTATTGCTTATTAGTTTAGATTTATTTCTATGCTTACAGTTAGATTTTATTTTCTTGTTAAATAGCCAAGAGGCTAGAACCCTCTTGCCTTAGATTTATTTCATGTTTATAGATTAGATTTATTTCATGCTTATAGAGTAGATTTATTTTCTTGTATTTAATTCTTACAATTTATTTTATAGTTTAGATTTTGTAATTTATTTTGTAGTTAGATTTTAATTTCTTGTACTATTCACCTTGAGGTTAGAACCCTCTTGGGTTTAGTTTTTCTTTTTATTTATTTTCATTTTATTTGATTCGCCTTTAGGCTAGAACCCTCTAGGGAATCACCCTTTTCTAAGAAGTAGGTTTAATTTTAGATCACCCATATCTATAATTGAATCCACCATCTTTAATTTCTTGCATTTTCTTTTATTCTTGAGTTTTATTTTTGATTTGTTTCTCGATTTTATTCATTCTTCTTTCTTGCCTTATTGATCACATTTATTTTTACTCACATCCACTCTCAAACACATTGATCTACACACTATCACTCTCATTATCTCTCCACAATCACATTCACTCATCACTCCTATTTATCACGCACACAACATAAGAACCGATTTTATATTTTCTCCTACAAAACACCTTCCTCGTGGGATCGATAACTCTTTATACTATAACTTTATTAGTTGTGCACTTGCAACTTTTTGGTATATGTTTATGCTGCATCAAGTTTTTGGCGCCGTTGCCGGGGAAGGTGCTTAAGTATGTTTTAATTATTTTGGTTCTTTAACTTGTGTGTTTATTATGAAGGAAACGCTTAGAGCTTGAATATCGCGGATTGGAGAACTTGGATTTGAAGATTTGCTTTCTGGTAAGTCTTCTTTCTAGCATTTTCAATTCCACCCCTTGTAGTTAGCTTCACATTTAGAGACAATTAGGATTTAAAAAATATATTTTTATTTTTATTTTTTTTGACCATAATAAAATCCATCTTTCACTTGAACATTAACTAACAAGATAATAAACTCAAACAATGTTCCCCCTTCTCATAGTTGTTTGATTGTTAACCCTAATACAAAAAATATAAAGATTTTCTTTTTACCATGCTTTTTAGTCGCTTTTAATTTCTAGGGTTGCATTTCATATAGTGTAGGAATTCACCAAAGCGATTGTAGCACTTGATTTAGCACACACTTAAAACATTCTTAAGGGCAAAACCCTAATCAAGATAAGGTAAGGGATTTCATCACCCTTTCCTTAGCTCACAAATCACTAATTCCTCACTACACAAACCCAAGCCTTCTAAAACTCATTAGACATTGGCCCCTAAGGACTCGAGCTCAATAAGGAACAAGAAATCCTTAAGTGAACCGGTTTAAGTTTTCTCAGATTAGTTGGTGTCTAAGGCAAGGTTTAGGGGTTGCGTAAAGCGCTCCGCAAGGAAAGAGGTACTTAATTGATGTTTGATCACCCTGTAGTACTATCCTTACCTAGCTAACTACCTGGGTAAAACTTTAATCTTTTCACTATAGGAGTTTTTGGTTAGGAGCTGGTCTAGTGAGTTAGGCTAAACCCTAGAATTAAAGTGAATTAAAAATGATTGCTTTGAATTGTTTTAGTTAGGATTTTTCTTTATCCTTTTCTTCTCATAAAAAAACTAATTTTTTTTCTTTATAAAAAAAATAAAAAGAAATAGTTTTGGTGTATGCAACAGTGGATTAGGGATAATACACGTCGACTAATTCGCTTTGAACCAATCATAGAAATGGAGCATCCTAATCCACCCGTTCTTCATAATATGTGCTATCCCATTAGGAATACAATCCCCTCTTGCATTAGGCTCCTCGAAACAAATGGAATAAATTTTGAGCTTAGACCGCATTACATAAATATGCTTCCCAAATTCCTTAAAAATGCAACAAAAGATGCATATATTTTTATCTCGAAATTTGAGGAAGTATGTATTATGATTAAAATGAGAGAATTAACAGACAAAGCCAAAAAATGGCTGTATAGCTTACCCGTAAATTCCATCACTACTTGGGAGGAATTTATCACCGTTTTTCTTAAGAAATTTTTTCCTATCCATAAAACGGTGAAGCTAAAAAACAGCATCATGAATTTTTAAATTGTCCCGGGAGAACCTTTTTGGAAGTATTTTGACCGATTTAAAGATCTTTTTATCTAATGTCCTCATCACGGTTTAGAAAAATGGCGATTATGCCAAATAATTTATGAGGGATTAGATTATTCTGCAAAAACATCCTTAGAATCAATGTGCTACGTGGATTTTATGAGGAAAAATGCAGACGAAGCTTGGGAATTTCTACAGAGTCTATCCGAGAAAATAATGCAATGGGAACACTGTGATGATAGGGTTTCATCAGTTCTCAATTCTAAGTCTAGTGGTCCTTCCTTGGAGTCAAACATTGCTTTTGAAGCGAGATGGCGACAATTCTGCGAAGGTTAGAAGCCTTAGAAATTAAGGAACGAGCTCCAGCTCAAATCAATCATGTTTCTGCCCAAGGATGTCATAATTGTCAGTCTCCTACCCACGTTTCAGAGGAATGCCCTCTCCTAGGAAATAACCATGTATTAGAACAGATGAACGTTGCATTCCAGCGCCCTAGAAATGATCTATTTTCTCCAACCAACAATCCAGGTTGGAGAAATCATCCAAACTTTGCATGAAATTGTTCGCGTGGAAAACTGTGGCTTTCTTCATTAATGAAATAATTGTCATCTTGGGTTACAAAGATCCGGTCTTTTATAGATCCGGTTAC
>NC_033797.1:119656069-119679969 GCF_001876935.1 Asparagus officinalis
TGGGCCCACTAAGAAATCCCCAAACGACGCAACATGCTGGGGGTCGCCGCAACCCTCAACATGACAAAGGAATCATGGCACCCAAGCGCACTATGCTGCGCATCGAAGTCCAAGAGCCCGATGAGAATTCACGCCCAAAAAGGCATGCCTCGAGGCGCGTGACTCTTGAGAGCCCAAAGAAGGCAGTTCTCCCTCAGATGGAAACGTTGTCATCCGATGATGATAACGTTATACCTGAGAAGTCGTGCCAACACACGATAGGTTGCTCCGACTTCCAAACAGACAAGCTGTACTATCGTGCTGGAGGTACGAGCAAATCCAGAAAGAGGAGCCCTCAAAGATTAGAGACTCAATGTCCTTGCTCAAAACTCATTCGGGCGGTATTATCTGAGTGCGACTGCACCAAAATGTTTTCCGAAAGAGTTTCCGTGTTCCAAAGACTCAGTATGGAAGCGCCAAAGCTAAGGACTAGACGTTTCCGAAGAAGAAGAACAATGGTCGAGGATGGTGAACGTTCAAGGGTCACTGCCAACATGACTAGCAAGGGGACATCGGCACGGGATGATTTCGAGTCGATTCTGAGAGCCTCCCGGCCTAGAACCCGTCTGCAGTCCAGAACCATCGAGCGAGCAACCTATGGTAGGGTGCCGGCTCCGCGGTTGCATTAGATAATACGGTATCCAGCGAGGGACAACCCCGCGAGGCACTTATGATAAGTGCAGAACAAATCGCCAAGATGCTTGAAGACGCCTTAGCTAAGCAGCAGGAAACCTTCAGGTTCGAAATGCAGATGGCCGTGCAAAACATGAGAGAAATGCATGACCAACAAATCCAAGCATTGGCGAACCAGCAAGGCGAACCGAGTCGTCGCAACCAAGTCCATCAGGAGGACGAGGATACGAATGCTCATAATATCAATGATCCTCCCGTCAATGCAGGGGGTGGTAACGGGAAATCTAGTGAAGATACAGGTGAAAGCCTAAAAATTAAAAACCTCGAGAGCAAAATTAATACATTGATTTTCGCTCAAGAGACGAAAAAGACAGGCATTCCCTGTCCATACCCAAGAGAGTGGGAATCGATCCCATATCCGGCGAAGTTCAACCTGATTAACTTTACGCCGTTTGATGGGAAGGGTTCCCCCACTCAGCATTTGATTTATTTCAAATCGCACCTGGGTATTATTTCCGGCAATGAGCCTCTGATGGTGCGGTCATTCATCGGCACTCTTCGCGGAGCCGCCTTTGATTGGTACCGCCGCCTCAAGCCAGGAAGCGTAAATAGCTGGGACGACATGGAGACAAAATTCCTCGCTAACTTCTTCGACAACGACACCGAGATATCTATCGGATCATTGCTCGATGAGAAGCAGAAGGACGGGGAGTTAGTCGACACCTTCGTCAAAAGGTTCCGGAACAAAGCGATGAATTGCCGGGACCCGATCACCGAGGAATTCATTCTCCAGACTTGCCATAATAATCTGTCCTTAGACGTATTGGAAGCAATGGGGACAGCACCGTCTGACACTTGGAAGGATCTGAAAGTCCGAGGGGAGCAGGATGAGCGATTTCTTAGAAGGAAAAAGACCGAGAGGAACCAACCGACGGTTAATCAGCTGAACTCAAACTTCGCCTCTCATGGTAAGGGCAAGGCACCTGCAGCTGCTGGTGGTGCTAATCAAGCGTCGCAACAGCAATCTCGAAGGCAGCAAAAGACTTCGGGTCCGAGACTCCAAAAAGAGTACTCTTTCAAGGACGAAGACGTTCCAGCCATCTTCGAATCCCTCCTTGAAGGTAACAAGATCAAGCTACCACCTATCACAAATCAGGAGGAAGCTGACAACACTACGGACCCAAAGTACTGTGCATACCACAGAAGGGTTGTTCATCCCACCAAGGATTGCTTTGCTCTCAAGAATAGCATTCAGACCTTGGTTGAAGCCGGCGTCATAACGCTGAGGTAAGCCAATTGAGAATGGCAAAACTCCGACCGGTATAAGAGTATAATAAGAACGGCATAACTCCAAAGAGTATACGAGTATAAACTGTTTCTCAATCCTCCAACAGGTACAAGAGGTTAAACTACTCCCTGATACTCCAATAGGTATATGAGTCTAAACTGTTTCCCCACTTTTGACGGGAAGTTCCTGGAGAATATTAAGCTAATTTTTGTTGAGAAGTTCCTGGAGAATGTTTTTATAAACATTCTTAAGGATAACTCAACAACACGACGCCGGACAACGCGTTGCAGACAAAGATTCGACGCCAACAATCGATGGTCAGCTAAAGATTAGAAAAACAGGAACCAACTTCAAGTTTAAAATTCCGACAACGGTCAGACAATAAATGCAGCACCGGAACTCTTACAGCCATTCGACAAAGCACCGAATAGCCTGGAAGATTGAAGGAATCAAGAACGGAAGTCATTCCAAGGTCCCATTACACCGGCTGAAGGTGGGGACAATCATATCCAAAGTATTCCAGACTCTTCTATAAAAGAACGAGACTGAAATACTTTGGAGGGGGTATCTGTAGGCATATAAAATTGCTTATAGGTCCCTTAGCACAGCTCGGCACAAACCGACGAACCAACGAGGCGACGAGATCGACGAATCGCACGCAAGCAACGGAATACATCCATTCGCATGCGGGATCAAGCCAAGTGTTCGAAGAATCAACGAGTCATCCAACCAAGGGCAGACTCGGACGAATCACGATCGAATCAGGATCAATTTCGGACTCGAACTCAGAAGCGGATTTACTGCCAAATCAGGAATCCAATTTACTGCCAAATCAGATCATCAAATCAGAGACCAAGTTAATCAAATCACGGACAGAACCAAAGGCGGAAAACACACGAGAGCCTATAAATAGGCCAAGGGGTTCTTCATTTTAGGGGGTTGGAAATTTTGGAGGCGAAGCTCTGTCGGATTCAAGACTCGAAACTTAGAAAAGATTGGAGCTTTGGGACTTCGGGGACTCACTCTTCCAGATCTGGTGCTCAGCGATCGTCAACGCCAAAAAAGGCAGGTGTTCGAGAGGACCGGATCTCAGATCTACGCAGACGTACTCCGGATCTAAGCTTGGTCTTAGATCCCGAGACTTGGACGATTGTTTCCTTAGTGAATCAATCCTCCCCGGCTATTATTTCCTTTGTGGAATAATACCCGTCGTACTGCTTAGATCTGATCGGATCTAGATCTCGCGGTGGTCCACGGATAAACCCCGGCACAGGCAAAGAACCCACACAAAGCAAGAGACCGCAAAACAGGATCTTGCGATTCGTTCGACAAATAAGGAGAAAGTTGTAATTTTCTTTATTTATTTTTTCTTTGATTTCGTTGTAACCGGATCTAAAAAAGACCGGATCTTTGTAATCGATAAACTATTACAAGAATTTGCAATGGAATCAATGATGAAGAAAACAACGATTTTTCCCGCGAACAATTCCAAGCAACAACGTCCTTCTTCGGCATTTCATCAAACACCAAGCACTCATCTTCCAAGCTACCATACTTATAACATGTATCGACCAACGCCGTGCCTGCTCTCACACTAAACCCAATATTCCTCCTATGATTCTCTCAACATAAGAATGCACCCACTTCCCCCGATTCCAACGACCCCAACTTCGCCACAGTAGACAACACTATGATTGTCGTAGCCTCATCCACCTTGAAGCCGCACATCAACATAGCTCTAAACAGCCCCCATCGCCTGGTCAAATAGCCTGTGCTTCGCATACCCACCGATCAATGAGTGCAGCCAGCGGGGTGAAGGAGCGATGACCGATGGGTTGTCCCCGGGCCCTGGGTTGTGTGGGATCGCTGCAATGGCACTCAAACACTAGAAGGGGGGGTTGAATAGTGTTTATGAAATCTAATGCGGAAACTTTAAATTTCAATAAAATAATATCACAAAGAGTAAGAAAGATCAAACCAATTGTGTAGACAATCACAAAAAATTTATACTGGTTCGGTCCTCCAGACCTACATCCAGTCCCCAAGTCTCGCTTGAGATTTCTCCACTATTTCCACTTGCAAAACCGCAAGCACTTGCAACCCGCAAGCAAACCGTATAACATTGACAATCTTCAATTGCCAATGCCACAACAATCTCTTCTTTCAAGAGATTATCAAACTGAAACAAAATGGTACAACTCTTTCTCTTCCTATAAGCCTTGATGTGTAGATGTGAGTAAATTACAATAGGCTATAGGGATGGTTTTTGTTCTAGAGTAATGGAGTTTTTATCAAGAACAAAACTGAAAATTTCACGCAGTTTTTCTCTTCAGAAATGATCTTAAGAAGTCAAGAAAAACTCAAGTTTATAGAAAGGAATTCTCATAATAAATTTCAGAACTTAAAACCTATTTATAGGTATAATTTTAGTTCAAAAATATTCAAAAATAACTGCCAAAAACGTTCATAAAACGTTCATGTTATTTGAAAGAAAATGACAGTTAGAAACACTGTATGGTCGACCAGATTGAGGCCTGGTCGACCAGACAGGCTTTCTGGAAAATTTCCTGGTCGAATCTGGAGCCTCTGGTCGACCAGGTCCATATCTGGTCGACCAGACAGAGAAATTTCTGAATCTCTGTATCTGGTTATTATATCTGGTCGACCAGACATTTCTTTGGTCGGCCAGAAACTATGTTATACATATTTTCAATAGTTTAAAATGTTATTCATTCGTTGATTAGACTTAGGATTATACTTAGAATATTTTCTATGATCTTCTAAGTGAGTAGTGTGTGTTGTGTGTGTGATCAAGGCTTGTACAAAGATTCTAAAAGAAAAGATAAAATTATATCACTCTTGTAAAGTATATTTTCTTCTTGAAGCGCGAAGTGACTTGATTAACTTCATCTTTTTGATCTTTGAAATCTTGTCTTTGATATAGCCTTAATATCTTGATTGTTGCTTTGAGATATATATCTTGAATCTGCAGTAAAATATGTTAGATAAACAATAATTTGTTATCATCAAAATATAAGAGATATTGTAACATCAACCATGTTCCCAACAATCTCCCCATTTTTGATGATGACAAATAATATTGAAAAACTTTAATTAAACATACTTACTCCCCCTGCAACAATGCATACATGTTAATTTAACACACAAAAAATAGCACTTATTAGTAATCCTAATATTGTATAACAATATTTTAATATTGCAATAGTTGTCAATATTTCAATATTCTAATATATCTCCCCATTTGTCATTAGCAAAAAGAAGAAAAGAAAGGGAGATAATAATAAATAATAAAATAATTAATACATTTCTTCAATACAACCTAATATTTCTTCAACATGGCCTAAAACTTCAAATAAATCTTCAAGATTATGCGCATAGTCCATTACATCTCCTATCCAAATAGGAAGACATAAGCTTGCAATGAAAATTAAGTTTTCTATGGGAGTCATATCGAATGTATTATGTTATTTAAGAAGAAATATTTCTCTATTTATAACCATGGAAGTAGTTATTAGAGACTAACCATCAAATAGTTATTTAAGAATTGGTTAGAAGAACTAAAATATGAGTTAAAAAAACTTATGAAACATTTCTCTTATGTTAACCAAGATAAATAACAAGAATATTTGCTAAAAATAAAATTCATTAAGCAAAAGCAAACATACTTGTTCATTAATAACTAGAAAAAGCAAACATATCAAACATATTATTAATAAGAGTTTCAGAGTTCATACCGACTGTTCCAATTCCTACCACTTGACCCTTGTTGTTGTCACCGAAGGTAACGGTTCCTCCATCTTTAAATTGTATGGAAGAAAATAAGTTCTTGTTCCCGGTCATGTGATTGGAACAACCACTATCTAAAATCCATTTTTCCTTTTTATTAGGGATGTATCACTATGTGCATGATAATTACTTTTCACAAATTTAGAATATAAATAAGCATAATTTTTCTTTTGCATAGAAGAGTATGTTTTCTCATTACTGGAGTTAGAAACATATCCTAATCCTTGTTTACTCTTAGCAGGTAATTGATAAGAAAGTAGATTATCTAGATTCTCTTTTCCTTTGTTAAATTTACCTACATTCATTAATATAGTTTCATATTTGGTTTTAAGACTTTTAACATTATCATCCAAATTTGAAATACGAACTTTAAAGAAATCACATTCTTTTTTAAGAAGTTGATTGTGACTAGATAACTTGTAATTTTCAGAAAATAACTCTTTATTCTTCTCTTTAAGATCTTCTATTTGTGAAGCATAAGGAGAGACTAAAGTGTTATTCAAATTTTCATTTTCATTTTTTAATATTTTAAAAGAAGAATTTAGTTGCTTGTATTTCAAAAATAATTCGTTAAATGCGTCAAGTAACTCATCATGATTACTTACTTGATCATCATCAGATTCATTTGCCATAAAGCACATATTCGCTTGATGATCTTCTTTTTCCTCTTCTTCATCTGAAGATGACTGGTCACTATCATCCCATGTTATCGACAAAGCCTTCTTCTTTTTGTTCTTCACTTGTTCATTCTTGTTCTTTGTGAACCCGTTGAAATTGTTAGAAGACTTCGACTTTAACTTTTGTTGTAGGGGACAATCTTTCTTGTAGTGTCCTGGCTTATTACAACCAAAACAAGTGACTTTGTTAGTATCTTTGAATTTACTAGAAGAGAACTTACCTTTCTTCAAGAATTTTCTGAATTTGCGTGTGATTATTTCAAACTCTTCTTCGTCATCGGAATCCTCATCATCAGTAGATGCTTGGAAAGCAAGAACCTTCTTGTTCTTATCTTCATTATCCTTTTTCCGATCTTCAAGTTGCACCTCGTATGCCATCAAATTCCCTATCAAATTTTCTACTGTCAATGTGGAGAGGTCGTTGGCTTCCTCTATTGCGGTAGTCTTCTTTTTCCAATCCGAAGTAAGAGCCCGGAGGATTTTCCTAACCATCTCCACTTTTGTATAGTCCTTTCCTAACGCAATTAGGGAGTTGATGATGTAGGTGAACCTTGTGAACATTTCACCAGTTGTCTCGTTGTCTCTCATCTTGAACATTTCAAACCTGTGCACTAAAACAGAAAATTTTGAGTCTTTAACCTTAGAAGTTCCTTCATGGGTTACCTCAAGTGTGTGCCAGATTTGATGTGCAGTGTTGGAAGTAGACACGCGGTTGAATTCATTCTTATCCATTGCGCAAAACAATGCATTCATTGCCTTGGCGTCAAGATTCGCATTTGTCCTTTCCACCAATGTCCATTCAGAGTATGGAGTAGTAGGCTTGTTGTAATCAGATTCCACTATGTTCCAGAGATCGAATCCTATCGATTGAAGGTAGATCTTCATCCTACACTTCCAGTAGTTGTAGTTGGAACCATCGAAAAGTGGTGGTCTTTGAGTAGAATGTCCTTTCTTGAACTGTGATGTAGATGGTGTAGCCATTGTTATCCTTGATCAACCTGCTCTGATACCAATTGTAGGATCGCTGCAATGGCACTCAAACACTAGAAGGGGGGTTGAATAGTGTTTATGAAATCTAATGCGAAAACTTTAAATTTCAATAAAATAATATCACAAAGAGTAAGAAAGATCAAACCAATGTGTAGACAATCACAGAAAATTGCATACGCAAACACAAGGATTTATACTGGTTCGGTCCTCCAGACCTACATCCAGTCCCCAAGTCTCGCTTGAGATTTCTCTACTATTTCCACTTGCAAAACCGCAAGCACTTGCAACCCGCAAGCAAACCGTACAACATTGACAATCTTCAATTGTCAATACCACAACAATCTCTTCTTTCAAGAGATTATCAAACTAAAACAAAATGGTACAACTCTTTCTCTTCCTATAAGCCTTGATGTGTAGATGTGAGTGACTTACAATAGGCTATAGGGATGGTTTTTGTTCTAGAGTAATGGAACTTTTATCAAGAACAAAACTGAAAATTTCACTCAGTTTTTCTCTTCAGAAATGATCTTAAGAAGTCAAGAAAAACTCAAGTTTATAGAAAGGAATTCTGATATAAAATTTCAGAACTTAACACCTATTTATAGGTATAATTTTAGTTCAAAAATATTCAAAAATAACTGCCAAAAACGTTCACAAAACGTTCATATTTATTTGAAAAATATGGCTGTTGGAAGCACTGTCTGGTCGACCAGATTGAGGCCTGGTCGACCAGAAAGGCTTTCTGGAAAATTTCCTGGTCGAATCTGGAGCCTCTGGTCGACCAGGTCCATATCTGGTCGACCAGACAGAGAAATTTCTGAATCTCTGTATCTGGTTATTATATCTGGTCGACCAGACATTTCTTTGGTCGGCCAGAAACTATGTTATACATATTTTCAATAGTTTAAAATGTTATTCATTCGTTGATTAGACTTAGGATTATACTTAGAATATTTTCTATGATCTTCTAAGTGAGTAGTGTGTGTTGTGTGTGTGATCAAGGCTTGTACAAAGATTCTAAAAGAAAAGACAAAATTACATCACTCTTGTAAAGTATATTTTCTTCTTGAAGCGCGAAGTGACTTGATTAACTTCATCTTTTGATCTTTGAAATCTTGTCTTTGAAATAGCCTTAATAACTTGATTGTTGCTTTGAGATGTATATCTTGAATCTGCAGTAAAATATGTTAGATAAACAATGATTTGTTATCATCAAAATACAAGAGATATTGTAACATCAACCATGTTCCCAACAATCTCCCCCTTTTTGATGATGACAAATAATATTGAAAAACTTTAATTAAACATACTTACTCCCCCTGCAACAATGCATACATGTTAATTTAACACACAAAAAATAGCACTTATTAGTAATCCTAATATTGTATAACAATACATACATGTCAATATTTCAATATTGCAATAGTTGTCAATATTTCAATATTCTAATATATCTCCCCCTTTGTCATTAACAAAAAGGAGAATAGAAAGGGAGATAATAAATAATGAAACAATTAATATAAAACTTCTGGTTCAACCCTAGTATTTTGTTTATATAAATATTTTTCTTTCTAAAACCGTTGAACAATAAAATTGTCATGTCATTTTCAAACACTATTTTATAGTTTTTATCGCATAATTGACTTATATTAAGCAAATTATACTTTAAACCATCAACTAATAACACACTATTAATAAGAGTTTTAAAGTTTATACCAACCGTTCCAATTCCTACCACTTGACCCTTGTTGTTGTCACCGAAGGTAACAGTTCCTCCATCTTTAAATTGTATGGAAGAAAATAAGTCCTTGTTCCCGGTCATGTGCTTGGAACAACCACTATCTAAAATCCATGTTTCCCTTTTTTATATATATATATATATATATATATATATATATATATATATAGCAATTCTTATGTCAACTTAAGTGAATAGCAAAAAGCTATCCACCAAAATTTTTAGCCAATCATATTTATTTTAAAACAAGCGAAAACATGTTGCAATTAGGAGTTGCAAGTATAAACAAACAACTTCAATTGCAGTTGTGAGTGCAAATTGCATGTTTCTAAAGTTCTATCAAACAGTTGCAGCAATCTTAGCTGCATTGCAACTCTAGTTGCAAGCTATCAAACGGCTATTTAGTATAGTTTTAGTTCAAACAGTTGGCTCTAATAATCATATCCATGGCATTCAAATTAAACCAAAATTTTTGTAATATAGCAATAATTAAATTGTCATATATCTAGTTATCATAGAATAATTGTGCATAAAAAATAGTAATAAAAACCACGTCAGGTTTTGATTGTTTTTACAAGTAAAGGCGGCCGCTATGCAACCGCACTTTCTTTCAATAATGGGCCCACATGGAGGGGGAAAAAATACATTCCATTTACATTGATTCATTAATGCGGGCTCGGGAGTTGCATGTCTTGCTCACCAAGCAGGGAAAAGGATTTGTTGCACCTAGAACTGTAAATCGATCTCTTCCATTAGCAACAAATAAAATAAAACAAACCATCCTTAACGTTTAACTCGAAAAATGGAAACGCGCAATTACTTATCCCTCTATATATACTTCTGAAAGTGTAAAGTTTCCCAACTTTGGTCAAGTTGTTGGGTGGTGTGATTTAATGAGCGCTGATTCGCTATTATATTGTTTCCTTCACATTCAAAGTATATTGAATAATAGAAAATAACAATAATTCAATATAAATAATGTTGGATATTTTGTTGGAGAAAATGTAATTTTGCTTTCATGAATAGTCCCACGTGGAATAATGTTATGAATACAATTAAAACGTGTGTAACGACTATACATTATGGGGAACGTTACGAAAATTTATGACGAATGCTACCGTATTAATTGTAGGAATTGTAATAGCTTTCTCAACCCTATATATACACCCCTTATTCACATTCAAATATATACAGAAACAATTCTCTCTTCTTCCTTTTCTCTCCTCTACATATTATTTTCATTCATATGTTGGTGTTATTTTTGGGCAACTGTTCTTCGTCTGAGTTGAAGCTCTGTTCTCTCGTCCGCGTACAGAGGTCGGTCGTTTTCGGGGTTTTTACCGCTAGAGGAGAGAGGATCATCTGCCCTAGGGTGATAGGCGGGACCTCAATCTTCTAGGGCAGTGTTTACACGACTGCTCCCGATTAACCCATACTTTCTTATTATTTTATTTCAGATTTATTTTACATGCTATAATTTTATTTGATAAATTTCCAACAATCTAGAAGATTGAGGAGTTTATAGCTATTGTTTTAAACCTGAAATTATTTTAAAAAAAAAACCACTGTTCACCGAAGCCACTATTCACCAGTACTGTTCACGCATTTACTGTTCATAGTTACTGATACTGTTTTACTGTTACTGTTTACGTATATTTTTTTTTGTTAACAGTCGCTATTCATATATACTGTTAAGGAACTAGAAATAATTAAGTGAACCAGTTCAAGTTTTCTTGGATTAGTTGGTGTCTAAGGCGAGGTTTAGGGGTTGCATAACGTGTTCCGCAAGGAACGCAGTATTTAATTGATCTTTGATCTCCCTCTAATACTATCCTTTCATGGCTAAACTATCGGGTAAAACTTTGATCTTTTCACTTTAGGAGTTTTTGGTTAGAAGCTGACCTAGTTAAGTTTCTGGTCTAATGGTATTGACAAAAACCTTTTCATTTATAGCTTTGTTTTACAATCATATGCAATATTATTAATTTATTACAAATCATTCGATATGGGTTTTCCATATAAATAGGGGCTTATACGTCATATGCTTATATGATTGTATTTATTTGATAATTGTTATAATTCCATATGAAACAATTTATATTCAAGCATGAATAAGAGGACCGGAATTATGAGAATAATTCATATGCATAATTTTAAATTTGGAAAGTCTCTTTTGTAGGCAACCAATTTAAATTTGGAAGGTCTTTTTTTGTAGGCAACCAATTTAAATTTGGAAGGTCTCCCTTGTAGGCAACAAATTTACAACCTCTTATAATACGATAATTTAAAATTCATGCATATGAAGTATGAAATATACTTTAAGATATGAAATCATATTATAAGGTTCTCTTGAATGCTTTGCATGTAACTATTAGTAATTTCATTCATGTATGTGCATATGCATGCATGTAAAGATATAACTGCAGTTTTTTTTAGTTCCACATTAGTTTGAAATGTTCAGATATAAAGGACAAATTCTAACCCTATGCAGTTACATCTTCAGACATAGACTACGATCATTTATAATCATAGACCATGATCTTGTATGCTAACATGTTTTAATGCCCTATCATTTTAATAGTGACTAGAAAGATTAATTTTTATAGCTCTTTATTTGACTACATGTATAATATTTTCTCTTGAGATTTCAGAAAATGATTAGAATTGATATAAATATGCTCTGTTAACTAGTATGCCTAGTTACAGGAGATGTGATGAATCAATGTCCTGAAAAATCAAATCAAGAGGTATGTCTTATAACTTCTATCTATATGATGAATAAAAGTTATATTAAAATTAGTCCATCAAATAATTAAATTGCTATTAGGTTACCTTATTCTTATAAGGAAAGATTGATTTGAAAAATAATTTAAACAAGAAGGGGACCTAATGTCAAACAATATGAAGGACTAATTGTAAAACAACTTGTGAGATATATATAACACCTGTTAGACAAAGTTGCAAAGTCTAAAAAGAATCTTGCTGACCCATTAACAAAGGAGGGTCTATCCAGGAGTATGATTCTGGATTCATCGAGGGAGATGGGGTTAAGCCCATAGATGAGGTCACTGACAGCGGCAACCCAACCCTTATTTGAAGACGTAGTTCTAATGTTGGTTTAATGTGGTAGAAACAAACTAGACTAGTGATACTTGTATGGAGCATCGACCTAGATATATTTATATATCATTATAGTAGCATGTGCTACTTCCCCTTCTCTCTGATGACGATGCTCTTATGATACAGCTGGTTAGGCTGAGTTTTACTCTTAATAAGTCCAACGCGTGTATTACGGAGGGTATGATATCCAGCTATAGTACCCTTGGAGGATTTACCAACGTGAAAGAAACCATGATGGCCACGGTTGGGGGGGCGTAGGGCTAACCTCTAGAAACTCTCATGAGTCGGTTATTGTGAGCATGACCTTTAATGCTCAACCCTCTTTGCTCAATAGATAAAGACGTATTGTGTGTGTTTTCGTCAATACCTGATTAAAGGGGCCTAATTCAAGGCCTAGTCCATTATGTCCCTCAGGTGGCGATGAACTCACTAAGGAAAGGTTCAAAGCCGAAAGCTACCTCTCCCGAATTCACGATACGTTGCCTAACCTATATGTGTTCTGTGATTTGTTGTTTTATTTATTTGTTTTTGAGTTTTCAGTCAATATTATCTTTTTGGGGTGACTGTTGGATATTTTGTTGGAGAAAAGATAATTTTGCTTTCATGAATAGTCCTACATGGAATAGTATTATGAATACAATTAAAACATGTGTAACGGCTATACATTATGGGGAACGTTACGAAAATTTATGACGAACGTTACTGTATTAATTATAGGAATTGTAATGACCAACTTTCTCAACCCTATATATACACCCCTTATTCACATTCGGATATATACAAAAACAATTCTCTCTTCTTCCTCTTCTCTCCTCTACATATTATTTTCATTCATATGTTGGTGTTATTTTTGGGCAACTGTTCTTCGTCTGAGCTGAAGCTCTGTTCTCTTGTCCGAGTACAAAGGCCGGCCGCTTCCGGGGGTTTTTACCGCTAGAGGAGAGATAATCATCTGCGCCAGGGCGATAGACGGGTCCTGAATCTTCTACGGCGGTGTTTACACGACTGCTCTCGATCAGGCCAGACTTTCTTATTATTTTATTTCAGATTTATTTTACATGCTATAATTGTATTTGATATTTTATTTTTCCAACAAATAATTGATTAAATTTTCAAAGAAGAGAACAAAAGTTATCATATCACAAGGGAATTATTTGAAAGCCCTGAAAAGCATAGTACTGATCACTTAGCGTGTAGGGTTGTTCTGTTTCTAATAGCCAGATGAATTGCAAGATGGCAACTTAAATAACGCACTTGACCTTCTAATTCTAGAAGTTCATTTGATCATAATCATATCTGAAGTTATGTGAAGCTTAGCTCGATCGAGATTTAGAATAGCACATTAATTATTGGTCATACTTTTTTCTCAAGATATGGCAATTTACTAGGTTAATTAGTGAAGAGGATTAATAGAGACGAGGGAGTCCCAATTGAAAGTACCCTATCTTGCTCTGATACCAATTGAAAGTACCCTAGAGGAGGGGGGGGGGGGGGGTTGAATAGGGTTATTGCTAATCATATTAGATATTAATATTGATTAAAATTATTTAACAAATATATCCTAACAATATTGATACACAATTTGATATATGCAAGAATATATGAACAAGAGTAAATAAACAAGTGATAGTGCGCAAAGACAAACACAAACACAAGATATGATCACGGAGTTCGGACCTTCCGTCCTACGTCTCCGCTCTCCTCTCCTGGGGAGAACTCCACTATCACAACCGGGGTTTTTTTACGCTCACTCGAACAACGTTTACACCTCACAATTCGGTTTTCTAGTTCACCGAAAACTTTACAATACACACAATTGCACTCACACTCTACACCCTCTAAGTGTTAGTCTCTAGCCCGTGTTTCCCTCAAGTGCTCGGAATTATGTACTACCTCTAGGTATTATAACCGACGCCACTCCTCTTGGGACAACCCCGTCTCTCATCACACACTCCTCTCGGTGCACACGTGTGATACAACGTGTAACTCACAATTAAGCACGATATAATAAAATGTTCTCTATAATAGGTGAGAACTCAATGTAAGCTCAATCTCAAAAATCATAATCCCACAACCCAATATATGATGTATGAAATGCAATAAGCTCAAATAGGGTGTGTGTGATAAAATGAGTATAAATAAAATCTAACTAAATTAACAAACTAGCAATAATAAGAATATGAAAATCAATAATAAAATTGCTAGAGAAAAGAGTTAGAAAAACTTCTCTATAATCACAAAGAGGTTGAAGAAGATTGAGGATGAATTCCGCTAGAGAAAAGAGTTAGAAAAACTTCTCTATAATCACAAAGAGGTTGAAGAAGATTGAGGATGAATTCCACAGTTGAAAATGATAGTCTCCTCTTTGTAAACTCAAACACCAAACTTAAACTTAAGAAACAAACTTTTAAACACTTAAAACTCTTGTTAAAAACCTTCTTAAAAAAACTTCATTCTGATGAGAACAATAGAGGTTTTTATAGGAAGAAAAACAAAGGCACAAAACCCAAGAAAAACCAGCAAAACTAATAAAATAACAAAGGCTGGAAATATAACCGTTGGAGCTGATCAGTCGACTGACGGGATGCATCAGTCGACTGATGAGCTGATCGTTGGAGGCGTTTTCCGGCTCATCAGTCGACTGACGAACCTTATCAGTCGACCAAAATAAAACAGAAACATTTTGAATTGCATGTACTTTCTTCAGTCGATTGATCGGTCGATTGATTTCATCAGTCGACTGACGAGTCGACTGATAACAGATTTTTAGCCTGATTGAAACAAAAAATCTGATTTTTAAATTGCTTTTAAAAATAGCAAACTAATTCAGAAAAATGTAAAAATTTGGGAAATGATTGTAGACATGATAATACACATGCTACAAAAACTGATTTTTAAAAATCACCACCCAAATGAGAAATCTCTTCATTTTACAAAATAGTCCAAAACATGAAAATGAAAACATATTTGTTTTAACATTTTGACTACACTATGTTTTGAAACTTCATAAACTGATTTTATAGACTTAATAGAAGATGTATATTATGATTGTTAAGTCTATAAACTAGAATACAATATATTCACATATAATCAAAATATATATATATATATATATATATATATATATATATATATATATAAACAAAATGTGTATGTGTGTATATGATTGAGCTTTAAGTATTTAACACACATAATATAAAACCTAAACTAATATACCAAGCGATGATCTTGATCTTTAATAAGCTCTGACTTGGTTGCGGATGAAGCTTGATCTTGAATATGACTTGATGTATAATGACTTCATTCCACTATTCCGCCAATCTCCATTAGATATGATCGTGAATGTTCGATTCCATCCATCCTCCAACTTCGTTGTTTGTCTAGAATACCTAATAAGAAAACATAAACACTAGACATACAATATTAGGAATTTTTTGTAATCATCAAAACAAGATTAGAAGATGTAGGCTCATAACATGAGACCCAACAATCTTCCCCTTTTTGATGATGACAAACAATCTACACAAAGAGTATATAAGGTATACAATAAAACACAATACTCTTAAAATATACTCACAATCAACTTGTTTCTCCCCCTTTGGCAACATCAAAATGGGGAAATAAAAAAAATAAGAGAGCGAAAGCTCCCCCTATCATAAAGCATAAGTGAGTATAAAAAAAAGTATAGGGATTGTTCCCCCCTATCAAAATGTCATATGGAAAATATACAAATATAAACATGGCAAACAAATGTGACTAAGCATGAATATAGAATATCACAACTCATATTAAAAAAGACCAAGTGATCACATATATTATTTATTAAGAGAAGAGTCACAAGAGTCTAAAACATAGATATATATCCAAAAAAAAATCAATCATCAAATGATTTAAAAAAAATATTTGGATATAACAAAAGTAGATCATGAAAAAAAAATGAAATCATGAACCTCATGAAGGTTCAAATAAAAGCCTCAAATGATACTAAAATAAATTCAAAGTGTATATATTGTATCATTTTGATAAAAGCAAGAGAGGTGAGCATAACAAGCTCTTGAAACAAGTTTCAACTCAAATAAAGCTTTTAGCATCCGGTAAACATCCCGGGGTGTTGCTCAAACATATAACCTCTCATATGCAAATACAAAACAAGGTATATATCTAAAAAGTGTTTGATCAATAGAAGAAATTATTTTTGTAAAACTTGATCAAACCAAATAAGGAATACATTATAAACCATAAATAGATGATCCGGAAGCTCAAACACTTAAATATCGTCATAAGAGTGTTTCATAATGATCCTATAAACATAAACATATGGTTTAAACTTAAAAATTCGAAAACAAAGTATAAAAACAATCATGTTTTAGCATGAAAAAAAATCATCTTGATAAAAATCGTATCAATTCATAAAGGATGAAAACATAAAAATCTATGAAAGAGAATCATGAAAAAAATATGAATGATAACTTTTCAAATCAAATACCAAATATAAAATTGTTTTCAAATTGTTTATAAAATTTAAATAAAATCGTCTTTAAGAACATGAAAAACTAAAAGGTTAAAAAATTTATTCTTAAAGAACTAAACATGTTTTGGTACCTGATTATTCTTGGTACCTAAGAGGCTAGGGATATGACCCCTATCATTAAAGCTTAAAGCCCTAGGGTTATGATCCCTTTTGGGCACATTTTGTGCACGAGTTCGGTCATAGCAATAATTATGCAAATGACCCATTCGATTGCAATAAGTGCAATGAAGATGATGCATTTGTTTATGTTGACCATGTGGATGTGCACGTGGAACATTTGCAAACAAAGGTAAATTATTTGAAGCTTTTTGCAAATGTGAAACATTTTTAAACATGGGTCTATTTGGAACATTTTGCAACATGGAAGCTTTTTGCAAATTATAACAAAATTTTGTAATATGTCCAAATCTACCACAAACATTGCAGTTAAACACATGTGGTATTTTAGAATCATTTGGCAAAAGAGAATTCCTTTTTAAATCAAAACAATACTTGGCCAAATGACCAAAACGACCATAATATTCACACTTATACACACCAGCATGCTTATGATGAACTTTGGATGCATGTGCATGTGTGTGTGATGATGAAGTTTGATGGGATGCACAAACATGATTAGGCTTATTAGGCTTTTGTGCATTATAACAAAATTTAGCAATATGACCTTTACGACCGTAAATTGAACACTTGTAAATTTTGTTATACTTGTGTGCGTAAAGAATAGATTTCTTGAAAACAATTTTGTAGAACTTTGCACACAAGTCCATAAGCTTGTTGTTATTAACAATGCAAGCTTTTAATGTTGAATCTAAAGGGGATATTCTACTTTTAACATGATTCAACTCATTATAATCCACACAAGCATTGTTGTTAGAAGTAGAACATGCATGATCAATTTTGAAAAAATTAAGCTCTTTTCTTATGTTCTCAACTTCTAACATAGCATCACATTTAGCATGAAACAAACTAGTATTTTCTAATTTTATTTTTTCATTGCATTCTTTATGATTTATATTTTCATTTGCAATGAGATCAAACTTAGTGGCTAGTGTTTCATGAGAGGATTTTATTTCGACATGCTTGCGTTTTAAGTTAATGTAGCTACGTTGCAATTTCTTATACTCATGCATAAACAATTCATAACCATATGCGAGTTCATCAATAGTAAGATTATTTTCGTTATCGGACTCATATACCTCACTAGGACTATCGCCTAGTGGCCGAGTGTATGATGAGGCTCCTTGTGAACTTGTAGTAGGAGCCGCCAAAGATTGTCGGATCACCTCCAAGTTCCCTTGATGTGCTTCAAATAATTTCCAAATTGCATAAGTACTATCAAAATGAGCAAGTTCATTAGAAATACATGGACCAAAAGCATTATGCATAAATTCTAACACTAACTTCTTTATTGTGAACAATTTCTTGTCATGTTTGCTCCACTTGGATTTCTCCGAAGTGGGCACAATATAAGCATTGTCAATAACTTCTCATAAATCTATGTTTCTAGATTCAACAAAAAATTTGAATCTACAACACCATTGTTCATAAGGGAAGTTACTATATTTAGGCGCAACATTTATATCGTAGCCTACATCAAACATATCCATAATATATGAGAAAGCGAATTAAATAATATCAAAACAAGATTAGTAACAATATTAAACCTTGGACCGTTAACTCAAGGCGGTTAAACCTTACATCAAGAACACCAAGCTCTGACACCAATTGAAAGTACCATATCATGTTCTGATACCAATTGAAAGTACCCTAGAGGGGGATGAATAGAGTTATTACTAATCTTATTAGATATTAATGCCAATTAAAATTATTTAACAAATATATCCTAACAATATTGATATACAATTTTATATATGCAAGGATATATGAACAAGAGTAAATAAACAAGTGATAGTGCGCAAAGAGAAACACAAACACAAGATATGATCATGGAGTTCGGACCTTCTGTCCTACGTCTCCGCTCCCTACTCTCGGGGAGAACTCCACTATCACAACCGGGTTTTCTACGCTCACCCGAACAACGTTTACACCTCACAATTCCGTTTTCTAGTTCACCGAAAACTTTACAACATACACAATTGCACTCACACTCTACACCCTTTAAGTGTTTGTCTCTAGCCCGTGTTTCCCTCAAGTGCTCGGAATTAAGACCTACCTCTAGGCATTACAACCGACACCACTCCTCTTGGGATAATCCCGTCTCTCACCACACACTCCTCTCGGTGTACAAGTATGATACAACGTGTAACTCACAATTAAGCACAATACAATAAAATGTTCTCTACAATAGGTGAGAACTCAATATAAGCTCAATCTCACAAATCACAATCCCACAACCCAATATATGATGTATGAAATGCTACAAGCTCAAATAGGGTGTGTGTGATAAAATGAGTATAAATAAAATCTAACTCAATTAACAAACTAGCAATAAATGATAATAGGAAAAACAAAAACGAATTGCTAGAGAATAGAGTTAGAAAAACTTCTCTATAAACACAAAGAGGTTGATGAAGATTGAGGATGAATTCCTCAATTGAAAATGCAAGCCTCCTCTTTATAAACTCAAACACCAAACTTAAACTTTGAGAAACAAACTTTTAAACACTTAAAACTCTTGTTAAAAACCTTCTTAAAAAAACTTCATTCTGATGAGAACAATAGGGGTTTATATAGGAAGAAAAACAAAGGCACAAAACCCAAGAAAAACCAGCAAAACTAATAAAATAACAAAGGCTGGAAATATAACCGTTGGAGCTGATCAGTCGACTGACGGGATGCATCAGTCGACTGATTGGCTGACTGTTGGAGGTGTTTTCCAGCTCATCAGTCGACTGATAAACCTTATCAGTCGACTGATGACCTCATCAGTCGACTGGTCAGTCGACCAAAACAAAACAGAAACTTTTTGAATTGCGGCACTTTCTTCAGTCGACTGATTGGTTGACTAATTTCTTCAATCGACTGACCAGTTGACTGATAAACAGGTTTTCAGCCTGACTGAAATAAAAAAAATCTAATTTTTAAACTACTTTTAAAAATAGCAAACTAATTCAAAAAATATAAAACTTTGGGAAATGATTATAGACATGATATAATACACATGCTACAAAAACTGGTTTTCAAAAATCACCTCCCAAATGAGAAATCTCTTTATTTTACAAAATAGTCCAAAACATGAAAATGTAAACATACTTGTTTTAATATTTTGACTACACCATGTTTTGAAACTTCATAAACTGATTTTATAGACTTAATAGAAGATGTATATTATGATTGTTAAGTCTATAAACTAGAATACAATATTTTCACATATAATCATGATATATATATATGTGTGTGTGTTGTGTTCATTTTCATGTATATATGGCAAACACATTGTTTTATTAAAACCAAACATTGTAACTATGAAACATGTATGTATGTATATAAATAAGTATTTGTTTCATATTTAAACTAGAAAACCATAAAACCAAAACTTATGTAGATCAAGTATCCGCGTGTATCAAGTACAGATGACTTGCTTTGGCATTTGATGGGCATGTTTCATTTACTTCTAAACCCGGCCTAAGTGGGCACTCACGAGATGGATGTTCTCTATAGATTGAGTTATTTTAGCCTAGTGCATAACATATCATGTATAACCAAGTAATAAAAATGTTCACCTAGGTTAATTGACGAGAGATACTTAGACATCTCATAGTTTATGTATAACCCTGGGTTGTGTTTGTGCGGTAGTGCCAAATGAGTTAGTGCACACAAGTCAAGTAAAGTAAGAATCCAAATAACGTTCTTAGCAGGTACACTAAATATACATTATCCCATGAGAGCTTTCTTTAAATAAGATTATGTAGAATTTGATGTTAGTTAGATGCACACACTACCTTTAGATCATGCATCATGAGCTAGGTGCACTCTCGTTATTATTTCTATGATGATGTTGTTTTGGTTATCTGCTTTTATTTGTTCTATGTTCTGGATTTTTGAGATGCATGTTCTTTTCATGAAAGCAAGTAAAGTGATACAGTTATATAGCTTTTCTTATTTTTAAACTAGTAATGTATTCATGATACATATTACATGTGCACCCATCCTTTATTTTACCACTTACTAGAGGCTTTCTGACTGTCTTGGTTTGCACACCAATGGTGAACCCGAATTATCTAGCCTTTCTTTCAGGCATGCCAGAATACTGACTTGTCTATCTTTTTACTTTGATTTTGTGATTTGTCGTAGATGGAGTTCCTGACGACCAGCTTGTCTATCTTTTTGCTTAGTTCTATTTCAACCTTTTTCACCAAACTTTGATGTTTATATTTATCTTACTATTGTCATGTAGTAATTCTAATATTTGTAGATGGTTGTAGTAGTTATTTCTATCTTATGAGGCTATGTGGTTTGGCTTTTATATATCCAAGTTTGATGACATCGATATCAAACTTGTGATATTTGTTATGTTATTCATCATCTGTGAGATTTATTGATATTTGTTGAGTATCTTGTTTCTACTGAATACTTTCTTATGCTGTATTTTAGTTTCTTACATTTGATTTTATGTATAATTTTTTATAATTTTGTTGTGTGTATGGTGTATGAAATGTATGTATCGATCATTGATATAGTCTTAAGTACATACTTTTGGGTGGTGTTTGGCCCGATTATATATGCTTCTAAGCCTAATCACATAACTATCAGGTGCTTCTGAGACACAGGGTGTGACAAATTTGGTCATTGCCTATTAGGCTTTAATTTGACAACTCAAACTGAATAGAATATACATCAATGAGAGCAAGTCCCTATTGATTAGAAAGTCGATATCACGATCAAGGATTGTGTGATTTTAAAAAGAGCACACCTGATAATGAAAAAAGTTGATCCAACGTATCAGGTGATCTTCCTTTCCTCACTCTTCCAAATTAATCAGAACAAATCTATTTCACTACAGATAATTACTAGATGACAACTTCCTATCATAAATCTTTTCACAAGCTAAGTATTCTTTGACAAAAGTACGATAACTTCCTTACCTATGGTCATATCAATCAACCTATCACCACCCTCAAATCAAAAGACAAATATCGAGCACCACAGTCTCTCTTACAAACTAAAGAGAACTCCTTGCACCATCCTTGAAGATGGTTAAAAAATATTCTATCCAGGTAATGTTCAGTTTGGATCTAAAAAGTAAATGCCCATGGGCTAAATACTTTACAATTAAACCCGTAACCTTTAACAATAAATCCGTAACCTACACAACAAACCCATAACCTTAACAACAAACCCGTAACCTTAACAACCAACCCGTAACCTTAACAATCAATGCATAACCTTTACAACCAACCATTATCCTTAACAACGAACATTCTAAAAATACGAAAAGAATAAAAAACAAAAATAATAAAATAATAATCCTCTTCAACCATTTCAATATCATCAAAGTAACATCACAATAGAGAGAGAGAGAGAGAGAGAGAGACAGAGAGAGAGAGAGAGAGAGAAATATGGGTATGCTTGGTACCAAGCACAAGTTTTGTGCTTGGTAGTGATGTGTCACATCCCTATCCACTCATTACCCATGTGAATGTGGTCTCATATTTGAATGAGTGGAGGGAAATGTCACACCTCACTACCAAGCATACCCATATTTCTCATATATATATAATGTGTATGTGTGTATATAATTGAGCTTAAAGTATTTAACAAACATAATATAAAACCTAAACTAATCTACCAAGCGATGATCTTGGTCTTTAATAAGCTCTGACTTGGTTGTGGATGAAGCTTGATCTTGAATATGACTTGATGTATAATGACTTCATTTCACTATTCCGCCAACTTCCATTGGATATGATCGTGAATGCTCGATTCCATCCATCCTCTAACTTCGTTGTTTGTCTAGAATACCTAATAAGAAAACATAAACACTAGACAAACAATATTAGGAATTATTTGTAATCATCAAAACAAGATTAGAAGATGTAGGCTCATAACATGAGACCTAACACCAATCAATAAGGAAAGTTGTTAATATTATAATGTTTTGATCAATAATGCACGTACTACTTCTTAATGATATCTTGTATTCAAGTGAATGATAAAAATATTTAACTTGTCATTTATATAGTTGTATGAAAATGATACAGAAAGTTAAGAGTATTTCTTGCAATTATTTTTAAAATGCTTTTGAACACAAGCCAAGAACATTAAAATATGCATTAGTTTGACCGTTAGCTCTGAACTTAAACTATTAATTAGAAAAGATTAAAAACATTCTCTGCTGTGGGACAATTGGGAGAGGTTGACATGTTTGATGATCTATGAAATGCCTAAAGTGCATGTATATGCGTTATTTAAAGAAAAGATGAGGACTTGTCACTAATGTATGGAGAGATGGGGGTGTCCATTTGAGCCTGAGGTCTGAGCCCGGCCCACCTGGTCGGACCGGGTAGCCCTGGCTCGGGTCTGGCCCGAACCTGACGGAAGATTTTGGACTGGACCGGATAGGTCGGTCCGTGGTCTAACGGTTACAAATGTGACCATTGGACCGGGTTGGGGCCAACCCGGACTCGGCTTGGTCCAATCCAGCACAAATGTGATCGTTGGACCGGGCTACCCAGGTTGGTCTTGACCCGGTCCAAACGGTCATAAATGTCATTGTTGCTCGGGAGTCCCGGGCCTGCAACGTGCGGTCTGATCAAAAAGGCTTATAACGACTATTTTTGATCTTTTGACCAATATACTCCTAAAAACGGTCAAAATTTAAGGATATTTTGGTCATTTTGCTAGGGGCTGCCTCTATAAATAGAGAAGGATTTTATTTGTCTTTTCTCATCAAAAACTCATCTACTTCTCTCAATACTCTCTTATACTCTCAAATACTCTCTTATTCTCTCTTTCACTCTCTAATTCTCCAACCAAATAGCTTCCTCCTTCGATTATGAAGAGCAAGTTCTAACTCCCGATGTTAAAATGAGTCCTACTCCTACTACACTTTGTTCGCGGGGAAAGTTGGTGTTTTCTTCATTATCGATTCCATTGCACTCAGTTAACAACTTTATG
>NC_033797.1:119680969-119708516 GCF_001876935.1 Asparagus officinalis
CTGAGGAGTGTTCTAACCTGGTCTTCTGGAAGGGAGCAACCGTTTCTAAATCTATCAAAGCAGAGCTCAGTTCGGTGAAAGTTCAGGTTCTTGGTATCTGAGGGGAGTGATTGTTGATAGCTATCGAGGAGAAGGTAGAATTTGTACGGGATCAAGGTTGATGCGGAAGTCCAATTGTATCGACCTGTCTACTGACCGAAGTGAATGGATTGCATTCACTTGGCTTCATAGGATGAATTGATCTGTGTTTATTACGGGTTGACCATGCGGTTGACCGGAAATTTCCTTTCTATCTTTACTGCCCAAGGTACTAGCTAGTTGACCAAGTGGATTCTAATTGCTTATAGCTTGGTGTTGGGTGGGCATTGTCCGGTTGATTGCATGAAGGAATTCACGTGCTAGATGTTTGACGTACATATTCGTTGGTTTGAGTCTAGAGGCCTTATGTTTATGGTTTTAACCTTTCAGGACATTTGAGACGTTTATCTTGATCTGGATGTGAGGTTGATTACGCTTGATGGGAGGAGGACGTGATTTTATACGGCAATTTGGTTGTTAATTGTAAATTGAGTTGAGGAATGTGCTTTCCCTAGGAAATGATTGGGTCGAAGCGGATCATACTCTACATGTCAATTTTTTGTCCAGTTCCGGCGGAGCAGAATTTCCTAGATTCCATGCAAAGTTGGGATGATTTCTCCATGGATTGCTAGGTTTGGAGAAATTGGGATCATTTCTAGGATTGTGGAAATGCAGCGTTTTATCTGTTTCTAATGACATGATTGTTTCCTAGAGAGGACATCCTCTGAACGCTGGGTAGGGACTGACAATTATGACATCCTGGAAAGAAACATGATTGAGTTGGCTGGAGCTCGCTTCTTATATTTCTAGGCCTTCTAACTCGCAGAATTGTCGATTCTTTGTTCGAGCTAATGTCCTTGACTCCAAGCGAAAGACACTAGACTTAAAATGGGACTGATGAAACTTCTGTATCGCACTTTCCCATTGCATTGTTTTTTCAGAAAGCTCTTCCAAAAACTCAAGCTTATCACAGCTTTTTTCACTCATAAATCCCCTGTGGACACATTGATTCTAAGGAACGTTTTTGCACGAATAATCTAATCCCTCCTATAACTTATTTGGCACAATCGCATTTCTCTAAACCGTGATAGAGACATTGGATGAGAAGATCTTTAAATCGGTCAAAATACTTCAAAAAGGTTCTCGGAATTTTAAAGTTATTGAATGCTGTTTCCTAAGTTTACCGTTTTATGAATTAGGAAAAAAAGTTCTTAAGAAAAACGGGGGTTGACAATTCATCCAAGTTGAGATGGAATTTTGTGGTAAGCTGTACAGACCATTTTTAGCTTTATTCTTAGAGCAAATGGACTAAATCTAAAGCTTAACCGCGATCTTTCATTTACTTCTCTCATTTTATCATAATACACACTTCCTCAAATTCCGATAATAAAATATATGGTTTTCTGTTTCTTACCAAGGAATTTGGGGAGCATGTTTATGTATACGGTTAAGCTCAATTATTCCATTTGTTTCGGGGAACTAATGCATGCATGGGATTTGCATTTCTTATGGGCATAGACATATCATGAAGAACGGGTGGATTGGATGCTTCGCATTGATGATTGGTTCAAAGCGGAATTCAGCTCGATGTGTATCGTATCCCTTAATCCACTGTTGCTACACCAAAATTTATTTTTTTTATTTTTAAATTCTTTTTTAAGAAAAGAAAGAATTAGTTTTTTTTATTTGAGAGATAAAGAAAAGAAATCCTAACTAAAACAAATCAAACATCATTTTCAATCAACTCTAAATTTAGGGTTTAGGCCTAATTCACTAGACCAAGCGCTCCTAACAAAAATCCTACAGTGAAAAGATAAAGTTAATTACCAGGTTAGTTTGACAGGTAGGATGTTACTGAGGGGATCAAGAATCAATTAAGACTCATTCGTCTTAACGGAGCGCTTTACGCAACCCCTAAACCGTTGCCTAGACACCAATAATCTGAGAAACTTAAACCGGTTCACTTTAAGGATTTTGTTCCTTATTGAGCTCGAATTCCTTAGGGGCCACGTTCTAATTGAGTTTTTATTAGGCTTGGGTGGTGATACGTGAGGAATTCGTTGATATTTTTGGGCTAAGAACAAGGGTGATATGAAATCCCTCACCTTATACTGATTATTGGGTTTTGCCTTAAAATACTTTTAAGTGGTGTCGAAATCAGATTTGCTTAATCACTTGGGTGAGTCTCCTCACTATATTGAAATACCAACCTATGAATTAAAGCACAAAAGGATGGATAAAAAATCTTTCTTTTTAATTAGGAGTAACAATTCAACAAAGAGAAGGGGTTTGTTTGAGATTTATTATCTTGTTGAAATGTCCAGTGTGGAGGATGAATTTTATTATGGTCAACAATAAAAATAAAATCTCTTTTTTTTTTAAGTCCTAATTTCTCTAATTGTGAAGAAGCTGCTAAAGGTGGAATTTAAATCTAGAAAGAGGAGACGTTACCGGAAAGCAATCTTCAAATCCTAGCTCTTCCAATCCGCGATCTTCAAAGCTCCAAGGCGTTTCTTCAACAAAACACACAAGTTAAAGAACCAAATTAATTAAAAACCTAATTAAGCCCTTCCCGGAACGGCCGCCAAAACTTGATACGGCTTAACAATGTACAAAAAGGTTGCAAAGGTGCCACCGTGTCAAGTTATTAGTATTTAAGATATCGATCCCACGAGGAAGGTGTTTTGTAGGAGACACTATTAAAACGCGTTCTTATTTTTGCTGTTGTGAAATAGGACGTAAATGAGTCGCAATGTGATTGTGGAGAGATAGAGAGAATGAAAATTGGTGTTGTGATAAGTGCAAAGGTGTTTTAAGCTGGAGTAGGATTTGAGTTGATCCAATAGGTGGAGGAAAGAATAAAATAAAAAAATCAGAATGAAGAATAAATTCAAGAATAAGAAAATGCAAGAATTAAGATGGTTGGATTCAATTATAGATATGCGATAGTCTAAAATTGATACCACTTTTAAAGGTGATCTCCCTAGAGGGTTCTAGACCTAAAGGCGATCAAAAAAATAAAATAACAAAAAGGAAACTTAACCCAAGGGGTTCTAGCCTCAAGGTGAATAATATAAGAATTAGACATCTTCTCTAACTACAAAATACATTGCAAATTCTAAACTACCAAATAAATTGTAATGAATTAAATAGCAAGAAAATAAATCTATTCTTATAAGCATGAAATAAATCTAAGGGCAGAGCGGTTCATGCCTCTTGGATATTACCAAGAAAATAATCTTAAACTACGAAGCATAGAAATAATCTACACTATAGCAATAAAAGATAAATGACAGAAAAAAGGAAGAAATGCAACTCTAAATAATTCTTCTCTCCTCTTCATCATCCAACAAAAGAGAAGAAATATTAAAGTGCGTGAAAAAATTGATTATTATTAGATTGCAACTAAGTTACAATTTTTGGAGGCTTGTCAATTAGAGAGGATAGGCCCTTCTCTCCAAAGCGAGTTTTAAAAATTTCTCAACCTTTAACCTCACTCTTACCCATTTTATAGTAGAACATAAGATGAATGAGAGCCATTGGATTCTCTTATCCAAACAACAATTCAAGCTTAGATTCGTAAAGACTGTACAGCGATATCCACTGCAGATCGATACAGGATCGATGACGGCATCGATGTCCGGTATCCGATGCGGATCGATTGCCGCCTCGATGCAGGCATTCGAATGCCTGCCCTTCTCCTTTTGCTGTCGCGGAGTTCCTCTTTCTACTTGGCTTTTGCGATTAGAGATTTTGGGCTTTTGCTTGGCTTTTGGGATTTCTGATTTTCTGTATTTATTTTGTGGCTTTGCAATTTCTTGGGCTTTTCTCTTTTCTTAGCTTGGGCTTGAGTAATTTGGAAATTAAATATTTCAATGCATTCGGCTTTCTTTCTTCATTTAATTCATGGGCTTTTTGTGAGAGTGGGAATTTGAAGATTTATTTTCAATTAAGCCTTGATTAAACATAAAACTTATTAGTGCGGTTAGTGGTATATTTATTCATATAAAATAGATAATGAGGGTATAAAACTGTAATAAAATGTGATTATCATTCATCAGTGCTTAGATTTGTTGGTCATGCATTTCTCTCATGTTCTGCATGGCCATCTGCATTTCGAACTTGAAGCTCTCTTGTTGTTTAGCCATGGCTTCTTCGAGCATCTTGGCAACTTGTTCCGTAGTTATCATAAGTGACTCGCGAGGTTGTCCCTCGCTGGATACTGTGTTATCTGATGCGACCGCAGAGCAGGCATCCGATTCTTCATCTTCTGAAGGTAATCTTGTCCGAATCCTACCATAAGTTCCTCGTACGATGGGTCCAGACTGCAGACGTGTTATACGCCGAGATGCTTCCGGAATCGACTCGGGATTATTCCGTGTCGATGTCCCTTTGCTGGTCATATTAGTGGTGACCCTCGGAAATTCTCTGTCTTCAACCACCGTTTTTCTTTGTCGGAAACGCCTACGCCTTGGTTTTGGCGTTTTGGTACTGAGCCTTTCGAAAACCGAAATTCTTTCGGGGACTGTCTTGATGCAGTTGCACTCATACAATACTGCCTGAATAAGTTTGGAACAAGGGCATTGAGTTTCTAGTTCTCGAGGACTCATTTTCCTGGTTTTACTCGTACCCCCAACACGATAGTACAACTCATCGGCTTGAAGGTCAGAGTAACCTATCGTGTGTTGGCACGACTTCTCAGGTATAACGTCATCATTATCAGATGACAATGTTTCCTTCTGAGGGCGAACTGCCTTCTTTGGGTTTTCAAGAGTCACACGCCTCGAAACATGCCTTTGTGGGCGTGAATTCTCAGCTGGCTCCTGGACTTCAATGCGCAAATTGGTGCGCCTAGCTGCCATGATCTTTTTGTCATGTTGAGGGTGGCGGCGACTCTCAGCATGTTGAGTCGTTCGGGGCTTCTTTATCGGGCCCAAACGTTCTTGAACTGGAGCTTTGCATCCCTCATCGGGAAGTAGACCGAGACGCTCCAAAACTGACTTCTCTCTTCGGGATGATTCTGCGGGATCTCCCGGAGTAGCTACTGGAATTACTTGCGCTGAAGGCTGCAATGATTTTTCCTTAGCCTGAATCACCGCTTTAGACTTCGGCCTCCATACTTGGCGGATTAGTGGCGACTTCTTGGCCACCTCCTTCTGCAGTCTTTTGCGGGCTTCTTGGACTTGAGCCCGTGCCTGAGCTAAAAGTGCGCGGCGCTTGCGAATGCGCTCCTCAAGTGTCGAACGATTCTGTTTGACACGGATCCATTCATTTGTTGGCGGCTTGGAGGAGCTGGCATTCATTGGTTGTTGAGGCTGTTTGCCTCTCCTGTTCTTCAGATCCGCGTTATAGCGGATTCCGTCAGTGGACTCCATCGCCTTTGCGAATTGTCGCGCCAGGCGTTGATGTCGCCTCTGGCGGGCTCTCTTTGAGAGAGTCACTACGCCCTCAGCGGCGGATGAATTAGCGAGAACAGCTTTGACCTGGTTGGAGGTCGGTGGGACTTCACCCAATGCAACTTTGGCATCAATCGGGGTGAGATCTTCGTTGGCATTCTGCACTTCTTCGTACCAACGAACTTTTCTCCTGGAGGAGAGCTTCTTGGACTTGAGGGGGGAGGTGGATCCGGACGAGGATGATAGATAATCCTTGAACTTTTGTTGGTCGAATTCATACTCGACCTCCTCTTCGACCGGGATCGAGATCCGCGGCTGCGATGCAACGATCTCGGCAGCGAGATCGGTGGCTCCCATTGTGGTCGCCAGATTGTTCGCGGGGAAAATTATTTTCATTGATGTCATTGTTTTTCTTGAGCAACAGTTTATCGGTTACAAAAGATCCGGTCTTTTTATACGATCCGGTTACAACAAAATCAAAGAAAAAAGAAAAATTACAACTTTCCTTTTCTCAAACAAATCGCAAGATCCTGTTTTGCGGTCTCTTGCTTGTGTGGGTTCTTTGCCTGCGCTGGGGTTAATCCGTGGACCACCGCACGATCTTGATCCGGTCGGATCTACACGGTAAGACGGGTGTTATTTCACGAAGGAAATAACAGCCGAGGGGATTATTTCACCAAGGAAATAATAGCCTTAAGTAATCGAAATCGACCAAGCGAAATCGATACTCTTCTCGGGATCAAAAACCAAGTTTTGATCCGGAGGATAACCGTGTGGATCTCAGATCTGATCTCTCTCGAACTCCTGCCTTATTTGACGTGGACGATCGCCAAGAACCAGATCCGAAAAGTCCGAGTCTTCAAAGCTCCAAAACTCCGAAGTTCAGTTCTCAATCCAGCAGAGTTTCACCTCCAAAGTTCCAAGTCCCTCAAACAATGAGCCTAGGGGTCTATTTATAGGCTCTTCAAACCAGATCTGGGCTCTTGGATATATCGTCCGATGGTTCGTTGGTTTGTCGAATCACCGTGTCGAGCTGTGTTAAGGGACCTATAAGCAGTTTTATACGCCTACAATTGTGGCATCAAAACAATCTTCTTATCAAACCACCAAAAGACAAAAGTATTATCATGACCCTTATAAGTAGCATCCACGTCGTAGTGCCACAGTCTTCCTAAGAGCACATGACAAGTATCCATATCCACTACATCACATAAAATCTCATCCTCATAATATTTACCAAACGATAAAGGAACCTTGCAAACTTCTAGAACATGAACTTCAGGGCCCTTCTTAATCCATTCAATTTTGTAAGGAGAGGGATGATTCTACATTTTAAATTAAGTGTCTTTACCAAAGCCTTGGAGACCACATTCTCGCTACTGCCAGTGTCAATAATCATGTTGCATACTTTACATCTAATAGTTCATCGGGTTCAGAATATCTTGTGGCGTTGCAAATCATCTTGCATCTTTGGGGCTAGCAAAAGGCATTGAACAATACAAGCTACATCTTCTCTTTCGTCTCCCACTTCAATCTCAGCTCCTTCATAGAGGACAATGCAAAATTCAGGTGTGGGGGTGGGAATTAGTTATTTTTTCTTCTTTATTTTACCTTTTTAGTTGCATTTTTGCATTTTTGTCATTTTTTCTTTTTCTTAAAAAAATTATAAAAATATTGTCACTTGTCAAATTAATAGAGCAAAGTAATAATTGATTCATTTGATAAAGTTTAAATTTTTCTAATCCCTAGTCTGTTATGTACTCAAGTTTACCTTTTATAATAACTCTAAATTAATTTCCTAAGAAATAATTTTCAAAGTAAGCCTTAATTAGAGTTTTAATAAAATAATAAAATTTTTGCATACTTAACTTAGAGTTGAAAATAATTTTTCAAGTTGTCTTGATTTACATATTTTTCAGAATATATACATGTAAAAACTAACCTTACAAAAGAAGAGTGTGAAAAATGGGCACAAAAAAAAGAAATAAAAACTCTTGAATTCAAGGTGATTCTATCTTATAAAGTCTAAGTTGACCGAGTAATTAAGCCCAAGAAGTATTTCCATACTTAATGACCTATGCCCAATTTGGTCGGGATCCATTGGCCCAAAACTCGTTAAATAGTCACTTAGAAAGCCTGTTAAAGTAGAAAAAAATCACCAATGAAGAAAGAGTTGAAAAAAAATACTAACAAATGTTATATATATATATAGCATGTTCTTTTCAAAACTTTTAAATTAAATTTCTAAGTTTAGCTTGGTTTTGTATTGCTATAATGAGAAAATTTTCTAGGAAATTCACTCTGGAGTTATATATAAAAACGTTTTCTTGAGTAGTAACTAGATTCAATTAGATTGTCTAAATTTATCAAGTAAATTTAGTTATTTATTGAATTTTTTAATTTGGCAAGTTGACCGAATTTTGTGGGTATATTCACTGCAAACTCTCACGAGACTACAACTCATCTACTAGGGTAACATAGGGGTTTAAAGGTTTGTTGTATGTGCTAATTACAACCACGATTACTGCAAAAGTGAGTTAGGATTTTTCTTTTTCTTTCTTTGCTAGAGGACTAGCAAAACTTTAGTGTGGGGGTATTTGATAATCATATTTTTATTATATTTTTATTCTCTCATTATCTATTTTTAATGAATAAATATAGCACTAATAATTATTTTTATCTTTAATTGTAGGTTAACCAAGAATAAAACTCAAAATCTCTTCTCTCAACAAAAACCCATGAATTAAATGAAGAACAAAAGCAAGAGCCAAAAAGCCCAAGCCCATAATCAAGCCGAGTAGCTTGTAGAAGACGGAGAAAATAAAAAAATCCAATATGAAAAGAAAATGTATTCAAGATGGTTGGTCGTAAAGAAACGACGATATCTCTCAATCCGGAAGGCGGAATTTAACATATAATATATAAAAATTACCTATCCTAATGAGATGAAGCCATTTGTAAAGTCAGATTTTGAAAATAGTGGGCATCGATAGCAGCATCGATGGCAGCATCGATGCCTGTATTGATGCCAACGTCCGTTTGTTACGAATCTAAGGCTGAAATTTAATGTTTTTGGATAAGATTTTGATCCAATGTCTAACATTCATTGATGTTTAGTATAAATAGGGCTAGAGTGTGAGGGGTTAGAGGTGTAAAAAATTTTGTAACTCCATTTGGAGAGGAGGGTTACTCTTAATTGAGAAGACCTTCTAATTTTATAACTTTTTGTTACAATCAATAAAAGTATTTTTTCACCTCCTCATATTTTTCTTTTCTTCTCTTTGTTTGATGATGAAGATAAAGATGGGATGAAGATGAAGATCAAGAGTGATGTTTGCTTTCATCTTGAGGCTAGAACCTTCTTAGGTAGTAAATTTCCTCTTTGTTAATATTTTTATCTTTTTATTTTCTTGCTTATATTGCCAAGAGGCTAGAACCCTCTTGCCTTAGATTTATTTTATGCTTATAGAGTAGATTTATTTCATGCTTATAGAGTAGATTTATTTTCTCGCATTTAATTCTTACAATTTATTTTGTAGTTTAGTTTTTGCAATTTATTTTGTAGTTAGATTTTATTTTCTTATACTATTCACCTTAAGGCTAAAACACTCTTGGGATTAGTTTTATTTTTCTTTATTTTCATATTCTTTGACTCGCCTTAGGGCTAGAACCCTCACTACACCACCTAAAATAATCTATAGCGGCCAAAAAACACTGGTATTATTTCATAGTGTTTTAATCAGCACTGTGTCAGAACCCGCTATAGTAGGTCTGTGGCTTTACATAACGCTTCCCCAAACGCTATCAAAAATGTTCCAACCATAGCATTTTTATGTAGTTATAAAAGGGTATTCAATAGCGTTTCTGTATTGCTCTGACGAATATCTTTCATAGCGGTTAAAAAATGCTATTAGTTAGTTTTCATTCATAGCATTTCAACGCTGCTATTGTCTTACATTTGATAGCGTTTGAGTTACTACAATGACGTTTCAGCGAATGCTATCTTTCTTCTTTTAATAGCATTTCAACAATTGTTTTCACTTCTTATAGTTTTTCAGTTGTGCCTATAAACCTTTGAGGTTGAACTAGAAATAGCTTCCAATTATGACAACCATAAAAGCAAATATGTTATTTAAAGGTTCAAACTGATACATAACCAAGTTGTAGCATACAAGAAGAGTCAACACAAATATGCCAAAAACAAATACTAGTCTTTGGATAATCCAACATGGAGTATAAGAAATTAACCATAGTATATAGAACAACAAAAACTAACTTTGCTGCATTACATATGACTTGGGAGACTCATCTTCTTCAGCAATTGAGTACTAGTACTGCTGCAAAAACATAAATTAACAACACCAATAATGAGATCCTAGAGCCGTGAATATATGGACACAAAACAGAAAACAATAGCACCAATAATTAGAAATCCTAGAGCCATGAAGATCTGGACTAAAAATAGAAATCAACAATCAAAATATAAACAACAGTCCCATCTGTTTTATTTAATTAGGGGAACTGTAACAAACAATTATTAATAATTCCACATCAAGAGCAGTATGTAATAAAAAGTCATGCATGAGGAAGTTTTGGCACTTTCTAGACCACAACAGCATTTAAAGTAGTCACCAATTATGTATAACTTACCAGCTTTTCAAAGCATAACAACTTTTATCGACAAATAGGTGATGTTTTTATGGAAGATATATGAAGATATTTGCTAATGAGATTCACGAAGCATTACCAGCTAAACATATTTGGTGTTGTCGTAGTTGGTTCGATACCAAGATGGACATCTTTATATAGGACAGCGTCGAAGTAACCCGCAAATCCTGCAGAAAACAAAATTTTTATTGATATCATTAGCACTAACATAATGAGGACATTTCATGCTAACTACATATCATAGATCACGCTATAGAGCTGGTAAGTTTCGCCATTTTCTAGTTGGGTCATGTTGAGATGACCCAATTGTATAAGAATTGAACCTAACCACCTTAATAAATGAGTTGATAACAGAAATAATTATGTTAATCAACCAATGTAACCCATTTATCAGGTCAATATAATATTTTCTTTCCTTTTCCCCCTTCAAATGCTAAATTTTCCAGGATAAAAACTTTAGCTAAGGTTATTATACGCAAAACCACTAGACATTTCTACTTCTCGTATTAAGGTTTTCAAATAAAGCTAAATTAAGGTTATTATACGCAAAACCACTAGACATTTCTACTTCTCGTATTAAGGTTTTCAAATAAAGCTAAATTGGTATAATTATTCTTGATTTTGCTAGACATTTCTACTTCTCGTATTAAGGTTTTCAAATAAAGCTAAATTGGTATAATTATTCTTGATTTTGCAAAAACAATTTGCAGAAACAAAGAAACCTATGCAAATTGAGTGATATGTACTTTGATATTAGAGCCAAGTAAATAAATGATTTAAAAATAACAATGTTTCTTAGCAAGCATACCGTGCACCAAAGCTGATCCAGTATCTGCAGGTATTTCAAAATGCAACTTCTTGTATCTTTGATTGCTCTTATTATCAGAATATTCTGGGTGGGTAAATGTGAATACCTAATCATAATCCACAGTAATCAAAATATAAATATCATTCAGCAAACACAAAACCAAAATGAATCAAGTAACTGAAAGTATGATAATATATAATTAAAAAAATTGTTGTTGAATTATTGAAACAAGAGGACTCAACAAAAATATGCAAACAATAATCCATATAAAGGCAGACACTCACAGATTTAGAAGGAGCAAGCCTGGCTACCCTATACAATTTCACAACATAAGCTGTTTCAAAGTGTGCAAGGTCTTTATGTGATTTTACCTGTAAAAGCAATCAACAATTAAATAGGTAGACTTACATAACATGTAAAATAAAAAAAAGTTCTGCATTTATAGAAGGCATACATTATTGTATAGCTTTAAAGCAGTTACTGGTTGGATAAAACTGGTATATCTGAAGGAAGATATATAATCTGCTTATCAGTTTCATCAATGAAATACAATCTAATCTCAAAATTTGTAACTAAAATTGCTGGACTTTAGAAGGCTAGGACGTACGATGAAGGAATAGATATGTCGTCTGGCTTCAGAAACCTTTGTGCTCTGTCAAGACACTCTAGGGATAGCTCATTATCACCAAAGGAGCCCAATAACTCGCTAACCTATGCACAATATAAGTCATACATGTGACAAAAGTAACTATAAATCAAACAACTGGATATAATACAGATCTGGTAGGTAGCCTTACCAATATATCAGCCTTCTCTGGGGCATCCCAACAACGCATGTCACTAGAAATTATAGTAACCATATTATCCCATCCTTCCATCCTGATCAAACTCTGTCATTAAGAAACTATCATGTGCTTTTCTCAATATTAGCTAAATCAGCAATTAGAACTTACATGGAGCGTCACCACTGCATTCAGATTTTTTTCTACGGCATAAACCTTCAGTTTTCTGCCGGTCTCTTCAGCAGCCTGCAATAGCAGCCATATCAAGTGAGAAAAGTAAAAAAAGAAGACAAGATATAGTGAAATTAAATCATGTATCCATCAAATCAAGCCTTTAAGTAAAGTTTTTCACGTCATACGCATTTCAAGGTGATATTTATTTGCTAAGAGCTCCATTTCATCGTATTATACTATATTTCACTAGTTACTATATTACACAGAGGAAAGCTAAAGACAGATACACTGTTAAAAAATGAGGCATCCTAGACGGAAAATTCCGTCTAGGATACTCAGAATTCCGTCTAGGATGCGTATTCTAGACGGAATTCCGTCTAGAATACGCGTCTAGTTTATTTCCGTCTAGTATGTAGTATTCTAGACGGAAATTCCGTCTAGAATACATCCTAGACGGAATATTCTAGACGGAATTCAAAACCGTCTAGAATACATCCTAGACGGATTATTCTAGACGGAAATTCCGTCTAGAATAATTTATCCTAGACGGAAAAAAATTCCGTCTAGGATGGGTATCCTAGACGAAAATTTCCGTCTAGAATAATCATCCTAGACGGAAATTTCCCCGCAAAATGTTTTTTAATTTTTTAAAAAGAAAACAAAGTATCCTAGACGGATTTTGAGCATCCTAGACGGAATTTCCGTCTAGGATGCTATGCTACAGTCCCCGCAAAATGTTTTTTAATTTTTTAAAAAGAAAACAAAGTATCCTAGACGGATTTTGAGCATCCTAGACGGAATTTCCGTCTAGGATGCTATGCTATTGTTTACAAACTTTTACAGATACATAAATTATCAGCCAAAGCTCGGTATTGAATGGATGCGATACATAAATTGTTGACATATTTATTTACAATTGAAACGAAAGGATATATATTTACAATCTTTTTACATTGTTCTATCCTCTCATCCCCTGCTTGTGATATCCGATGATAATCTGGCTTATTTCTAAGAACCTGCAAGTTCACGCAACATAAGTATCACAGTTCTACACAATAGACATAAGTACATAATGAATTAGTTAGACAGAATGAATACAAAATTATCCAACTTGTTCCTCATTGAAAAGCATATACTAAGATAGTAAGCATGCCTCATAACAATGCCATTGCTTGTAGCCTTGTAGGTACCTTAACTAGGAAATTATTTCGGTTAATTCTTATGCAAACCCTTTTCAACATAAAAAATCCCAATCTGAATCAATAACAGGAAAACATAGATACTAATGATGATTTCTCTTTTTTCTATTGTCAAACAATCAAGTCCTTTGAGTAATTAATATTAGACCTAAAGCTAAAAAAAACTAAACAATACAATTGACACACCTTGAGGAGTTAGGTCTGAATCAATAGTGAGAACGAACCCGCGAGCTTCGGATCAATGACGAGGCATTTCTTTTCACGAACCTAAACATTATAACAAAATAATCTAAGTAAAAATTTAAAAAATACAGAGAATTCAAGAGAGAGAGAGAGAGAGGGAGAGAGAGAGGATTAAAAAAACAGAGAATTCAATTATTATTTAGAAGTTAAAGTATCACCATGCCCGCCTTCAGTTCACGCTTAAGTTCACCAAGCTCCTTGAACTTTGCACAATAATTTGCCAAGAACAAACTCCAAGTCTATTATTGATTTACTGATTTAAACTTGAACCGCCTTTAGTTTTGCAAAATTAAAAGACTGATTATTTCGTCCTCCTCATTGAAAGACACCAACATATGCACACATATATATAGAGAAAGGACAATAAATAAACCAAATATATAAAAATAGAACCAACATATGCACACATATTTCTAATTGACCCCCTAGCTACATTATGCACATATTTGCCCCTAAAATTATAATAACACAAAACTTACAATTCTACAAAAGAAGACAATGTCATACACTTAAATTGACGAGAATCATGTCACTAACCAAGCCACAGGCACAAATCCAAGCCCCTGATTCGAAAATTCACATGAGCTTCTTCACAAAATCAAAAAATAGTTTCCCATATAAAATTTCATAATAATAATAACAATCCTTTAAAAATACGTCCAAAGCTTTAATTTAAGTACCCGACTCGAGCCTGAGCTACTAGACTTCCTAACCCTCGCAATGGAAAGAACCACAGCAACCACAAAATGATTAATCACCCCCAAAATCCGACTTCACAATCCCAATCACCTCGTTCCCCAGCGACAAATCCTGCTTCACCGCGAAGTTCACATGCATCAGCACCGTCCCCTCCACCTCCCTCACAATCCTCCCCTGCCCCTTCAACCCCTCGAAAACCCTAAAATCCCCTTCACAATCTCCCTCCTGCTCACCCTCTTCGACGCCAAAACCAGCAACTGGTACACCAACGCCGGCAAATCCTGGATCTCAACCTTTCCCATCCCATCAAACACTTCGTCAACCAATTCCAAAACCCTAGCGCTGGGAACCCCATGGAAGTCCTTAATCAACGGCACGATCTTCAAAAGGATCGCCCTCGACCAGTCGATCGATCGAATCTCATCGATTACGAGATCGGCCGTGCTTTGGTTTACAGGGTGGGGGAGGAGGTCGAGGGATTTGGCGTCGGGATCTGAGAGGATCGAGTCGAGCACCGGAGGGAGGTCAGATTTGGGGAGGGATTTGAGGTGGGGTGAGAATAGGAGGCGGATTTTGGGATAAAATTTTCCATTTTGGGGGGGAAGGGGGAGGGCGGTTAATTTTTTTGACGGGTTAAATTTTTTTAAATGGGCGGTTATTCTAGACGGAAATTTCCGTCTAGGATGAGTAATCCTAGACGGAAATTTCCGTCTAGGATGAGTATCCTAGACGGAAATTTCCGTCTAGAATACCTGGTTATTTTTAAAAAAATAAAAAATAAAAAAACCGTCTAGGATACTATTCTAGACGGAAATTTCCGTCTAGAATGCTTTATTCTAGACGGAAAATTTCCGTCTAGTTTAATACATTCTAGACGGAAAAAATTCCGTCTAGAATATTCCGTCCAGAATACGTGATTTTCTACTAGTGATATAAACATATAGAGAGGAATAGAAACCTGCAGTGATGCCCTGACAAAGGGCCCTCTTCCAGCTCCAACAACCATCAACACCTTTCTTGCAAAAGGGAAGGAAACTTGTCAACTGCTAGGAATACATAGGAAGCTAGGAATTGTAAATGTTACAGTCGACTGTAACTAATACAGATAAACAGTATGAATAAGAATGTATACGGTAATATTGCCATTAAACACTTGATCCCTGTCTTACCGTCCTCGATGTTGAAGCTTCTTCATCTGGAACCCTATCAAGCAAAGCTTTACTAACTGCCCGCTGATACTGCACAAGTAAATCATGGGACATAACTATTGATTGCAAGCTAATACTGACTGCAAGTAAACTATAATATAAGAAAATAATGATTTAAAACATAAAATTAATATTTAACAGCAGGACTGAGATATGAATTTTCCATGATGTCTAACATATGCCTAAATCCTAAGAATAAGCAACATACTGTATGCTATAAATTGAATATAAGCACATTATCACCCAAGAAAGGTCCGTCCAGATTGCATATTGAAAATAATAAATACACTTTAGCATCAGCAGAGACCACAAAGAATTAGCAAACTTCTGTGACCGCATTGTTCCAGAAGCAGGAAAAAACTTTATATATAAGCATAACTATAAACTATATACATTTTTGGTAGCTGTTCACTCCTGTGCCAATTTTCTTCCTACTCTTTTAGGGTGAGATTCGGTGGCAGGTATCGCTAAAGTTGACCGACCATGACAGAATGCAAGCACACATCATATGTACTAAGGCTCGGGAACTTATAATAATAGCATGGAAACAAACCTGTGTATACTTCATTGTGCCTTTCTCGAATGTCTCATAAGTTTGAGCCTCCAAATTATCCATGAGAGGCTATGAAAAGAAACAATATGTAAACAATATCATTACACTTGCAGCTATCAGTTTGAAATAGATCCTGTTGATATTGAAGACGAAAAAGGAAAACATAACAAATACATTTACCTGCAATGGGGACTGCAGAAAATCCCTATAACCAAGCTGCAAAGAAATATGCACGATAACTCAAACCACTATGTTACACAAAAGTTACAAGAAAATTACAAGAGGCCTTGCTTTTTAATATAAAGGCATAATCATCAGAGAAAAGCAACACGCGCACGCACACAAAAGATACGATATGGCCTTACCTTTCAATGTAGAGGATAAAAGGCAGCAGCGCCGGAGGAGTGGCGAGCAAAGCCAGCCGGAAAACAGCTGCAAAAGGAGACCAAAATAACCAAACACTGAGGGCCACATTGAAAGGGCAAGCGTGCCTAGATCCAGGACTACCAAACTTTATCCTTCTATATTAGTAAATAATCAAATCCTAAGTCGAGAAAAAAGGTAAAAGCACTTACATAATCATATTAAAACATCCCTAAAAGCACCCGCCTTGCTTAAAACAATCAAAGCATTGCTTTTTTCTGAGGACAACAGTACAACTAGTTGATCTCAGAAATAAAAAAGGGACGCAACTTGACCACAAAGAGAAGACTTTACAGAAAAACTCACGCTGGACTCACAAATGTATGCCTTGATGTGAAAAAGGTTTAATTTGGAAAGCTCACAAGGTACATAGGCCAAAATATTTCACACTAATGATACAAGTATTACCATTGAATAATTTGAGCAAAAAATTAAAAAATTAGGAGATTACCAGTAAAAGAATGGCTGACCAGCATCACTTTCACACCATTTATCGTAGTACATGTGCAGATTATGCCCATAGCGATGCCTTGGATCAATCTATTAGAAACAATTTATAAAATTAGTTAAATCACCAGTTCAATATTTGAATAAAAAAAATTTAAAGACTATCACTGAAATTAAAAAAAGATAATTTTTTTTCTATTCAAAGAAACTTACAGCTTCAATCCAGTGCTGAAACGCGATCTTCAGGGCTTTGGAATCTTTTGACAAACCCAGTCCAACCTACAACAGGCAAATAATTAATCATTTACATTTAAAATAATTACTTGCATAAAAAAATTGAGACGAAAAATAAGAATAAAAAAGAAAAAAGAACCTTGGAAGCATTCAGACTAATACGATTCCAACTCGAAACAGCCGATTCCGGCTTCAAGAAATTGAAGAAAGAAACCGTACTTAGATTAAGCCTAGCAAAATCCAACACTTGCCACCTATTTCCATAATCAACAAAAAAGGGGGGAAATACCCATAATTAGCCACATATTTACAAAGAAAAAAATAAAAATAAAAAAAAAATAAAAATCCGATCTTTAACTTACCAGAGCTCCTCCACGACCACAGCGGAGTCTGCCTACCTGCGCTGGGTTTGATAACTCCTGTAGACTTTCTGAACCCTATTCGCCGCCGCCACAGATTCACATCGTTTATCAACCGGAGACTCTGTAATCTTGGACGATTCCATCTCGAGATCCCTAGGAGGAGGGCGGCGATGGTTTTGGCGACGAGAGAGGGAGTGAGGGCGGCCCTGGTTTTGGCAACGAGACAAGGAGGGAGGCGGCGAGAGAGCTCGAACGAGGATGAGAGGAGGAGAGCGGCGCTGCTGGCTAGTTTTGGCGAGAGAGAATGAGGGAGGGAACGAATTGCAAAAATCTAAGGGAGAGGGATCGAAATAATTTAGGGGGAATAAAATTTAGGGCTAGCTGCGGGGGCGGGCCACTTGAGGGTTTAGTTTAGTTTGAATGCCCCTGTTTTAATTTTCAGTCTCCCGTTTAAGTTTTCAACGCGTCAGGAAAAAAAAATTGTGATCAATATAACGTTTAAAATTTTTCACAAGCTATCAAAAAATAAGGCACATATTATCTATAGCACTTACAACATAAACGGTATCATTCAACGCTATAAAAAAACAGTTTTGTTGTAGTGCCTCTAGGGAATTGTCCTTTCTTTTGAGGTGGGTTCAATTCTAGATTCCTCATATCTTTAATTGAACCCTCGTTCTTTTCTTTCTTTATTTTTTCCTTTTCTTTTATTTTCTTGATTTTTATTTCCTTCATTTTTTTTTTCTTTCCTTGTGATTTTATTTATTCTTTATCTATCACTCTCAATATCATTTTTTACACACAATCATTCACATTCTCTCCATCTCTCCACAGTCACATCTATCATCATTCCTAATTGTTACGCACACAACATACGAACCGATTCTAGTAATTTCCTACAAACACCTTCCTCGTGGGATCGATAACTTTTTATACTATAACTTGATTAATTGTACACTTGCAATTTTTGATATATGTTTATGCCGCATCAACAACCAACTGATTGGCCTATGTCATTAGTAGAAGGTTTTAAAGTTTGTGGATCTAAATGTTTTTACAAGATGTAAGCATTTTTTGCAAGATATAGTCAATGAGAGTTGATCGATATGCTTTTAAATTACCATCGATCTAACTAGCATAAAACTCAAAGAATGCTTGTTTTCATCTAGTGGCAGGAACTATAAAAGAAGAACCCCATACCTCAGCATAGGAGGAATATCCAAAACTCAATCTTGCCTTGCAAACCTGAAGCAATCTTTGACGAATCGAGATAATTCAAGGGTGCCTCTTGACTCAAGCCAAACTAATGTGCCACTCTATTAGGGAGGTATTGCTCAACAATAATAAGCTTATCTCCCGATCTATAGGGATAACCACCCTTGACGAATGATCACTAAGAATTCTACAGCCATCGTATCTCGTAATAGAAATACCCCTTATGCGTCACTCTTATCAGTGAAAACATGAATGGGTCTAGCAAACATGTCATAAGGACCTGAAATAGTTGAGCTACAAAATTGCCGAGAAGCATAAGCACTCAATCTGTCGACCGGGGTTCCCCTATCTCAGTTAAAAATGGCAACTTCATTGTTATTCTCTCCGGAGTTGTCTTGCTAAAGCCTTCTGGTGTACATGGCCATCCACCCAAAAATATAGTGAAAAGGAATGATACCCTTATACTGATGCTGGTTCGGAGAGGTGGTCAATTCTTTCATAGTTCAATAAATGTAAGCTAACACCGGAGGAGCAAGTGATGCCCTTACTCTTCTAGCCATTCGATCAGCCATCATGAGGGTTTCTGTACCCTTCCTTCATGGAAGGACAAAATAGCAAAGCCAAAGACTTAAACAAGTCAACCACGAAGTCTTCTTCTCTGCTTACCCCATGGAAAGCAATTAGCAGTGAATAGGTGGGCCTCACAATTGCTTCAGGATTCGAGCTACCATCTCCAAAAGGATCTTTTGGATCTGCAACTTTTGTGGACCGGGACCCATAAACAAAATTTTCAACCCAGACCTCGTAACATACATACTTCCCTTGATTTTCCTTTAAAGGTCTGTGGTACTTACGAAACATACTTCAAAATTCGGCTGAACTATGATAAGACCTTTCTTTGGTATACCCAAATAAGTCTAGCTCATTGGGAACAAATTCGTCGTAAAAGTCCATATAGATCGGCAAACTGCCATGTAAAACACAATAAATTTTCGTCCATCTTCAAGTCGGTCGACTGATCAAAATAACCGATCAGTCGACCGGTTGGTCTTCGAGTCGACCAAATGGTCATCAGCGAGCTGAGTCCGGGCGGGTCGGCTGTGTCGTGGTGTATACTATATGATATATATATATATATATATATATATATAGTATATATATATATATTAGAGAGCAGAGAGACGAGAGAAACGGGAGCGTGGCTGGCGCAGCGTAGGAAATTTCCTACGCTGCAAGTGTATGGCACATGTGAGCCCCCTACTAGTCACATCGGTGCTGTGGTCTCACATGTCATACACTTGCAGCGCCAGGGAAATTTCCTACGCTGCCAGGCTCACCTCCCGTTTCTCATATATATATAGTATATATGATATATATATATATATATATATATATATATATATATATATATATATATATATATATATATATATATATATATTAAATTCCGAATTCTTTCTCTCTCTCCTATTTCATCTCTCATGTTGCAGCAACCACCCACCTGAGAACCCTAATTTCTCAACTTCGTGTTCTAGAGATTTTTTTGTGAAGCAAAAATCTAGAGGAAGGCGAGGCCTATAACTTTTGTGAAGAATGATCAAGTTTTACTCACGTTTGAGGGATCAAAATTTCTTCTCAAGGCAAGATCATCTTCTCCAAACCCATCCCCTTTTTCTTAATTTTTGTTAGATTAAAATCTATTAAATGAGTAGAGATCACTCCTTTAAATTTGATGATTAAAAGATCTAAAAACTTCTAATTAAAAGTTAATAAAAATGAATTCTTTAATTAGGGTTAAAGATTTGAAATAAATCTAATATTAGATATTTTTCTATAATCATTTCAGGATGGATTTACAACCATAATCATGTTTAGGATTATTAGATCCCATCAAATTCATATTTGTGGTTTTATGTATCAGAGTAAACCCTAACTACCCTAATTAAGAATTAAAACATGTGTTACTTATAAAAAATTTTAACTTTTTGTGAATTTTTGAGAAATCTGTCAATTTCGATACATCATCGGGTCAGTCGACTGACCAGGTCAGTCGCTCGAATTGGTCGTCAGGGACTGGGATTCCTCTTTGTCGGTTGACTGATATATGTATCGGTAGACAAAATTGGTTTTCAGGAATTGGGGATTCTCTCAGGTCGGTCGATTGACATATGTATCGGTCTGTTAGACCCTAGAGGGGGGTGATTAGGGTCTTATGCTAATCTAATCCGATTAAATACCAATTAAAATATATTAACAAGTTATCCTAGCAAGTATGAAATACAACAATGTATATGAGCTGGGATAAGCAATATGAACAATGAGATATATCCTATATGATAGAGATATATGCAAGGATATATAAACAACACAAGGGTAAATAATCTAAACAAGATAGTGAATGAAATAAATGAGTAATGCACAATTGGCGATATAAGATAAATGCAAAAACAAATACGCCAAAGACAAAATCAAATAAGCAATATGATCACGGAGTTCGGACCTTCCGTCCTACGTCTCCGCTCCCCACTCCCGGGGAGAAATCCACTATCACAACCGGGTTTTCTACGCTCACCCGAATAACGTTTACAACCACACTATGTCGGTTTTCAACGCTCACCGAACAACGTTCACTCCTCATACTCGGTTTTCTAGTTCACCGAAAACTTCACAACACACTCGGTTTTCTAGCTCACCGAAAACCTTACAATCTCACAATGTAACAAATATAAATTTGTTCTCTACAATAGAAGAGAACTCAATTAAGCACAACTCAATGTTACAATCTCTCACAACCCTAATATACTATGTATGCAAATACAATAAGCTCAAAGTGGGTGTGTGTAACAATGTGTGAAATCAAAATCAAACTAAACTCAAATATAAAATCTAGCTTAAGAACAATGATAATCAAACAAGTATATAAATGTAAAGCTAGAGTTTGAGTTTAGAAAACTTCTCAATTTGATAACAAGAGATGGAGGGATGATAGTTGGAAGCTCAAACTTCAATAGATAATCTCCTCAAGCTCTTGTGGAATTTGATTCACAAAATCGAAACACTCAAATGCTTAAAAGCTTATAAACACACTTTAAACAAACTTAAACCCTTGATTAAAACTTTCTTAAACTTGTTTTAAAACTCTCTTAGTTGGTTTGAAAAGACATCAGAGCGGTCGACCGGATCGGTCGACCGAAAACTGATACATGAAAAACTATTTTTCTGATTTTAAAACCCTGTTTAAAAATATCAAATAAATTCCAAAAAATATAAAACTTTGGGAAATGATTGTAGACATGATAATAAACATGAAAATATGAGATACTTGAATTTTGATGTTTTGACATAAACCAACTTTTGAAACTTTGTGAAATGTTTTTATAGACTTAGTAAAACATGTATAAACTGATATTGAAGTCTACAAACTAAGAATATAATATTTTCACAAAATTGCATATTCTATGCAATGTTTTGAAAAACACAATAGAAAATATGAAATATATAATTTCATATATATAATCATAAAAACTCAACACATGTATGTATATATATAACTATATATATGCATAGAAACCAAAACTTATGTATATATATAACTATATATATATGTGAAGAAACCAATAAATGTGTGTGTATAATATATTAAGCTTAGAGTATCTAACACACATAATATAAAATCTAAACTAAATATACCCAAGCTAGATCTTGATCTTCATTGAACTCAACTTGGTACACGTTGCGGATGAAGCTAAACTTGATCTTTAACTTTGAATTGTACGTTGCTTCACCCCGACATTCCGCCAACCTCCTTTAGATATGATCGTTGAAGTTCTATTCTATCCATCCTCCAACTCGTTGTTGCCTAGAATAAATACGAAAACACAAACACTAGACAAACAACATTAGTTGTAAATTATTTGTTAAACATCATCAAAACAAGAAGGCCAACACGGTCGACCAATTGAGACTTGTTATTTGTTCATGCTTATGCATGTTCACGTTCGGTTGACTAATGGGATATCAGTCGACTGATCGAGTGTCAGTCAACTGATTCCTAGGGGCAGTCGACTGCCTTAGTACTGTTGTCTTTGCGAATGATGATCTTCTGTAGACGGTAAAAAATACCTCCGTGGACTAGCAAGAAATCCGCCTGTAAGGGGAAATCGCCCAAAGCCGCGCGAATTCACCCTTTATCACAACTCGCCAGACCGAGTCTGCATTCAAATCCGCGAGCAAACCCCAAAGGCGCCAATATGGCCAGATATCTGCTACCCCACGTGCTGAGATGGGCTTTCCTACCTCTCTCGACCCTAAGGGAGAGGTCACAGTACTCCAAGACTGTCAAGCGGCCGCTCACAGTACGAAGGACTGGGCAGGTGTCGAGTCGACCTGAACATTCATAAATGCAACTCACCTCGGCTGTCTGAGTCAAGAGACGAATCCGCCAGCATTCGGCGAGCTGTCCAAACCCACTCGAGTGCCAGGGACATGCTTTCCCACCTATCTCGACCTGAAGAGAGAAGACACGGTACTCCAGGCCCGCCGGATAGCCGCCCACAGTACAAGTGAGCAGACAGGTATCAAAGCAGCCTGCACCTTCATAAATGCGACTCACCTCAGTTGTCCAAGCGAAGGGTGAGAGCCGCCGGCGCTCGGTGGTTGGTCAGATCCACGCAAGCATCCGACAGCCGTTGTCACGCATACAAGGAGGGGCTTTCCCACTCCTATGTGACGTGATGCAGAGCACAGCTCTTTGAATGACCACTCGTGGTACGGATGAGCAGCAGAATATCTCCGAATAATGTATGGTCACATCCCATAATTCAAGGAGCAGTCAAGCTGTCTTTCTTCCATTTAAAAGCCTCTTCCAGCAAACTTTGAAAAAGGTCGAAAAACTTTGAGAAAAACAGTCGAGACCGAGCTCTTTGCATAATTCCGATCGCCGGCGAACTAAACAGACCCGAACTCTCCCAAGTTGAGCTTCTACTGCGAACTGAAGCTCCCCAGCAACCTCGATCGAACGGTCCAAGGGAAGCAGACTCGACACGAGCATCGAGCGAAGCATCCTGTAGCCACCAAAAGTCCCCACACTAAACAAAGAGGGCATTCCCTCTGCTTCTGTTGTAAACATTTGATTATTAGTTTGTAATAAGCCTTCTTATCAATACAAACGAAACTCCCTGTTTTCGGAAAATCAAATTTACACCCTACAGAAGATGGCAACCACAGTGGGAGAAGCTGTTTCATCAAACGAAATGGTGGTGGCTCAATTCGATGAAGTTGCTGTCGGGCACAGTGGGAGAAGCTGTTTCATCAAACGAAATGGTGGTGGCTCAATTCGATGAAGTTGCTGTCGGGACAGCCGTGGAGTCCCTAGAGATTGAGTTCGACCAAGCCAAGTATGAAGAGTACTTGTCTTCCTCCTCCTCTGGTGGCGATGCGTCCCGCAAACGCCACAGAGTCGTGCGCCGAGGCCGACCTCAAATGGTCAAAGCCTCCGCGCCTGAGGGTTCCACCCGAGTCTCGTCGGGGGAACCCGCTCCCTCGCAATCGATCAAGGCCAAGCCGGAGATCGAGCGCAAGGGACAAGGGTCTGCCAAATGGGTCGCCAAGCGATCCCCGCAGACACCTGTCCCGGAGGAAACGCCGGTTCACTCCGGCATAAACTGCACTGCCACAGCCCACGGTGATGCTCTCCTCGCTAGGAGAGCTAGCTAACAGCGACGACAAACACTCGTCAGACAGGAGGTCCAAACCTCCATTTCCCACAATGGCCTGAATCATTGTACAGGCCCGAAAAATGCTAGGCGAGGAGGCAAACTGCCCAACGTCGGGAGGCTCTCCAAATCAGGAGCGCCGACTGAGGGGGACAGAGCCACCCGCTCAGGAGGACTTCGCTTCTCAGGTCACATCCCTAATGCGAATAACTCACCTCCAGCAAGCGAGCCTACCCGGATAGGCGAATCCTCGAAGGCTGGAGAGCCTCGCCATAACCCTTTGGCGGATAAACGTGAAAAAGTAGGCGACACCTCACGAACTCGCTTGTTCAAACGAAGGGTTGAAACTCGCCTGCATGCTGGAGTTCGCCCGAACACGAGAACTCGCCCGTCAAGGCGAGATCGCCTGACTCCAGCACCAAGACGTTCCGCTCAATGCGCACCAGAGAACACATCCAAAGATCTCTCGTGCACTCACCCGAGCGACCCTTTTGAGGCTGGGGGTTGTCACCAACCGCCCACAAAAGACCTCAGAGAATACTTAACTCGCAAACGCACTATACATGAGGCGAATCCTCAGTGCCACTGCGAGAGGGTCATCCATACGGTCCTCGCCGACTGCCAATGCGTTGGAACGGCAAAACCTTCGGTGTTTGAGCGACTTTCTCAATAGTTCTCTCGACCAAGGCCCTCCCGTCGAAGGCGTCGTCACCAAAAAGGACGCACTGCCGACGACCTAGAGCTCCCGTCCACCACAGTTAACATGACGGACAAGGGGAATACGGTACTCTCTGACTCGCCAGACTCGCACTCCGTCCTGAGACCTAACTCTCGGTTCGCTCAATGCCGGCAGGAGGGCATATACCAGCGAACACGTAGTCACAGGGGGGTAAGCATTGAGTTTGATAACTCCACCCTGGTACCTCCCTCCTACGGTGAAGACGAGGTTCATTCGGCGGCGGCCACATCTCAGACCTCGCGCTCGAGTCAAGACGCGCTGGCGAGGGTGCACATGACCGAACTCACCCACGAGCAGACAGTGGCTCAAAAGCTGGAGGAACAGCAGGCGACCATCAACTCTCTAAGAGAGATGATGGAGCAACTTCTGAACAAGAAGAAGAAGAAGAAAAGAACCCAGCGTCCCTTACCTCGGCAAACTAGGGACAAGGAGTAGGTACCTCCCCGTCGCCCGGCGACTAAAATGGAAGACAATAGTAATTCGCAATCCGATTACTCTTCCAAGACGTCGCTGGGGATGTCGCATACCGGTAGCGTCCGTGACAAGAGATTCGACGAGTTCCAGGACCAGCTCAACGCGCTGAAGCTTCAGCAAAACATGAACAAGCTAGGGGTGGTACGTCCCTACCCTATCGAATGGGACACGGTCCCATACCCGGCGAAGTTCAAGCCGATCAGCTTGGTACAGTTTGATGGCAAGGGATCACCCTCGCAGCACATCTACTACTTCATGGCGCAGACTGGATTCCTTACGGGGAATGATGCCATTCTCACTCGACTATTCATAGGTACCCTCAAGAGGGTGGCCTTTGAATGATTCCACAAACTAGAGCCCGGCTCTATCAAGGCATGGGTCGACGTTGAAAAGCTCTTCCTCGCCTGCTTCTTCGACGACGACACAGAAGTGTCAATGGACACTCTCCTTGCTAAAAAGCAACGGAAGTCGGAGTCGGTCAATGACTTCGTGAAAAGATTTCGGAATCGATCAGTACACTGTCGGGACCAAGTTTCCGAGTCGACACTGATCGAGATGTGCCGCAACAACCTGTCGATCCATATTTTGTCTAAAATAGGCGCAGTAGAGACCCGGACATGGAAGGAGCTTGTTCGCCAGGGCGAACAAGTCAAAAACATGATCAAGAGGCTGGAGGCCGAGGAGCCGTAGTCCAAGAAGGGAGCAGCAGAGCCACCCGTGCCAAAGAATCCTCCTCGGTCGAGGGGAAAAGAGATCATGGCAGTCGACTCCGCCCCGGCACCAAAGGCTGCTTAAAAGCCGAAACCCAGGCAATTTGAATATCGCGCCCCGCGACAATACGACTTCAAAGAGGATCAGGTGGTGGCGACCTTCGACACTCTACTCAAGAGTGGGCGAATTAAATTGCCAAAAGCTGCGAAACCCGAGGAGGCGGACAAAACCGGTGACCCAAGTTACTGTGCCTATCACAGATTCCTTGGCCATCACACAACCAAGTGCTACGTCCTCAAGGACAAGCTCTAGGCCCTCTATGACACGGAGGTTTTGAAAAAAGAGAAAGTCCAAAAGCAAGTGACTACGAACATGATCACTTTGAGCTTTGGGACAGATCTCCCGGAGGTTCAAGCTCCGGCGGGGGTAATTCCTATCCCCAAGGCGGTCTTGAAAATCACCAATAACGATCCTCACAACCAGCGGGGGAAGGGTTTGATCCCACAGACTCTGCCATCGGGACAGGTGATGTGGGTCCATCCAGACCTCCTCAATGATGAGCAATGGACTGCACGGCCTTCCAAGGAGGCTAAGGGAAAACACTGCAACGTTGTCTCCGCCATCCCGGGTAGAGATAACGCGGCAATGACTGCCCTGACGGACTCTGAAGAGGACACCAACGTCTTCGCCACGAGAGCAGGGAAGGAATTCGCGAAGAAATATCCCGCGAGGGCGGAGAGCCCGGCAGGACCTCCCACAAGGCAGGTCGTGACGACCCCTCCCAATCCGGAAGGACCAAGCTCAAGCCGCCAGCCTTTCCGGTTCAACGTGCTCGCGCAGCTGAAAAGCATCCCCACGCGAATTACCATGTACGACCTCCTCCGGTTATCCAGATCTACCCGGGAGGCCCTACAAGAGGCGTTGGCCGACTCAGAGGCGTTCTCCACCCATTTCTCGAAAGAGATGGAGGCAGAGCGGGAATGTGCAACTTGCTGCCAAATCTCCGAGAGACGGGTCCCGTGCATCACTTTCACTCCTGAGGACATGCTCATCAAGAGCACATCTCATGATCGGCCGCTGTACTTCACAGGATACGTCGGCTCGTCGAAAGTGGATCGGATTCAGGTCGATCCAGGGTCTGCGCTGAGCATCGTGCCCCTGAAATTAATCAAACACTTGGGGATACCGCCGAAACGCCTCTCCTCGACCACGATGACCATCTTTGGCTTTAACGCCACGGGGACTCGGCCGCTCGGCAAAATCCGCCTGAAATGTCGGATAGGCGACATGAAGACGGAGGTGACATGCTACATCATCGACGCCGAACCTTCCTACAACGTGCTCTTGGGATGCCCGTGTTAGCCCTTATGTTTTGATGATGTTCTTACAACCACCATTATCGGTACTAATGGCTTATTGA
>NC_033797.1:119709516-119733504 GCF_001876935.1 Asparagus officinalis
TGCTCACTAGGTGGCGGATAATTGTAGTGATATTCATTTCCGCTCCGAGTCGCAAAAGCTTCTTGTTCTCCTTCAGAGAGTGGGAAAGTGGGGATTCTTTCGTTATCTTCCCCTGGGATAGCAGAGACTCCATAACAAGACTTCCCTTTTCCTTTAGACTTCCTCCCGGATGACGAACCGACCCATTGTTCATCTCCAATCAAATCTGGATGAAACCAAAGGATTTCGCCATTTGGGGTTGTGTGCGGCACAAGTCCCTTTTGGCGCTGTCCGTGCGGATCGTCATTCACCGTCTTCATCCCGACTTTGGTGACGCGTTTTGGCTCGAACCAAGTTGTAGGCACCGACCCAAAACTGATTGACACTGCGTTGGCCCCCACATTCTTGGCTGGTTTCGGGGTTATGACTCCTACGTCGATTAACGCCTGGATCTTGTCCTTGAGGTGGTAGCATGATCTCGTAGGGTGGTGGACCGCTCTGTGGTACGCGCAGTACTTTGGATCCGTCACTTTGCTGGCCCCTTCTTGATCCACGATCGCCGGCAACTGGATCTTGTTGTTCTCCAACAGGTATTTGAAGATGCCGGGAACTTCATCATCCTTGAAGGAGTACACTTTAGGAAACCTCGGCTCCGCAGATTTCTGCTTCTGAGGCCGTTGTTGCCATTGTCCTCGAGATTGTTGGGGTGCTTGTTGCTGTGGCTGCTGTTGCTGTGGTTGCAATTGAAAGGTTTGATTAGCATCAACTGCATTAGCTTGTGCCTTACCTTTCCCCCGTGGGACGAAGTTTTGCTTTGGAGCACTTGTCGCCGGTTGGCCTCTTTCCGCCTTCTTCCTCTTAAGGAATCGCTCAGCTTGCTCTCCCCGGAGTTTCAAGTCCTTCCATGTATTGGATGGTGCCGTCCCCATTGCTTCTAGCACGTCCAACGCGAGGTTGTTGTGGCAGGTCTGGAGGATGAATTCCTCGGTGATCGGGTCCCGGCAATTCATCGCCTTGTTCCGGAATCTTTTGACGAAGGTATCGACTAACTCTCCGTCCTTCTGCTTCTCATCGAGCAACGATCCGATAGATATCTCGGTGTCGTCGTCGAAGAAGTTGGCCAGGAACTTGGTCTCCATGTCATCCCAGCTGTTTACGCTGCCTGGCTTGAGGCGGCGATACCAATCGAAGGCGGCTCCGCGAAGAGTGCCGACGAATGACCGCACCATCAGAGGCTCATTACCAGAGATCACCCCCAAGTGCGATTTGAAGTAAATCAAATGCTGGGTAGGTGAACCCATCCCATTAAACGGCGTGAAGTTAATTAGATTAAACTTCGCCGGATATGGGATCGATTCCCATTCTCTTGGGTATGGGCAAGGAATGCCTGTTTTCTTCGTCTCTTGAGCGGAAATTAGTGTGTTGATTTTGCTCTCGAGGTTCTTGATCTTCAGGTTTTCGCCGGTTTCTTCGCCAGCATTCTCATTACCACCCCCTGCGTTGCATTGACAGGATGATCATTAGTATTCTGAGCATTTGTATCCTCATCTTCCAGATTAACCGGGTTACGACGATTCTGCTCGCCTTGTTGGTTCGCCAATGCTTGGATTTGTTGGTCATGCATTTCTCTCATCTGCTGCATGGCCATCTCCATCTCAAATTTGAAACTTTCTTTCTGCTTAGCCAAAGCGTCTTCAAGCATCTTGGCCATCTGCTCCGCACTTATCATCAGGGCCTCGCGGGGTTGTCCCTCGCTGGATACTGTATTATCTGATGCCACCGCGGAGCCGGCATCAGATTCTTCATCTTCTGAAGGGCGTCTTGTCCGAACCCTACCATAGGTTGCTCGTTCGATGGTTCCGGACTGTAGACGGGTTCTAGGTCGGGAGGCTCTCAGAATTGACTCGAAATCATCTCGTGCCAATGTCTTCTTGCTCGTCATGTTGGTGGTGACCCTCGGAAATTCTCTGTCTTCAATCATCCTTCTTCTTCATTGGAAGCGCCTAGGCCTTGGTTTTGGCGTCTCCGCACTGAGTCTTTCAAAAACTGAAACTCTTTCGGGGACCGCCTTAATGCAATTGCATTCAGACAATACCGCCCGAATGAGTTTGGAACAGGGACATTGAATTTCCTGTTCTCGAGGACTCCTCTTCCTGGTTCTGTTCGTACTCCCAGCACGATAATACAACTCGTCATCTTGACAGTCGGAGTAACCTATCGTGTGCGGGCACGACTTCTCAGGTATAACACTATCACTATCAGATAATGTTTCCCTCTGAGGGTGGATCGCCTTCTTTGGGCTTTCAAAGGTTACACGCCTAGAAACATGCCTTCGTGGGCGCGAGTCTTCAGCGTGCTCTTGGACTTCGATGCGCAAGTTAGTGCGCGCAGCTGCCTTGAGCTCTTTGTTATGTTGGCGGTGATGGTGACCCCCAGCATTTTGAGTCGTTCTGGGCTTCTTCATCGGGCCCAAACGCTCGTGAACTGAAGCTTTGCCTCTCTCATCCGGAATTATACCGAGGCGCTCTAAAATTGATTTCTTCTTGCGGGATGACTCTGCATGATCTCCCGGAGAAGTTATTGGGATTAACGGCAACTTTGGTTGATTCGCCGGAGTTTGGCCTTGCTTTGAAGGCTGCAATGGCTGCTTTTTGGCCTGGGTCGCCACTTCAGACTTAGGCTTCCAGACTTGGCGGGTTGGTGGTGGCTTCTTCGCCTCCTCCTTTTGCAGTCTTCTACGGGCTTCCTGAGCTTGAGCCTGTGCCTGCGCTGACATCGCGCGGCGCTTGCGAATACGCTCTTCAAGTGTCGAACGGTTCCGTTTGACGCGGACCCATTCGTTCTTTGGCGGCTTGGAAGAGTCGCCGTTCATTGGTGGTTGAGGCTGTTTGCCTCTTCTGTTCTTCAACTCCGCGTTGTAGCGGAATCCGTCCATAGACTCCATCGCCTTAGCGAGTTGCCGCGCAAGGCGTTGACGACGCCTCTGGCGGGCTCTCTTTGAGAGAGTCACAACGCCCTGAACAGTGGAGGCGTTGGCGGGAGTTGGGTTGACCTGATTGGAGGTCGGTGGAACTTCATCTGACGCGACTTTGGCGTCAGCTGGGTTGAGAGCTTCGTTGATTTTCCGGGCAGCTTCAAACCAACGAACGTTTCTCCCGGAGGAGAACTTCTTAGACTTGCGGGGGGAGGTAGATCCGGACGAGGACACGTACTCCTCGAACTTGGCTTGGTCGAACTCGTACTCGACCTCCTCCACGACCGGGATTGCAATCCGCGGCTGCGACGCATCAATCTCGTTGGCGAGATCGTCGGCTCCCACTGTGGTCGCCAGATTGTTCGCGTGGAAAACTGTTTTCTTTTTCATTGAGATAATTGTCATCTTGGATTACAAAGATCCGGTCTTTTATAGATCCGGTTACAACTAAATCAAAGAAAATAAAGAAAAATTACAACTCTCCTCTGTGAACAAATCACGAGCTCCTGTTTTGCGGTCGCTCGCTTTGGTGGGTTCTTTGCCTGCGCCGGGATTAATCCGTGGACCACCGCGCGATCTAGATCCGGTCGGATCTACACGAGTATGCGGGTATTATTCCACGAAGGGAATAATAGCCGGGAGGGATTAATCCACCAAGGGAATAATCGCTCGGATCTCGAGATCTAAGACCAAGCTTAGATCTGGAGTGTAGTCTCGTGTAGATCTCAGATCTGTTCTTTCTTCCTCTCGAGATCCTGCCTTTTCTGACGTGGATGGTCGCCGAGGATCAGATCCGAATGTGCAAGTCTTCTGGTCTTCAAAGCTCCGAGTTCACTCTTCAATCCGGCAGAGTTTCGGCTCTTGAAAGTTCGACCTCCGAAAATGAACATCTCTAGGCCTATTTATAGGCTCTCAGGACAGTGGCTGCAAAAAGAGAATTGTCGGCCACCTCTGGCCACTGTCGGCCACCTCGGGCCACTGTCGGCCACCTCGGGGAGTCCGAAACTGATCTTGATTCGATCGTGATTCGTCTGAGTCTGTTCTTGGTTGGATGACTCGTTGATTCTTTGACACTTTGCTTGATTCCGAACGCGTATGGATGCATTCCGTCGCTTGCGTGCGATTCGTCGATCTCGTCGCCTCGTTGGTTCGTCGGTTTATGCCGAACTGTGCTAAGGGACCTATAAGCAATTTTATATGCCTACACATCCTAGACAAAATTTTCGTCTGGGATACTCATCCTAGACGGAATTTCCGTCTAGGAAAAAAAAGTATCCTAGACGGAATTTTGAGTATCCTAGAAAGAATCTCCGTCTAGGATGCTATGCTACAGTAGTTTTTTTTTGTGAACCTACTCAATTAATACCAAAGATACACATGCAATTAAGCCTAATAAAATATTTCCTTAATACAGATATCAACAAGATATTAGAGCCATTATATACTCATAAATTTTCAATGTACCAAATTTTGCATAAATCATTCCTAATCCGATACAGGAGAGCACACATACAATAATCTGAAATGTAAATGCTCGTATTAAAATTATGGTTCAAGTGGAAACTGAAAGCTTTATGAATACAAGTAATTTAACACCCTATGATTAGTCAACGCAGGCATGATACTTAATGCATCCATCAACAGTCTCAACAACAAGTTGCTTCATGCGCAAAAGCAGCAGCAAGTAAGATCGCCCCTTGTGGCCTAAAAAAAGTGAAAGAAAAAAAATATTAGATCTCTCAGCCTGACACAAAACTTTAAGCAAAGTACCTTTGATCTGCAGAAAAATGAAAATGACATTTCAATATCTACTAGGAAACAACATTTTGTAACGGCTAACAGTGATGGGTACATGAAAATTGTGGTTACAAGACAATATTATGACAAAAAAAAAATGATATAATTACATGTAAATTCTCAAAGTATCTGAAAACACACTAGCACACTAAACACAAGATTAAGGCTCAAAGCTTTAGTATTGCGAAGGAGATTAGAACAACACATAAACAGAGAGCTGAAAACAATAAAAACATGAAACAAAAGAAAAACTTGTCAACAAGAGTATGCAAACATCTATGACAAGTTTCAACTCAGATTTGTAAGAAGCATGTCGTTCCAGCTTGTCGGTGTCAATCATGGATACATAGCTATTGTGGATTTCCTATCTTACAAAAAATTGGCATTTACACATAGTGCAGAGGATAGAAAATCAAACAAATTTTCCCATGAAGCCACATATAAGTTAGGGGATAAATAGAGTCTTGGTTCTTGTAAAATCAAGACAGCCAACACAATAAATCCAAACACCAAATAAAGAACCACTTATGCAACAACCAGTTAATTTTCAACTACAATAGAACTTATGGACCCTATAAAAATCAAAATTTGTCATGTATCTACCTTTTTATTTAATTATTGTGTAAAGAATAATCCTGCATGGGAGAGTTAATGGGCAAACAAACCTATACTGGTGCGGAGTTTTAAATATATCACATCTCCTTGACCCCTGCTCCCCTTGCTCAACCTATCTTGCAGAGAATGCCTAAGAGCACCTATACAAGCAAACACACTATTTTCAACATTCAGCTAAAAGTTGTTAAGCTTAACAATATTCTAAATATTCAAGTTTACTGAACCTCTTTGCAAACTCAAGAACTGCAGAGCCATCATTGAAATTCCCGACTATATGCTGATGTGATAAAGAACTTGTAGGATAGTTCTCAAGGGGATCCAAAGTGAGCACTTTGATCCCTATTTGACTCGCTGCTTGGCAGAGCATTTGACCCAACTGCCCGCCTCCCAATATGCCAACAAGCATTTCCGACACCTTATGAACTGATAAACAATCCTCTCTGCATGAATGTAATAAGTAGCATATGATAGACAAATTCTTTCTTGTTTACAAACATGACGAAACTCAAACAAACATATATAATTCCATCGAACTCGACAACACCCATTTGAGAAAAAAGAGTTTTCCATCGAACTCGACAACATGGCCAAGATACTGAAGTGCGCCAGGAATGACAATATACAAGTCACAAAATCTCACCCCAAAAAAAAAGGGGAACTAAAATTACAAAAAAAAAAAAGAAAATCACAGAATCAAACTCCAAGAACTACAAACTTACCCTGAAATCCCCATCGACAAGAAGAGCCTCATGTTCACGTAGTTGGACCACGAAATCCCCATCGCCAGCAAAACCCTCCTCCCCGACGACCACATGCCCCTATATAGTTCTATTTATTGAGAATAGACCCTTGTAGTATTGGCAGTTTGGCACAAGTGCGAATATACCTGGTTATTGAACTTTTTTAACTTTTTAAAAAATGAAAAAAGAAAAAGAAAAAGAAAAAGTAATTATGGGTCTATCCTCACCAATATATATATATGGGGTCAATCAGCCTCCTCAAACCTTTTTATGGATTTAAGAGTGATAAAAAATCAATCTAGAGGTCTGTCCACAACAAATAGCAAACTAGACAGAAAAATTTCCGTCTAGGATATTCCGTCTAGGATGTGGGTTTTTCTACTAGTGACAATATATAATAAAATTAACACATAACTAATAAATGTAACCGTTAAGGGTGAAACATATAAACCAGAAATCGAACACATAATAATGAAAGTTAACATCTACTAACTATAGTTAACATGAACATAGGAAAATTAATATATATGTGAGAGTTAACATCTGCAGCAAAACGTCATAATGATTGAATGTAATACCTAATGCTATTAGGTCTCATGTTTATGAGCCTACTATCTAATCTAGTTTTAATGATTAACAAAGAATTACTAACATCATTTGTCGAGTGTTTGTTTTTACTTATTAGGTATTCTATACAAAGATCCTTGTCGGAGGTTGGATGGATTTGCGCCTACACAATCATATTCATTAGAGGATGGAAGAAATTTGGAATGGAGCATGATGCATTCAAGTCCAAGACACACTATTGCTTCATCCATACTACAAAGAGGAGAATTGCCTAAGATCAAGCGTTAAATATCATTTAGCTTGGGTATATCAATTAGTTTAGTATGTTTATACTTTGTGTGTTTATACTTAGAGCTCAAATTATACACATACATAGTTTACGTTTTATTGCTTTCAAATGTAGCCATGTAAATATGAAACAAATGGATATAGCTATATGTACACAGATTTGTTTCATGTTTATACGTGATTGAAATAATTTCATTAAAAAATCAAGCTTTAACAATTTCAAATCAATGAAGTCATGTTTACCGTTTTCATATATTTAAAAGTTAGCACAATATGTATTTATAGATTAAAAGACTTGATTATTTCTTTTATACAGTCTATTAATCCATTCAAAAGAAGTTTCAAACTTGTTTGAAATTATTTTGTCAAAATCATGTGTTTTTGAGATTTCATATTTTGACCAATTTTACAAAATGACGAGTTTTCATAAATGGAAAATGTAATTTAAAAAATTCTTTTTTAACATGTTTATTTTTATGTTTATAAACATTTTCCAAAGTTCTATAATTTTTAGAATTTATTTGCTATTTTTAAAGGGGTTTAAAGTTTAAATTCATGATATACCATGTACACGTTATTAGTCGACTGATGAAATTATCAGTCGACCGATGAAATTATTAGTTGACCGATGAAATCGGCTGGAAAAGCAGAAAGTTTCTGCTTAGTCGACTGATGAACCATCAGTCGACTGATGCAGGTTATCAGTCGACTGATGAGTTCATCAGTCAATCGTTGAAGGATAAACGGCCTGTAATAGTCAGCTCATCAGTCGACTGATGAATAATATCGGTCGACTAATGGCACTGTAACGGCTAGTTTTCCAGCTTCCTGATTTTCGGGTTTAGATTTTCTTGGGTTTTGGACTTTGTTTTATGAACTTATATATACCCCTTAGCCTCTAACTTCTGAACTAACTAAGAAAATTAAAATACAAGTTTTGGGCAAGTTTGTTTAGTATTTTAAAGTGTTTTACAAGTGTTTATGTGAAGTGGTTTTCACAAGAGGAAGAAGAGATCATCTATTTTGTGTTTGGGCCTCAATCTCAATGTCCTTAACTCTTGTTTTTCTTAGAAGTTTTCTCTAACCTTAATTTCTAACTTTATATATTTTTTGATTAACAATTTTATTATGCTAGATTTCATATTGAGTTTAGTTTTGGTTATTGCTCATTGTTTACACACACACCCCTTGAGCTTAAGTATTTTAACATATAGTATAACTATTGGATTATGGAGTTGTAATATTGAGAGTGAGCTTACACTTAGTTCTCATCCTTGTTTTAGAGAACACACAATTATATTTTCACTTAATTATCGAGAAAATATTGTAATACACAAGGACACCGAGAGAAATGGTGGGTTAGAGACGGGGTCAATTCCAAGAGGAGTGGTGTTGGTAGTAAAGCCTAGGGAGAGATTGTAAATCCAAGCACTTGAGGAAGTTGACATAGGCTAGGCCAATACTTAGAGGGTGCATTGTGTGATTATAATAGTGTGAGTTATAAACATTTATCAGTGAGCGTTGAAAATCGATTGTGTAGCTTTTCATGATATAGTGGAGATTCTCCTCGAAGGTGAGGAGCGGAGACGTAGGTCGTGGGTCGACCGAACTCTGTGATCATTTATTTATGTTTGAGTTTGGTATTGACGCACTCTTTCTCTTGTATACTTTCATATCGCCTTTTGTCTCATGTTTATATCGCCCTTGTTTATTTTTATATCCTTGCATATATTACTTGTACACATCATATTATTAGGATATTGTTAGTAAGTTTTAATTTGGCATTAAAATCATATTAGATAAGCAATTACCCTATTCGACCCCTTCTAGAGTAATTTCAAATACTTGGGAAGAATGCATTTGCCTACTGCTCTAGTGAGTAATTAATTGTAATCTCATATGCAGCTGAAGACATCTCATAAATTTTCTTCTTGTAGTCATTCCATTCCGCTATAGTGTATTCATAGCAAGCAGATTAGAGAAAATTCCCCAAAACTTGTGTGTCCTTTGTCTTCATTCCCAAATCCTTTGACTTTGATCTGAAATTTTTAACCAGGTGTAGAACACATCTTGAGTGAATTGCTTTAGGAAAATATTCTCTCACGGCTTTTCGAATCTCCTTGTTGGCATTAAAAATAATTACCAATTGGTGGGGAGGATTGTATAGGTCTAACCTTTTACACAGTATAGACCACAGACCTTGAAGGAACCATCTCTAATTAGCTACATTTTCCTGATCACATATGCAATACGCAAGTAAAAATATTCCTTAGTATCCGTCGTATGCTATGATGCTGAGGAGCATGCTTTTATATCAATCTTTCAAAAAGGTCTCATCCAAATATAATATGGGTCTACATCCATTTAAGAAACCAATGATGTAAGTAGCATAATATATGAACAGTCTTTTGAACCTTCCTTCATTATGTTCAATACAAATGTAGCTTCCTGGATTCATTTCCTTCACTATGTGCTCATACATGTACATCAATGTCACCATATTTCATGTAAATATATGCGATGCCCCAGGGTTCACACAAGGCTGCAGTCCTAGATGAAACCCGGATTGTCAAACCTACCAAGCACCAACCACCATGCTACAACATGTTTCACCATCACGATCACTATCTCTCTAGTGGAAATAATAAATAGGTGAAGGTAGAGACAGACAAAAATAGAAATAGGCAACACTGGATATATACAGAAGAAGCATAATAAATATCAATAATGGGCCCAACTGAAATAGAATAGAAATATCTCTGAGTATAATCAACTACATGTGGAGTTCTGCAATAACTACAAAGTATAATAAGTAGCTAAATGAACAACTAGGAAGACCCATCAACCTGCGACTCTCTGTGCGCCAGACTCACTACCTGAATGAGGAGAAACAACGAGCATCAAAGCCCTAGCGAGATCATTACTACCTCTCCCTAGGGGAAGGGGTAGGAGTATATAAGAAAATAGAGTCAGTACATGCATATATCAAATCATTTATATAGCTCTCTAAGAATGAAAAATAAATAGTCAAGGAAACATACTCCAATCTCCAACATAAAGAATAAATATCTTATCTCGAACTATATCCGAGTAGCCTGCTCTAATATAAGAGGATGCCAACCAAACTAACTCGAATATAACTACCGTCCATAACGGGTGTGCCAAAATCTCAAAAGAAATACCCTACTCGTGGGTAATCTATCATAGAAGTAAAACTTACAGCTGATCAAATATCTATGTGTGCATCATCTTGTGCTATACCGATACTCTTGTAATACTCTTACTCAATCGCTCTGCGGCAATATGATTTATTATCTCCCTATTCCGGATATATGTAATAACGATACTATTGTAATACTCTTTGTAATGACCGTAAATTTTTAATACCGGTTTAAATAATTTTTCTGGTATTTAAATATTAAATTTTATTTTTAAAAAGAGTATTTGAATTTTTCCTAATTTTCTAGAATTTTTATGATTTAAAAATCTAATTTTATATTTATGATTTTGATAACTATAAATTAATTTGTTGCAGTAAAAATCTTTTTAATTAATTTTGGTTATTTATTATTATTGTTATTAATCATCTTGTATTATATTTTTAGCCTGCATTTTTATCCCCTACTGTTAGACCCTAGAGGGGGGGTGATTAGGGTCTTATGCTAATCTAATCCGATTAAATGCTAATTAAAATTAATTAACAAGTTATCCTAGCAAGTATGAAATACCACAAGATATATGAGCTAGGATAAGCAATGTAAACAAAGAGATATATCCTATATGATGAAATATACGCAAGGATATATAAGCTAGCACAAGATAATATATCCTACCAAAGAGATATACAATATGATATATAAAAGGATATGCAAACACAAGGGTAACATAAACAAATGAAATAGTGGATGAAATAAACAATGAGAGAAAGGCTATAAAGATGAACAAATATAAGTGCTAAGCCAAACTCAAACAAGCAATATGATCACGGAGTTCGGACCTTCCGTCCTACGTCTCCGCTCCCCACTCCCGGGGAGAAATCCACTATCACAACCGGGTTTTCTACGTTCACCCGAATGACGTTTACACCTCACACTCGGTTTTCTAGCTAACCGAAAACTTTACAATCAACACTCTTGCAATCACACTCTACACCCTCACAAGTGTTGGACCTAGCGAGTCTCCCTCAAGTGCTCGATTACAACCTCTCTCTAGGCACGTCAACCGACGCCACTCCTCTTGGGACGATCCCCGACTCTCACCACACACTCCTCACTCGGTGTACAAGAGTATTACAAAGTGATTTAACAATTAAGCACAATATAGCAAATGATTGTTCTCTCTAACAAGGTGAGAACTCAATTAGGCTCAACTCAATGTCACACTATCCCACAACCCAATTATATAATGTATGCAAATACAATAAGCTCAATGGTTGTGTGTGCAAACAAAGAGTAAATCAAATCAAACTAAACTCAATATAAAACTAGCTTTAATAGAAATGATAATCAACAAATAATTATAAATAAAAGCTAGACTTGAGTTTAGGAAAACTTCTCTAGATCAAGATGGAGAGATGGAGATATGAAGCCCAAACAAGAAGATGATCTCCTCCACTTGTGAAAATAATCTTCAAACCAAACAAACACTAAAACTCACTTAAACCCTTGTTTAAAACTCTTTAAACTTGTTTAAAACATTTCTTGAGTTACCTTAGAGGTATGAGGGCATGGGGTATATATAGGCTCATGAAACAACCCCAAAAACCAATAAAAACACCCCCAAAACATTAAAATAAACAAAAAACAGAACTAGCTGTTACTGTAGCAACGGTCGGATGCTACAGTACTTCGGTCGACCGGTACGGTCGACCGAGAGCCATCTGCAAAGCTGAGAAACGTCCAGAGACATTTCCGGTCGACCGGAGTTACTGTAGCAGTGCGCAGATGTTTTGTAAATCATTTTACAAAATAGGCCAAAACATGAAAATGTAAACATGTGAATTTTGATATTTTGGCTAAACCATGTTTTGAAACTTTGCACAATGATTATATGGACTTAATAAAATATGTATATGATTATTGTTAAGTCCAAAAACTAAGAATACAATATTTTCACAAATACAATAGAAAATGAAACCATTTTGCTTTCACAAATACTCATGTGTTTCATAACTAAGTAAATAAACCAAATCACAATAATAAATTTGAAATTTGTAATCTCATATTTATAAACATGAGAAACCAAAACTATGCATGTATATATATAACTATATATATACATAGAAAACAAAACTTATGTGTATATATATATATATATATAACTATATATATATACGAAGAAACCAATAAATGTGTGTGTATAGATATTGAGCTTAACGTACTTAACACACATAATATAAAACCTATACGAAGTTACCCAAGCTAGATCTTAATCTCCAATAAGCTCTTCTTGGTAATCTCGCGGATGAAGCTTGAACTTGATCTTTAACTTGAATTGTACGATGCTTCACTCCACAATTCCGCCAACCTCCTCTTGATATGATCGTGTAGGCTCAATCCATCCATCCTCCAACAAAGTTGTTTGTCTACAATATATAGGAAAACACAAATACTAGACAAATAACATTAGTGGTAAATTGTTTGTTAAACATCATCAAAACAAGAAGACCAACAATCTCCCCCTTTTTGATGATGACAAACAATTTACAAAAAGGATATATGCATGAAAGGAAATGAATATATAAATTATAATTCACATGCATATAAACAAGAAAGAATATACTCACAATATTTCTCCCCCTTTGACAACATCAAAAAGGGGACAAAAGAATTAAGAGAGCGAAAGCTCCCCCTACAAATAAGCATGGGTGAGTATGAAGCAAGTATAGGGATTGCTCCCCCTATCAAAATGCCATATAAAATATATGCAATGAAGACTAAGGCAAAAACATGTGAGCAAGCATAGATGGAAAAAAAAATACTAAAACACAACTCACATACATAATGACAATGAGAACATATATAAATATATCAAGGTGAAAAATAAAAACAAATCAACCAAAAGAAATCATAAATCAAAGTTTAAATCCAAAAACGATGTTTGATCAATCAAGAAAATTTTCTTTGTGGGATTTGATCAAACCACATATGGAATACATTATAAGGCACGAATAGATGATCCATAAGCACAAACACATAAATATCATCATATAAGTGAAATATAATGAATTCAAATCAATAATTCAAAACAAAATCTTTGATAAAAGAATTTCAAGAGAGGCAACAATATATCAAGCTCTTAAGCTTGTTCCAACCCATATAATCATTCTAGCATCCGGTAAACATGATTTAGGAATAAACACCCAATAAATCCGGAGGGTTATATAAATACAAACCTCTCATCAAAATCAAAACTAATAATCATAAAAACAAAAGATTTGATAAAATAAAAATTGTTTTCATAACCAACACGGGTCCGGTCATAGCAATAATTATGTAAATGACTCATTCGATTGCAATAAGTGCAATGAAGAGGATGCATTTGGTTATGTTGACCATGTGGATGTGCACGAGGAACATTTGCAAGTAAAGATGGTCTTTTAAGATTATTTTGCAAATGAGAAACATTTTGAAATAATGTTGGTCTACTTGAAATATTTTGCGATTTAGAAACTTTTCGCAAATCAAAACAAAACTTGGCTAAGTGACCAACTTGAAATAATGGGTGCATGTGTGTGTACATGTGATTCTAGTATTGCTCCTAAATTCTACCATAAAAATCACAATGATACACATTAGCATGCTTATGATGAACAATGGGTGCATGTGTGTGTACATGTGATGAAGAAGAAGCCCTATGAGATGCACAAGAAGGATTAATATTCTTATGTTTTTGTGCATCATAGCAAAACTTAGCTAAATGGCCTTTACGACCACAAATGGAGCATTTATAAGTTTTACTATACAAGTGTGCAAAGTGTACGGGTTTAGAAGTTGTAGTACGAGACTTTGCACCCAAGTCCATAAGTTTCTTATTATCTACAATGCATGTTTTAAGGGTTGAATCTAAAGATGATATACGTTCTTTAACATGATCCAACTCATTTTTAGACATACAAGCATTGGAAATAGAAGTAGATGAAACATGATCATATTTAAATGAATTAAACTCATTTCTAATTATTTCTACTTCTATCATGGCATTATTATTAGCATGAGTAAAGCTAGTAATAGATGAAGTTAATTTTTTATTTTCAAAACTTAGCATGTTATTGTTTTCTATAAGCATAGTATTTTCTTGTTCAATGACATCAAATTTGGACACTAGCAACTCATGATTGGATTTTAATTCTACATGCTTGCTTTTAAGATCAATAAAATTATTTTGCAATTTAGTATAGGCATGAGATAATCTATCATATGCACAAGCGAGTTCATTGATGGATATATCACTATCGGATTCCGAATCGCTTACCACACTAGGGCTATCGCCTAGTGGCCGTGTGCATAATGATGCTCCACACAAGTCCCCTTGATGTGCTTCAATAAATTTCCAAAGTTTGTAAGCACTATCAAAATGAACAAATTTGTTAGAAATGGATGAGTCAAAAGCATTTAGTAAAAATTCTAACAAAAACTTGTTCATAGTAAACATTTTATTATCATGATCGCTCCACTTAAATTTCTCCAATGTGGGCACAATATAAGCATAATCAATAACTTCCCATAAGTCGATATTTCTAGATTCAACAAATAGTTTAAATCTAGAAGCCCATTGAGCATAGGAAAAATTAATGAATTTAGGACCAACATTTGATTCATAGCCTAAACGAAATACATTTATATTCATGATATATATGTGAATATATGCAAGCAAGACAAATGTAATCATAACTAGATTAGCACAAATAAGATAACTTGGATCTTGAACTCAAGACGATTAGTCCTTAAATCAAAGAGCACCAAGCTCTTATACCAATTGTTATACCCTAGAGGGGGGGGTGATTAGGATCTTATGCTAATCTAATCCAATTAAATACCAATTAAAATTAATTAACAAGTTATCCTAGCAAGTATGAAATACCACAAGATATATGTGCTAGGATAAACAATGTAAACAAAGAGATATATCCTATATGATGAAATATACGCAAGGATATATAAGCTAGCACAAGATGATATATCCTACCAAAGAGATATACAATATGATATATGTAAGGATATGCAAACACAAGGGTAACATAAACAAATGAAATAGTGGATGAAATAAACAATGACAGAAAGGCTATAAAGATGAACAAATATAAGTGCTAAGCCAAACTCAAACAAGCAATATGATCACGGAGTTCGGACCTTCCGTCCTACGTCTCCGTTCCCCACTCCCGGGGAGAAATCCACTATCACAACCGGGTTTTCTACATTCACCCGAATAACGTTTACACCTCACACTCGGTTTTCTAGCTAACCGAAAACTTTACAATCAACACTCTTGCAATCACACTCTACACCCTCACAAGTGTTGGACCTAGCCGTGTCTCCCTCAAGTGCTCGGTTACAACCTCTCCCTAGGCTCGTCAACCGACGCCACTCCTCTTGGAACGATCCCCGACTCTCACCACACACTCCTCTCGGTGTACAAGTGTATTACAAAGTGAATCTCACAATTAGGCTCAATACAGTAATTGATTATTCTCAACTATGGATGAGAATACAATGAAAGCTCACACTCAATGTTATAACTCTCACAACCCCAAATATATTATGAATGCAAATACAATAAGCTCAAGTGGGTGTGTGTAACAATGAGATAAAATCAAATCTAAACTCAATATAAAACTAGCTTTAATAGAAATGATAATTAACAAATGATTATAAATAAAAGCTAGAGAGGATGATGAAATGTTAAAGATGAACTCTTCAATAGTTGATGTAAACTCCTCTTTGTAACAGCAAACCCAAACCAAACTTAAACCAAAACTAAACAAGCTTAAACCCTTGTTTAAAACCTTGTTTAAAAACTTCTTAGCTATTTGAAAGAGAACAGCAATGGGGTATTTATACCCACTCAAAATCTCAGCAAAAACCCCTAAGTAAAAGTCTAAAAAGTCCCAAAAAAATTAGATCAAAAAATAGCCGTTAGGGAACCAACGGTCACATTGGCAGAGCGGCGGTCGATCGGAAATTCTCGCGGTCGACCGCGATCCAGGTTCCAAACGGAGAAAGGGCACAGAGACTCATTCGGTCGACCGGTGCGGTCGACCGATGGAAATTTCGAGCTCTCGGTCGACCGTATCGGTTGACCGACAAACTCTCTGCTGTCCAGAAACAAATGAACAATTGAGCGGTCGACCGGTGCGGTCGACCGAAAACTGATATTACAGAAAAACAGGTTTTAGAGCTGATTTTTGAGACTTTGGAAAATATGTTAAAAATAACAAATGAAGTCCAAAAATAATGAAACTTTGGAAAATGTATATAAACATGTAAATGAACATGTTACAAAAAGAATTTTCCAAATTACATTTACCATTTATGAAAAATCATCATTTTGCAAAATAGTTCGAAACACGAAAATGTAAACATGTGAATTTTGATATTTTGGCTAAACCATGTTTTGAAACTTTGCACAATGATTATATGGACTTAATAAAATATGTATATGATTATTGTTAAGTCCAAAAACTAAGAATACAATATTTTCACAAATACAATAGAAAATGAAACCATTTTGCTTTCACAAATACTCATGTGTTTCATAACTAAGTAAATAAACCAAATCACAATAATAAATTTGAAATTTGTAATCTCATATTTATAAACATGAGAAACCAAAACTATGCATGTATATATATAACTATATATATACATAGAAAACAAAACTTATGTGTATATATATATATATATATAACTATATATATATACGAAGAAACCAATAAATGTGTGTGTATAGATATTGAGCTTAACGTACTTAACACACATAATATAAAACCTATACGAAGTTACCCAAGCTTGATCTTGATCTTCATTGAGCTCAACTTGGTACACGTTGCGGATGAAGCTAAACTTGGATATTGAACTTGAATTGTACGATGCTTCACCGACATTCCACCAACCTCTATTTGATATGATCGTTATGGCGCAATCCATCCAACCTCCAACAACGTTGTTTGTCTACAATACATAGAAAAACACAAATACTAGACAAACAACATTAGTCTGAGAATCGAGCAGGAACTTCGTCGGTCGACCGGTGCGGTCGACCGAAGGAAATATCGAGCTCTCGGTCGACCGGTGCGGTCGACCGACAAACTCTCTGCTGTCCAGAAACAAATGAACAATTGAGCGGTCGACCGGTGCGGTCGACCGAAAAATGATATTACAGAAAAACAGGTTTTAGAGCTGATTTTTGAGACTTTGGAAAATTTGTTAAAAATAACAAATAAAATCCAAAAATAATGAAACTTTGGGAAATGTATATAAACATGTAAATGAACATATTACAAAAAGAATTTTCCAAATTGCATTTCCCATTTGTGAAAAATCATCATTTTGCAAAATAGTTCAAAACACGAAATTGTAAACATGTGAATTTTGATATTTTGGCTAAACCATGTTTTGAAACTTTGCACAATGATTATATGGACTTAATAAAATATATATATGATTATTGTTAAGTCCAAAAACTAAGAATACAATATTTTCACAAATACAATAGAAAATGAAACCATTTTTCTTTCACAAATACTCATATGTTTCATATCTAAGTAAATAAACAAAATCACAATAATAAATATGAAATATGTAATCTCATATTTATAAACATGAGAAACCAAAACTATCCATGTATATATATAACTATATATATACATAGAAAACAAAACTTATGTATATATATATATAACTATATATATATATATATATACGAAGAAACCAATAAATGTGTGTGTATAGATATTGAGCTTAATGTACTTAACACACATAATATAAAACCTATACTAAGTTACCCAAGCTAGATTTTGATCTCCAATAAGCTCTTCTTGGTAATCTCGCGGATGAAGCTTGAACTTGATCTTTAACTTGAATTGTACGATGCTTCACTCCACAATTCCGCCAACCTCCTCTTGATATGATCGTGTAGGCTCAATCCATCCATCCTCTAACAAAGTTGTTTGTCTACAATATATAGGAAAACACAAATACTAGACAAACAACATTAGTGGTAAATTGTTTGCTAAACATCATCAAAACAAGAAGACCAATAAATTAATCTGTTGCAGTAAAAATCTTTTTAATTAATTTTGGTTATTTATTATTATTGTTATTAATCATCTTGTATTATATTTTTAGCCTGCATTTTTATCCCCTACTTCTATTTATAGCTATCAACTGATCAGCACGAAAGTTAATCTGTTATCTGACTTTCCCCTGGTTCCTTCATATCAGTCACTCTCTCTCCAATCAATATCTTTCTCTCTCATTCCATCTCCTCACGTCTCACGCAACTCACAGACCTCCCTCTACCAACTCCCGCTGTGCAAGATGCCCTACCGTCCACTCCCTAAATTCCTCACGCAAGTCCCGCACCCCACTAATCTTCCCCCTCTTATTTAATCCCATGCCATCTCTCTCTCTACAAGCATTCACAACAGCTCCTCTCTCTCTCGTCTCTCTCTCTCTCAATATCTCTCACACACACTTACACATAATCTCCTACTCTTCTCCCTATAGATATACCTCACAGAGAGAGAGAGAACTAATATAGACGCCGACGGGAGAGGGCCCGAGGGCCACTCCGAGCTCCCCATTCACCACGCCAAGCCCTACTCCGCCTCGATCTCCGCCCTCCCCAGCCAGCTCCTCGCGTGTCTGCGGCCCTCTTAAACACCGGGGCCAACGACAGAACCCCTCAGGGGCTCGCCGTGCGCGATCGTAACTGGCCTAACCGTCTGGAACCCGGCCTCAAAGGGCCCTCCGTCAAACACTAAAGACTCTGCGTCGCGCGACGAGCTGCGCTCTACCTGAGCTCACCCGCCGCTTCGAAACAACCCACAAACAACCAGGCCGGCCGTGCCGTACACCAGGTTGCCATCCACCCTCGAACGCCAGCTCTCCCTCGACGCACGCTACGGTCCTCACTCCAACCGAGCTCCAGCCCTCGTCCTTCATCTTCCACCCTCGTCGCTCCTCCTCTCGTGCCACTACATCTCGGACCAGCCTACCACCTGTCCCAACACCGCACCTTCGCACCGGAAGCCCCTCCTACGTTGCCAAACTTATCGATCATCTCCTTGCTTAGACTGACTCAGCGCCGTTGCGCGGCTCAAGATCGCTTGCCTCCGTCCCAACTCCATCACGACGCCGTCACCGCCTCTCCCGCCTGTCTCCTCGCCCCGTCGCCCTTCGAAGCAAGAGCCGAGCGCAGTTCGCGTCCTCCTCCTCCTCGCCCGATGATGCACCAAGCCCTCCGCCTCACCGTTGAGCTCACTGCCAACCAGCGCCCCCATCGCACGCCACATGTTCGACGATATGCCAACAGCCCCCGTCGCACCCCGTTAAGCCCCTTAGTGATGACAACCGCCATCGTTGTCACCGTCCCCAAACATCGTCGCCCATCATTAGACCCTACGGTCTCATAGGCAAGATCCCACTTGCTCATATCTGAATTTTATATTTATTATGAATTATCTGTAATTTTAGATTAGTTAATAATTATCTACGTGGGATTGTTTGATGAATAATATTAGATAAATTGTAATTATATGATAAATAGCATTTTCAGAATAATTATAATGAATTAAAAGAATTTATTTCGATAGCATAATCATTTTTGAATAATTATATTAATTAAAAAGAATTTATTTGAGAACAAAATCATTTTAGGAAAATTATAATAATTTAAAAGGAATTATCATGGAAAAAGAATCATTTTAGAATAATTATAATAATTTTTTAGAAACTTATAATAATTTTTTAGAAACTATCTTGTGGAAGAAATCATTTTAGAATGATAAATATTTTTGGTTCATGAATTTATTTGATTGGATGCACGTGGGGGATATGCGAACAGTCAGTTATCCGATGATATTTGTGTTGACTCTGTGTGAGATATGTGCCAGTGACCTGTTATAGGATGGCTAGTTACATGACTTGTTACCAGTGGATCGGTGTCGCCACTATGGTTGATTTGTTGAGTCAAGGTGAATCGGTGTCGTCACCTTTGGTTAGGATTTATGGATTCTTGTAATATGTAGGCCAGTTGTACTTCCTTTCCATACAAAGATCGAGATTAATATTTAATTATCTACAATTTGAGACATATGGTATATACATGAGGGTTTCCTTATTTGGATTATTTCGCTCGACGTACTACGTCTCATGTTGTAGATTTTTAAGTATTAATTCCATCTAGTGTATACCCCTGTTACTTGTATGATTGTTCTGATCGCTAGCTACATGATCTCGTTACCTGATCGATTCTGGATGCTTTATGTTATCATGATTTAGTAGTGTTTTCATGTTGAATTGTGGATTTCAATTGTACATTCTTTTGTTGTTTTTGTTATCGTATCGTTTTTCGCATTGGATTTTCGTTCGTTCTATTTTCCTTGTGGGGTCGGGTCTTGCCGTGCGTCATGCACCTGACGTACACCTGTTTTCTCTGGTGTACGTCAGACATAGAGGAAGAACAGGTCCAGCTGGGAGATCGTCAGGAGCCAGAGGGTTCTCAGCTTAAGTGCCTTGCAAACGTAGCAGAAGAAGAAGCCGAAGCTTAGTCATTCCTTTCAGTTTGTTTTGTAGCACCTTCATTTCCTTTTGATCAGTGTATTTTTATATTTTCCAGTCTTTCATTCAGATAGTTTTTGTATAAGGGCATGTTTGACCCGAATATTATGTCTGGGATGATATTCATTTATGATATGTATTATTTTATTCTGTGTTGTTCATTATATTCTTGCTATGTGTGATCGGGGACCTGTGACTTCACGTTGTATTTATTTCTAGACGCTTAGCGTATTGAATTGAGAAGAAAAGAAAAGATAATAATGTATATTTCTTCTCAATCTAATACGTCGCGGGCTTGTTCACGTTCCGATTCCCGGGTATTTTGGGAAGCGGGGCGTGACAGGTTTTAGTGGTGGCCCATGCAGGTCACGGTCCCGATCACGGTCCCGATCACGGCCCGGTCACGGTCCCGAGTTTTCACTAGTAAGAATATGATGGACAATTTAGATACATATCATATTTCATCCGTGAAACTATTCTTGAGCTCTCATTCAATTTTCTTGATAGATTTCGTTTCGTCCCTATCTTATCACTTTTGACTCCGGAGCTTCCCCCTGTTTCTTGCGTCGTAACTTCCCGCTACACGTTATCTTCCTATAATTTTCTTTTCTCGTATCGGTCATTATTTTATGTCTTATTATTTTACACTATATTTTCTTTGATTTGACATGTGTATCGTTTGATTGTATTGAATTCTATATTATTTATTATATTACTTTATGTATCAAATACAATATTATATTGTATGTTTTTATTTGTTTATAAATCTATTTTATCTTTCATAGTTCATGTTTTATGTATTATACATTTTATTTATGTATATTATGCTGATTGTATTTATGTGATTTTTGACTACTACACAATATACTACTATGTCTGAATTGATTTTATATAGTGATGATTATTGTTGTTATATCTTGTTTATATTTATGAATATTACTAAAACTTATAATTTATCATATTGTTTGTCGAATATATAATTATATTCTTCTTATTATGTTTTATATAATATGTTTATTTTAAATCACGTCATTTAAGCAGTTTCACATTATCACATAGATATATCTTGATATTCACATTTATTTTCTCGTAGCTTAAATATACTTTTGCATAATCTACCTTGTGTATAGCTGTACCGTTTTTCTGCGTTTCTCCATTACCATATATCATTCTTTATGTTCTAGTTATTGTATTATTGCTTCGTACTTTATGATATAACATTAATAAGTTCATGATTTATAATATTTTTACATATGTTATATTATTTTATCCTTTCTTTATTCTACTTCACAACATTTCAGTACATGATTTTCTTATCAGTCATTTTTGTCTTTTCTTGTTTATGTTTAAGATTGTTTTAGTATTGTTTCCTATTGCGTTTCGTATAGTCTAAGAGCCAATATTTCCTTATTCTTGATATTTAAGATATATTCCTATTGTTCCTAGGTTTTGGAATTTGAGTTACTAATATATATATGCTTCTTTATTACATTATCTCCATATCATTACATTATTATTCTTTTATAATTAATATAAAGATAGTTTTTACACATAGCTGTTGATGCACGTTATGTATCGTGTTTATACCTATTATAATCTTATTGTCCTGTTTGCCTGTTTTTATTCTGTATTATTAGCTCTTATTATCTTGTTGCTTCTAGTAATATTGCCTGTGCTTCATTTGTTTATGACTGCTTGAAAATTAATATTTAATTTAATTTATATATCTGTAATTTTGTACTTTCGATGTTATTATTATCATGTTCTATCTTACGTTTGCCCCTATATTTGATTATCGATATCTATGATTATCTTACGTCGATCCACAAGCTGAACGACTATGCCGTTTATGTTATCTATCTGCTTTCAGACACGTGCTGCCTATAATATTATCTTTGAACCTTTTACATTATTTCGTAATTTCTTATTTTCGCATACTTGTGTCTTATGTGTCTTAGTTGCGCTTGAGCGGTTTCTGCCTGAATTACACTTCATGTGCTTTTTGTCTTGCTAATATACTTGTTGTATATCTTGGATATTTATCTATACTAACTGATTGCTATTGATATTTCTATTGTAATTTGATATATTTTATATATTATTTTCATGTCTCTTAATGTTGTACATTATGATTTATCTAATCTATATATATATATATATATATATATATGTTTTCGATTATTTTGCTATTTGGTTTGCTTACATAATCCTTAAATGTTTCTTTTTACTTTTGCTACTGTATATGATTTATCTCTTATTTGGCCCATTGTGGTTTTATATTTTTAGTATTTTCATGTTTGTCATCTAATTACGTATGACAGTGATTATATATTTTGTGAGATATTTTGTCTTTTATCTCTTATGCTCTTCATTTCATTATTTATATTATTGAGTTTGATACCACTTTTATCATATATTCTAGGATTAACAAGTGTTTGAATTATGTATTTGTATTTCATATCATATTTTATACTATATATTTGTTATATTATACCAATTCTGGGTTATTGATTATATTTTAACATTGTGATGTGTTGTCTTATGATACTATATCAATAATAACATGTTGATATTATATTTAATTTTCTATGATTGTATATTGCTATTGACTTCTTTGCTATTAAACTATGTAGACTAATACTTATATTTTTGCCTATGCCTAGATGTTACGTTATGTTATAAATTGATATGTATTAACTATTTATTTATAATATACATGCTTCTTTATGTCAGTGCAATCTATTTCAATTATGTGTTCACTCTCTTTATGTTATCCTTATTTCATTCTTATTATTTATACTACATATCAGACTTTCTTAAGACCTTGATTTGCTTTATATAGTTGCATTGACTATTCACTTTTAATTCTTTTGAATTATTCTCTATTGTGTATTGTATAACTTATAATATATTATGTCATACACATACACATCTATTCTTCTCATTCAACATTTGATCAAACATTTGTCATAACATGCTATAAACTTATTTCCATATTCCTATCTTTGGGTTCTTTGTGCATCACTCGCATTTTGAATTCCGAGGACGGAATTTGTTTAAGGGGGGTAGGATGTAATGACCGTAAATTTTTAATACCGGTTTAAATAATTTTTATGATATTTAAATATTAAATTTTATTTTTAAAAAGAGTATTTGAATTTTTCCTAATTTTCTAGAGTTTTTATGATTTAAAAATCCGATTTTATATTTATGATTTTGATAACTATAAATTAATTTGTTGCAGTAA
>NC_033797.1:119734504-119755981 GCF_001876935.1 Asparagus officinalis
CAAACGTTGACTTTGGTTGTAACGCGTTGACTGGCGTTGACCTAGGGTTACGCGTTGACCGGCGTTGACTCTAGGGTTTCGAATCGTCAAACGTTGATTAGTGTTGATTTTGTCGAAACGTTCAAACAATCGACCAAAATGGGCGAAATCGGGTCTCAAAAGGGAATCCGGGGGCTCGTATTGGGTTGAGACACCCGAGGGGCCAAGACACCCTTAGGTGTCTCGGCTCAAAGGCCGAGATACCCTCCCATTTTTCTCTTTTTTCTTTCTTTTTTTTGTTGTTTCCCCTTTTGTTTTCCCCCTTCTTTTCAAATTTTCAAAAGAGAATCCCTCTCAAACTCTTTCTTCCTCCTTTCATTCATCCCCCATTGTTCCTCTCCAAAACCCATTAACCTCTCTTTAGAATTCGGATTTTGTGTTCACCCCTTGGCCGAAATTTTCTCCTTTCAAGCTAGGGTTCCTCCTTCATCCTCAAGTTTAAACTCTTGATTTGGGTAAGTTTTCTTTCAAAACTTTCCTCTTTTTCAAGAAAGATTATAGCTTTATGTTTGTGATGGGGGTATGCTATGAATTCATATGCAAAGATCACAACTTTTTGTTCTCATGAGTTAAAAGATAGGCTCTTTGATGATGGGTTGTGGATGCACAAAGCTTTGGGGGGTTTTATGCAAAATTTGCAATGTGGCCGAAATTTGGGGGACTTTTATGCAAAATGGGACTGAACAAAAAATGGGACTAAAATTTTGAGGCTTGGATGTTTGACACAATTGGCCACAACTTTGAGGTGTGCTTCATGCAAAGAGATCACAAATTGTTGAGGGTTTATTTGCAAAATTGCCCATAAATGTTTTAGAGGGACTTATTTGAAAAAGGGCAAAAATTTAGGGCTGAAATTCCAAAAGTTTAGACCACAACCCAATAACCAAAGTTTTGATAAGGGCATGTGGACGTTAAATTAAAATTTGTGAAGGGGTCTATATGCAAAATTGGCTAAATTCTACAAAAGGGCTTATTTGTAAAATTAACCAAAATTGTGGGGTATCGGGGGTGCTATATGATCAGATATGATGACCATGACCCAACTCGAGCGTGTCCTTGACCCGAATTTAGCCTTGAACACGAAGGGTATTTTGGGTATTTCACCAAAATTCACCGCGAAAAATGACAATCATTGTTTCGCATGCACGAAATTTGTAGGTTTAACTAGACTTCAATTATGAAATCCTATTTATACATAGGATTTTAATTAAAGTTCTTAATTTCCCTTTTAAATTTCGTGTATTCATATTTTAGATTGTGCCTGACTTGCTGCTTTTCGTTACAGATTTTCAATGTCTCCACGCCGATCTCGACCTCGTAGGAGTCGTTCTCATTCGCAGCACAGCGAGGAAGAGGTTCCCGCGACATCTTTTCCAGCGGCCTCTTCCTTTGGGGGTGAGAATTTACATTTTCCGTATCCCTGATTGACCTCTTCGCGGGTCATGAAGGAAGAACCGACACCCTCCTTCGCGGGGGTTAAGGTTTCAGACTTGTCTTGCTTGGCCAATTCAAGTCTTCTGGTATATTAGGGTGATTTTGTGTCGTGCTACACCTTATAGGTCGGTGTATGTTACCACGTTATTTACGTGATGATGCATACCGTTCTTCCAGTGTAGGACACTCAAAATCGTCTCTCCAATTATTCCGTGAATGAGCTTATCATTCTTCTTATGAGATGGATTTTCTGACTCTATCCTTGTGTTTTATTGCAGTAGAATTTCCCGCGGGCAGCCTTCCTCCTCATGCCAATACTGGTTGTAGCCGGGAGGTCTTCTCTTCAGCTTCCATCAGGCAGACCGTTAGTCCCCTCCCTCAGTTGAATTCCCGTAACGGGAGGATTGTGAATCTCAAAATTATTATAATATCCGACGATGAAGGGGAAGAGGATCCCACTGCTGCAATTATCTCTGACCAAGAATCTGTCCTCCCGGCCTTCGAATCCTTACGGGACATCCTCCAAAAAGTAGAGAAGGTTATACAACAAACGGTCACCGCCATTAGTTCTGGACGAGGAAGAGATTATGATTTGCTCCCTTTTATAACAGATAGTCTTTAAGACATTCAGCGTGTAGGTGGCATCCGGCTAGCTGGACGATGTGAGATAAGGTTGACTTGCTTAGAAGAACTCATATATCGTTTTGAAGAGCTAGTAGACTTCGACCCGTATGATGAGGCCACACCGCTTATGATCGATGCTCAGACTCAGAGGGTGCGAGAGCGTAAGGCCCGAGCGAGACGCATATCGGAGCAAGAAGTCATCGTTGCGAACTTGTACGAACGGCAACGTCGTCTGTAGAGTAAGATGGATGCTTACAATGACATTGCCGATAGGACGGGGATCAGGACCGTCCAAGGGGAGAGGACTCTAAAAGATTTTGAGCTCGAGAGTGCCAGGGTTCAAAATGTTTATAGAGGAGAGCTGGAGGTTCTTCACGCGTTGCGCCGAGAAGACGTAACCGCCGACGCTGCCGCCATTCTTGCTTATACCAAGCTTCAGAAGGAAGAAGAGGTTCAAGAGGCGCACGCTACTCAAGTCGAGTTCGAACCACGAGATTGGCGTTTCCCCATCATCGACTACGTCTTGCATGGAATCTTGCCAGAAGATGTGAAGGAAAGAGAGTCAATCAGACGAAGAGCACCAAGATTCTACTATAATACGGAGAATTGAACGCTATACCGCAGGGGGTACGATGGGTTGCTAGCACGTTGCTTATCAACCAAAGAAGCTGAAGAGGTCCTTAGGGAGGCGCATGAAGGAGAGTGTGGCGCACACCAACCTGGCCCCAAGCTTTATGATCGCATCAGAAGAATGGGGTATTTTTGGCCTTCCATGATGAGTGATGCAGTCACGTATGCCCGAAAGTGTGATGCATGTCAAATACATGCGAATTACATGCACCAACCTCCGGAGCATCTACATCCTTCGGTTACGTCATGGCCGTTCGAGACTTGGGGAATGGACATTGTTGGCCCTATAAATACCCCATCAGTCAAAGGTGACCGATTCATCCTGGCAATTACCGATTACTTCTCCAAATAGGCCGAAGCAGTTCCACTCAGAGAAGTTAAAACGAGTAATGTCATTGCATTCATCAAGCACCATATCATCTATAGGTATGGTGTTCCAAGACGAATCATACATGACAACGGTCCTCAGTTTGTCAGCAACGCTTTCATAAGGTTCTGCGAAAAGTTTAAAATTCAGGATATCTCGTCAACGGCTTATAATCCCACAGCAAATGGATTAGCCGAAGCCTTCAACAAGACTATCATCAAACTCTTTAACACTAAAGTTTAATGAAAAATCGGACTACCTGGCAATACCTGGCAAAACTAAAGTTTAATGAAAAACAAGACTATCATCAAATTGACGTCGATGAACGATTGAAATCAATACTAAGTGCCAAGTAGTTCATTAAACATTTATACAAAATGTTTAATCATTTTGTATAAACATTTTGGCGGGCCCTCTTCGAGAGAGTCACCAGGCCCCCTGCGGCAGAAGGGTTGGCCAAGAAGCCACCATCAACCAGCAAAGTTTGGAGGCCGAAGTCTGAAGCGGCGGTTCAGACCAAAGAGCGTCAACTGCAGCCGTCGAAAGTTCAACTTCCGGCATATCAATCCAAACCGCCGATGATTTTCACAACTGCTCCGGGAGATCCCGCAGGACCATCCCAGAAAAGGAAGTCAGTCTTGGAGCGCCTCGGTCCAATTCCCGACGAGAAAGGCAAAGCTCCAGTTCAAGAGAGTTTGGGCCCAATGAAGAAGCCCAGAACGACTCAACACGCTGGGGGTCGCCGTCACCTCCAACGTGATAAAGAAATCAGGGCCGCTATGCGCACCAATTTGCACATTGAATTCCAAGAGCCCGCTGAGAACTCACGCCCAAAAAGGCATATTTCGAGGCGCGTAACTTTTGAAAGCCCGAAGAAGGTAGTTCGCTCTCAGAAGGAAACGTTATCGTCTGATGATGATTACGTTATACCTGAGAAATCGTGCCAACACACGATAGGTTGCTCCGACTTTCAAACGGACGAGCTGTACTATCGTACTGGGGGTACGAGCAAAGCCAGAAAGAGAAGTCCCCGAGGACCGGAAACTCAGTGCCCTTGTTCAAAGCTCATTCGGGCGGTACTGTCTGAGTGCAACTGCATCAAGGCAGTCACCGAGAGAGTTTCGGTGTTCGAAAGGCTTAGTACTGAAACGCCAAAACCAAGGCATAGGCGTTTCCGACAAAGAAAAACGGTGGTTGAAGATGGAGAATTTCCGAGGGTCACTACCAATATGACCAGCAAAAGGGCATCGACAAGGGATAATCCCGAGTCAATTCCGGAAGTACCCTGGTATCTAACTCGTCTGCAGTCTGGAGCTATTACACGAGGAACTTATGGTAGGGTTCGGACAAGATTACCGTCAGAAGATGAAGAATCGGATTCCTGCTCTGCTGTCGCATCAGACAATACGGTATCCAGCGAAGGACAACCCCGCGAGTCATTCATGATAAGCGCGGAGCAAGTGGCTAAGATGCTTGAAGACGCATTAGCTAAGCAACAAGAGACCTTCAGGTTTGAAATGCAGATGGCCATGCAGAGTATGAGATAAATGCATGAGCAACAAATTCAGGCACTGACGAACCAGCAAGGTGAACCAAGCCGCCGTAACCAGGTTGTTCAGGAAGAGGAGCACACGGATACGGATGAAGCTCACAATGCCAATAATCCTCCCGTCAATGCAGGGGGTGGTAATGAGGATGCTGGTCGTAATGCCACACTTCCGCCTCAAAATCGTGCTAACGAAAACACAGGCGAAAGTCTGAAGATCAAGAACCTCGAGAGCAAAATCAACACATTGATTTCCGCTCAAGAGGTGAAGAAAACAGGTATTCCTTGTCCATACCCAAGAGAGTGGGAATCGATCCTATACCCGGCGAAGTTCAACCTAATTAACTTCACGCCGTTTGATGGGAAGGGTTCGCCCACTCAGCATGTGATTTATTTCAAATCACACCTGGGGGTAATCTCTGGCAATGAGCCTCTGATGGTGCGGTCATTCGTCGGCACTCTTCGCGGAGCCGCCTTCGATTGGTATCGCCGCCTCAAGCCAGGTAGCGTGAACAGCTGGGACGATATGGAGACCATGTTCCTCACTAATTTCTTCGACGACGACACCGAGATATCTATCGGATCATTGCTCGATGAGAAGCAGAAAGACGGGGAGTTAGTCGACACCTTCGTCAAGAGGTTTCGGAACAAGGCGATGAACTGTCGGGACCCGATCACTGAGGAGTTCATCCTCCAGACTTGCCACAACAACCTTGCACTGGACGTGTTGGAAGCAATAGGAACAGCTGGCGTTGACCTAGGGTTACGCGTTGACCGGCGTTGACCCTTAGGGTTTTGAATCGTCGAACGTTGATTGGTGTGGATTTTCATCCTCGAACGTTGACTTTTGTCGCAACGCGTTGACTGGCGTTGACCTAGGGTTACGCGTTGACCGGCGTTGACCCTTAGGGTTTTGAATCGTCGAACGTTGATTGGTGTGGATTTTCATCCTCGAACGTTGACTTTTGTCGCAACGCGTTGACTGGCGTTGACCTAGGGTTACGCGTTGACCGGCGTTGACCCTTAGGGTTTTGAATCGTCGAACGTTGATTGGTGTGGATTTTCATCCTCGAACGTTGACTTTTGTCGCAACGCGTTGACTGGCGTTGACCTAGGGTTACGCGTTGACCGGCGTTGACCCTTAGGGTTTTGAATCGTCGAACGTTGATTGGTGTGGATTTTCATCCTCGAACGTTGACTTTTGTCGCAACGCGTTGACTGGCGTTGACCTAGGGTTACGCGTTGACCGGCGTTGACCCTTAGGGTTTTGAATCGTCGAACGTTGATTGGTGTGGATTTTCATCCTCGAACGTTGACTTTTGTCGCAACGCGTTGACTGGCGTTGACCTAGGGTTACGCGTTGACCGGCGTTGACCCTTAGGGTTTTGAATCGTCGAACGTTGATTGGTGTGGATTTTCATCCTCGAACGTTGACTTTTGTCGCAACGCGTTGACTGGCGTTGACCTAGGGTTACGCGTTGACCGGCGTTGACCCTTAGGGTTTTGAATCGTCGAACGTTGATTGGTGTGGATTTTCATCCTCGAACGTTGACTTTTGTCGCAACGCGTTGACTGGCGTTGACCTAGGGTTACGCGTTGACCGGCGTTGACCCTTAGGGTTTTGAATCGTCGAACGTTGATTGGTGTGGATTTTCATCCTCGAACGTTGACTTTTGTCGCAACGCGTTGACTGGCGTTGACCTAGGGTTACGCGTTGACCGGCGTTGACCCTTAGGGTTTTGAATCGTCGAACGTTGATTGGTGTGGATTTTCATCCTCGAACGTTGACTTTTGTCGCAACGCGTTGACTGGCGTTGACCTAGGGTTACGCGTTGACCGGCGTTGACCCTTAGGGTTTTGAATCGTCGAACGTTGATTGGTGTGGATTTTCATCCTCGAACGTTGACTTTTGTCGCAACGCGTTGACTGGCGTTGACCTAGGGTTACGCGTTGACCGGCGTTGACCCTTAGGGTTTTGAATCGTCGAACGTTGATTGGTGTGGATTTTCATCCTCGAACGTTGACTTTTGTCGCAACGCGTTGACTGGCGTTGACCTAGGGTTACGCGTTGACCGGCGTTGACCCTTAGGGTTTTGAATCGTCGAACGTTGATTGGTGTGGATTTTCATCCTCGAACGTTGACTTTTGTCGCAACGCGTTGACTGGCGTTGACCTAGGGTTACGCGTTGACCGGCGTTGACCCTTAGGGTTTTGAATCGTCGAACGTTGATTGGTGTGGATTTTCATCCTCGAACGTTGACTTTTGTCGCAACGCGTTGACTGGCGTTGACCTAGGGTTACGCGTTGACCGGCGTTGACCCTTAGGGTTTTGAATCGTCGAACGTTGATTGGTGTGGATTTTCATCCTCGAACGTTGACTTTTGTCGCAACGCGTTGACTGGCGTTGACCTAGGGTTACGCGTTGACCGGCGTTGACCCTTAGGGTTTTGAATCGTCGAACGTTGATTGGTGTGGATTTTCATCCTCGAACGTTGACTTTTGTCGCAACGCGTTGACTGGCGTTGACCTAGGGTTACGCGTTGACCGGCGTTGACCCTTAGGGTTTTGAATCGTCGAACGTTGATTGGTGTGGATTTTCATCCTCGAACGTTGACTTTTGTCGCAACGCGTTGACTGGCGTTGACCTAGGGTTACGCGTTGACCGGCGTTGACCCTTAGGGTTTTGAATCGTCGAACGTTGATTGGTGTGGATTTTCATCCTCGAACGTTGACTTTTGTCGCAACGCGTTGACTGGCGTTGACCTAGGGTTACGCGTTGACCGGCGTTGACCCTTAGGGTTTTGAATCGTCGAACGTTGATTGGTGTGGATTTTCATCCTCGAACGTTGACTTTTGTCGCAACGCGTTGACTGGCGTTGACCTAGGGTTACGCGTTGACCGGCGTTGACCCTTAGGGTTTTGAATCGTCGAACGTTGATTGGTGTGGATTTTCATCCTCGAACGTTGACTTTTGTCGCAACGCGTTGACTGGCGTTGACCTAGGGTTACGCGTTGACCGGCGTTGACCCTTAGGGTTTTGAATCGTCGAACGTTGATTGGTGTGGATTTTCATCCTCGAACGTTGACTTTTGTCGCAACGCGTTGACTGGCGTTGACCTAGGGTTACGCGTTGACCGGCGTTGACCCTTAGGGTTTTGAATCGTCGAACGTTGATTGGTGTGGATTTTCATCCTCGAACGTTGACTTTTGTCGCAACGCGTTGACTGGCGTTGACCTAGGGTTACGCGTTGACCGGCGTTGACCCTTAGGGTTTTGAATCGTCGAACGTTGATTGGTGTGGATTTTCATCCTCGAACGTTGACTTTTGTCGCAACGCGTTGACTGGCGTTGACCTAGGGTTACGCGTTGACCGGCGTTGACCCTTAGGGTTTTGAATCGTCGAACGTTGATTGGTGTGGATTTTCATCCTCGAACGTTGACTTTTGTCGCAACGCGTTGACTGGCGTTGACCTAGGGTTACGCGTTGACCGGCGTTGACCCTTAGGGTTTTGAATCGTCGAACGTTGATTGGTGTGGATTTTCATCCTCGAACGTTGACTTTTGTCGCAACGCGTTGACTGGCGTTGACCTAGGGTTACGCGTTGACCGGCGTTGACCCTTAGGGTTTTGAATCGTCGAACGTTGATTGGTGTGGATTTTCATCCTCGAACGTTGACTTTTGTCGCAACGCGTTGACTGGCGTTGACCTAGGGTTACGCGTTGACCGGCGTTGACCCTTAGGGTTTTGAATCGTCGAACGTTGATTGGTGTGGATTTTCATCCTCGAACGTTGACTTTTGTCGCAACGCGTTGACTGGCGTTGACCTAGGGTTACGCGTTGACCGGCGTTGACCCTTAGGGTTTTGAATCGTCGAACGTTGATTGGTGTGGATTTTCATCCTCGAACGTTGACTTTTGTCGCAACGCGTTGACTGGCGTTGACCTAGGGTTACGCGTTGACCGGCGTTGACCCTTAGGGTTTTGAATCGTCGAACGTTGATTGGTGTGGATTTTCATCCTCGAACGTTGACTTTTGTCGCAACGCGTTGACTGGCGTTGACCTAGGGTTACGCGTTGACCGGCGTTGACCCTTAGGGTTTTGAATCGTCGAACGTTGATTGGTGTGGATTTTCATCCTCGAACGTTGACTTTTGTCGCAACGCGTTGACTGGCGTTGACCTAGGGTTACGCGTTGACCGGCGTTGACCCTTAGGGTTTTGAATCGTCGAACGTTGATTGGTGTGGATTTTCATCCTCGAACGTTGACTTTTGTCGCAACGCGTTGACTGGCGTTGACCTAGGGTTACGCGTTGACCGGCGTTGACCCTTAGGGTTTTGAATCGTCGAACGTTGATTGGTGTGGATTTTCATCCTCGAACGTTGACTTTTGTCGCAACGCGTTGACTGGCGTTGACCTAGGGTTACGCGTTGACCGGCGTTGACCCTTAGGGTTTTGAATCGTCGAACGTTGATTGGTGTGGATTTTCATCCTCGAACGTTGACTTTTGTCGCAACGCGTTGACTGGCGTTGACCTAGGGTTACGCGTTGACCGGCGTTGACCCTTAGGGTTTTGAATCGTCGAACGTTGATTGGTGTGGATTTTCATCCTCGAACGTTGACTTTTGTCGCAACGCGTTGACTGGCGTTGACCTAGGGTTACGCGTTGACCGGCGTTGACCCTTAGGGTTTTGAATCGTCGAACGTTGATTGGTGTGGATTTTCATCCTCGAACGTTGACTTTTGTCGCAACGCGTTGACTGGCGTTGACCTAGGGTTACGCGTTGACCGGCGTTGACCCTTAGGGTTTTGAATCGTCGAACGTTGATTGGTGTGGATTTTCATCCTCGAACGTTGACTTTTGTCGCAACGCGTTGACTGGCGTTGACCTAGGGTTACGCGTTGACCGGCGTTGACCCTTAGGGTTTTGAATCGTCGAACGTTGATTGGTGTGGATTTTCATCCTCGAACGTTGACTTTTGTCGCAACGCGTTGACTGGCGTTGACCTAGGGTTACGCGTTGACCGGCGTTGACCCTTAGGGTTTTGAATCGTCGAACGTTGATTGGTGTGGATTTTCATCCTCGAACGTTGACTTTTGTCGCAACGCGTTGACTGGCGTTGACCTAGGGTTACGCGTTGACCGGCGTTGACCCTTAGGGTTTTGAATCGTCGAACGTTGATTGGTGTGGATTTTCATCCTCGAACGTTGACTTTTGTCGCAACGCGTTGACTGGCGTTGACCTAGGGTTACGCGTTGACCGGCGTTGACCCTTAGGGTTTTGAATCGTCGAACGTTGATTGGTGTGGATTTTCATCCTCGAACGTTGACTTTTGTCGCAACGCGTTGACTGGCGTTGACCTAGGGTTACGCGTTGACCGGCGTTGACCCTTAGGGTTTTGAATCGTCGAACGTTGATTGGTGTGGATTTTCATCCTCGAACGTTGACTTTTGTCGCAACGCGTTGACTGGCGTTGACCTAGGGTTACGCGTTGACCGGCGTTGACCCTTAGGGTTTTGAATCGTCGAACGTTGATTGGTGTGGATTTTCATCCTCGAACGTTGACTTTTGTCGCAACGCGTTGACTGGCGTTGACCTAGGGTTACGCGTTGACCGGCGTTGACCCTTAGGGTTTTGAATCGTCGAACGTTGATTGGTGTGGATTTTCATCCTCGAACGTTGACTTTTGTCGCAACGCGTTGACTGGCGTTGACCTAGGGTTACGCGTTGACCGGCGTTGACCCTTAGGGTTTTGAATCGTCGAACGTTGATTGGTGTGGATTTTCATCCTCGAACGTTGACTTTTGTCGCAACGCGTTGACTGGCGTTGACCTAGGGTTACGCGTTGACCGGCGTTGACCCTTAGGGTTTTGAATCGTCGAACGTTGATTGGTGTGGATTTTCATCCTCGAACGTTGACTTTTGTCGCAACGCGTTGACTGGCGTTGACCTAGGGTTACGCGTTGACCGGCGTTGACCCTTAGGGTTTTGAATCGTCGAACGTTGATTGGTGTGGATTTTCATCCTCGAACGTTGACTTTTGTCGCAACGCGTTGACTGGCGTTGACCTAGGGTTACGCGTTGACCGGCGTTGACCCTTAGGGTTTTGAATCGTCGAACGTTGATTGGTGTGGATTTTCATCCTCGAACGTTGACTTTTGTCGCAACGCGTTGACTGGCGTTGACCTAGGGTTACGCGTTGACCGGCGTTGACCCTTAGGGTTTTGAATCGTCGAACGTTGATTGGTGTGGATTTTCATCCTCGAACGTTGACTTTTGTCGCAACGCGTTGACTGGCGTTGACCTAGGGTTACGCGTTGACCGGCGTTGACCCTTAGGGTTTTGAATCGTCGAACGTTGATTGGTGTGGATTTTCATCCTCGAACGTTGACTTTTGTCGCAACGCGTTGACTGGCGTTGACCTAGGGTTACGCGTTGACCGGCGTTGACCCTTAGGGTTTTGAATCGTCGAACGTTGATTGGTGTGGATTTTCATCCTCGAACGTTGACTTTTGTCGCAACGCGTTGACTGGCGTTGACCTAGGGTTACGCGTTGACCGGCGTTGACCCTTAGGGTTTTGAATCGTCGAACGTTGATTGGTGTGGATTTTCATCCTCGAACGTTGACTTTTGTCGCAACGCGTTGACTGGCGTTGACCTAGGGTTACGCGTTGACCGGCGTTGACCCTTAGGGTTTTGAATCGTCGAACGTTGATTGGTGTGGATTTTCATCCTCGAACGTTGACTTTTGTCGCAACGCGTTGACTGGCGTTGACCTAGGGTTACGCGTTGACCGGCGTTGACCCTTAGGGTTTTGAATCGTCGAACGTTGATTGGTGTGGATTTTCATCCTCGAACGTTGACTTTTGTCGCAACGCGTTGACTGGCGTTGACCTAGGGTTACGCGTTGACCGGCGTTGACCCTTAGGGTTTTGAATCGTCGAACGTTGATTGGTGTGGATTTTCATCCTCGAACGTTGACTTTTGTCGCAACGCGTTGACTGGCGTTGACCTAGGGTTACGCGTTGACCGGCGTTGACCCTTAGGGTTTTGAATCGTCGAACGTTGATTGGTGTGGATTTTCATCCTCGAACGTTGACTTTTGTCGCAACGCGTTGACTGGCGTTGACCTAGGGTTACGCGTTGACCGGCGTTGACCCTTAGGGTTTTGAATCGTCGAACGTTGATTGGTGTGGATTTTCATCCTCGAACGTTGACTTTTGTCGCAACGCGTTGACTGGCGTTGACCTAGGGTTACGCGTTGACCGGCGTTGACCCTTAGGGTTTTGAATCGTCGAACGTTGATTGGTGTGGATTTTCATCCTCGAACGTTGACTTTTGTCGCAACGCGTTGACTGGCGTTGACCTAGGGTTACGCGTTGACCGGCGTTGACCCTTAGGGTTTTGAATCGTCGAACGTTGATTGGTGTGGATTTTCATCCTCGAACGTTGACTTTTGTCGCAACGCGTTGACTGGCGTTGACCTAGGGTTACGCGTTGACCGGCGTTGACCCTTAGGGTTTTGAATCGTCGAACGTTGATTGGTGTGGATTTTCATCCTCGAACGTTGACTTTTGTCGCAACGCGTTGACTGGCGTTGACCTAGGGTTACGCGTTGACCGGCGTTGACCCTTAGGGTTTTGAATCGTCGAACGTTGATTGGTGTGGATTTTCATCCTCGAACGTTGACTTTTGTCGCAACGCGTTGACTGGCGTTGACCTAGGGTTACGCGTTGACCGGCGTTGACCCTTAGGGTTTTGAATCGTCGAACGTTGATTGGTGTGGATTTTCATCCTCGAACGTTGACTTTTGTCGCAACGCGTTGACTGGCGTTGACCTAGGGTTACGCGTTGACCGGCGTTGACCCTTAGGGTTTTGAATCGTCGAACGTTGATTGGTGTGGATTTTCATCCTCGAACGTTGACTTTTGTCGCAACGCGTTGACTGGCGTTGACCTAGGGTTACGCGTTGACCGGCGTTGACCCTTAGGGTTTTGAATCGTCGAACGTTGATTGGTGTGGATTTTCATCCTCGAACGTTGACTTTTGTCGCAACGCGTTGACTGGCGTTGACCTAGGGTTACGCGTTGACCGGCGTTGACCCTTAGGGTTTTGAATCGTCGAACGTTGATTGGTGTGGATTTTCATCCTCGAACGTTGACTTTTGTCGCAACGCGTTGACTGGCGTTGACCTAGGGTTACGCGTTGACCGGCGTTGACCCTTAGGGTTTTGAATCGTCGAACGTTGATTGGTGTGGATTTTCATCCTCGAACGTTGACTTTTGTCGCAACGCGTTGACTGGCGTTGACCTAGGGTTACGCGTTGACCGGCGTTGACCCTTAGGGTTTTGAATCGTCGAACGTTGATTGGTGTGGATTTTCATCCTCGAACGTTGACTTTTGTCGCAACGCGTTGACTGGCGTTGACCTAGGGTTACGCGTTGACCGGCGTTGACCCTTAGGGTTTTGAATCGTCGAACGTTGATTGGTGTGGATTTTCATCCTCGAACGTTGACTTTTGTCGCAACGCGTTGACTGGCGTTGACCTAGGGTTACGCGTTGACCGGCGTTGACCCTTAGGGTTTTGAATCGTCGAACGTTGATTGGTGTGGATTTTCATCCTCGAACGTTGACTTTTGTCGCAACGCGTTGACTGGCGTTGACCTAGGGTTACGCGTTGACCGGCGTTGACCCTTAGGGTTTTGAATCGTCGAACGTTGATTGGTGTGGATTTTCATCCTCGAACGTTGACTTTTGTCGCAACGCGTTGACTGGCGTTGACCTAGGGTTACGCGTTGACCGGCGTTGACCCTTAGGGTTTTGAATCGTCGAACGTTGATTGGTGTGGATTTTCATCCTCGAACGTTGACTTTTGTCGCAACGCGTTGACTGGCGTTGACCTAGGGTTACGCGTTGACCGGCGTTGACCCTTAGGGTTTTGAATCGTCGAACGTTGATTGGTGTGGATTTTCATCCTCGAACGTTGACTTTTGTCGCAACGCGTTGACTGGCGTTGACCTAGGGTTACGCGTTGACCGGCGTTGACCCTTAGGGTTTTGAATCGTCGAACGTTGATTGGTGTGGATTTTCATCCTCGAACGTTGACTTTTGTCGCAACGCGTTGACTGGCGTTGACCTAGGGTTACGCGTTGACCGGCGTTGACCCTTAGGGTTTTGAATCGTCGAACGTTGATTGGTGTGGATTTTCATCCTCGAACGTTGACTTTTGTCGCAACGCGTTGACTGGCGTTGACCTAGGGTTACGCGTTGACCGGCGTTGACCCTTAGGGTTTTGAATCGTCGAACGTTGATTGGTGTGGATTTTCATCCTCGAACGTTGACTTTTGTCGCAACGCGTTGACTGGCGTTGACCTAGGGTTACGCGTTGACCGGCGTTGACCCTTAGGGTTTTGAATCGTCGAACGTTGATTGGTGTGGATTTTCATCCTCGAACGTTGACTTTTGTCGCAACGCGTTGACTGGCGTTGACCTAGGGTTACGCGTTGACCGGCGTTGACCCTTAGGGTTTTGAATCGTCGAACGTTGATTGGTGTGGATTTTCATCCTCGAACGTTGACTTTTGTCGCAACGCGTTGACTGGCGTTGACCTAGGGTTACGCGTTGACCGGCGTTGACCCTTAGGGTTTTGAATCGTCGAACGTTGATTGGTGTGGATTTTCATCCTCGAACGTTGACTTTTGTCGCAACGCGTTGACTGGCGTTGACCTAGGGTTACGCGTTGACCGGCGTTGACCCTTAGGGTTTTGAATCGTCGAACGTTGATTGGTGTGGATTTTCATCCTCGAACGTTGACTTTTGTCGCAACGCGTTGACTGGCGTTGACCTAGGGTTACGCGTTGACCGGCGTTGACCCTTAGGGTTTTGAATCGTCGAACGTTGATTGGTGTGGATTTTCATCCTCGAACGTTGACTTTTGTCGCAACGCGTTGACTGGCGTTGACCTAGGGTTACGCGTTGACCGGCGTTGACCCTTAGGGTTTTGAATCGTCGAACGTTGATTGGTGTGGATTTTCATCCTCGAACGTTGACTTTTGTCGCAACGCGTTGACTGGCGTTGACCTAGGGTTACGCGTTGACCGGCGTTGACCCTTAGGGTTTTGAATCGTCGAACGTTGATTGGTGTGGATTTTCATCCTCGAACGTTGACTTTTGTCGCAACGCGTTGACTGGCGTTGACCTAGGGTTACGCGTTGACCGGCGTTGACCCTTAGGGTTTTGAATCGTCGAACGTTGATTGGTGTGGATTTTCATCCTCGAACGTTGACTTTTGTCGCAACGCGTTGACTGGCGTTGACCTAGGGTTACGCGTTGACCGGCGTTGACCCTTAGGGTTTTGAATCGTCGAACGTTGATTGGTGTGGATTTTCATCCTCGAACGTTGACTTTTGTCGCAACGCGTTGACTGGCGTTGACCTAGGGTTACGCGTTGACCGGCGTTGACCCTTAGGGTTTTGAATCGTCGAACGTTGATTGGTGTGGATTTTCATCCTCGAACGTTGACTTTTGTCGCAACGCGTTGACTGGCGTTGACCTAGGGTTACGCGTTGACCGGCGTTGACCCTTAGGGTTTTGAATCGTCGAACGTTGATTGGTGTGGATTTTCATCCTCGAACGTTGACTTTTGTCGCAACGCGTTGACTGGCGTTGACCTAGGGTTACGCGTTGACCGGCGTTGACCCTTAGGGTTTTGAATCGTCGAACGTTGATTGGTGTGGATTTTCATCCTCGAACGTTGACTTTTGTCGCAACGCGTTGACTGGCGTTGACCTAGGGTTACGCGTTGACCGGCGTTGACCCTTAGGGTTTTGAATCGTCGAACGTTGATTGGTGTGGATTTTCATCCTCGAACGTTGACTTTTGTCGCAACGCGTTGACTGGCGTTGACCTAGGGTTACGCGTTGACCGGCGTTGACCCTTAGGGTTTTGAATCGTCGAACGTTGATTGGTGTGGATTTTCATCCTCGAACGTTGACTTTTGTCGCAACGCGTTGACTGGCGTTGACCTAGGGTTACGCGTTGACCGGCGTTGACCCTTAGGGTTTTGAATCGTCGAACGTTGATTGGTGTGGATTTTCATCCTCGAACGTTGACTTTTGTCGCAACGCGTTGACTGGCGTTGACCTAGGGTTACGCGTTGACCGGCGTTGACCCTTAGGGTTTTGAATCGTCGAACGTTGATTGGTGTGGATTTTCATCCTCGAACGTTGACTTTTGTCGCAACGCGTTGACTGGCGTTGACCTAGGGTTACGCGTTGACCGGCGTTGACCCTTAGGGTTTTGAATCGTCGAACGTTGATTGGTGTGGATTTTCATCCTCGAACGTTGACTTTTGTCGCAACGCGTTGACTGGCGTTGACCTAGGGTTACGCGTTGACCGGCGTTGACCCTTAGGGTTTTGAATCGTCGAACGTTGATTGGTGTGGATTTTCATCCTCGAACGTTGACTTTTGTCGCAACGCGTTGACTGGCGTTGACCTAGGGTTACGCGTTGACCGGCGTTGACCCTTAGGGTTTTGAATCGTCGAACGTTGATTGGTGTGGATTTTCATCCTCGAACGTTGACTTTTGTCGCAACGCGTTGACTGGCGTTGACCTAGGGTTACGCGTTGACCGGCGTTGACCCTTAGGGTTTTGAATCGTCGAACGTTGATTGGTGTGGATTTTCATCCTCGAACGTTGACTTTTGTCGCAACGCGTTGACTGGCGTTGACCTAGGGTTACGCGTTGACCGGCGTTGACCCTTAGGGTTTTGAATCGTCGAACGTTGATTGGTGTGGATTTTCATCCTCGAACGTTGACTTTTGTCGCAACGCGTTGACTGGCGTTGACCTAGGGTTACGCGTTGACCGGCGTTGACCCTTAGGGTTTTGAATCGTCGAACGTTGATTGGTGTGGATTTTCATCCTCGAACGTTGACTTTTGTCGCAACGCGTTGACTGGCGTTGACCTAGGGTTACGCGTTGACCGGCGTTGACCCTTAGGGTTTTGAATCGTCGAACGTTGATTGGTGTGGATTTTCATCCTCGAACGTTGACTTTTGTCGCAACGCGTTGACTGGCGTTGACCTAGGGTTACGCGTTGACCGGCGTTGACCCTTAGGGTTTTGAATCGTCGAACGTTGATTGGTGTGGATTTTCATCCTCGAACGTTGACTTTTGTCGCAACGCGTTGACTGGCGTTGACCTAGGGTTACGCGTTGACCGGCGTTGACCCTTAGGGTTTTGAATCGTCGAACGTTGATTGGTGTGGATTTTCATCCTCGAACGTTGACTTTTGTCGCAACGCGTTGACTGGCGTTGACCTAGGGTTACGCGTTGACCGGCGTTGACCCTTAGGGTTTTGAATCGTCGAACGTTGATTGGTGTGGATTTTCATCCTCGAACGTTGACTTTTGTCGCAACGCGTTGACTGGCGTTGACCTAGGGTTACGCGTTGACCGGCGTTGACCCTTAGGGTTTTGAATCGTCGAACGTTGATTGGTGTGGATTTTCATCCTCGAACGTTGACTTTTGTCGCAACGCGTTGACTGGCGTTGACCTAGGGTTACGCGTTGACCGGCGTTGACCCTTAGGGTTTTGAATCGTCGAACGTTGATTGGTGTGGATTTTCATCCTCGAACGTTGACTTTTGTCGCAACGCGTTGACTGGCGTTGACCTAGGGTTACGCGTTGACCGGCGTTGACCCTTAGGGTTTTGAATCGTCGAACGTTGATTGGTGTGGATTTTCATCCTCGAACGTTGACTTTTGTCGCAACGCGTTGACTGGCGTTGACCTAGGGTTACGCGTTGACCGGCGTTGACCCTTAGGGTTTTGAATCGTCGAACGTTGATTGGTGTGGATTTTCATCCTCGAACGTTGACTTTTGTCGCAACGCGTTGACTGGCGTTGACCTAGGGTTACGCGTTGACCGGCGTTGACCCTTAGGGTTTTGAATCGTCGAACGTTGATTGGTGTGGATTTTCATCCTCGAACGTTGACTTTTGTCGCAACGCGTTGACTGGCGTTGACCTAGGGTTACGCGTTGACCGGCGTTGACCCTTAGGGTTTTGAATCGTCGAACGTTGATTGGTGTGGATTTTCATCCTCGAACGTTGACTTTTGTCGCAACGCGTTGACTGGCGTTGACCTAGGGTTACGCGTTGACCGGCGTTGACCCTTAGGGTTTTGAATCGTCGAACGTTGATTGGTGTGGATTTTCATCCTCGAACGTTGACTTTTGTCGCAACGCGTTGACTGGCGTTGACCTAGGGTTACGCGTTGACCGGCGTTGACCCTTAGGGTTTTGAATCGTCGAACGTTGATTGGTGTGGATTTTCATCCTCGAACGTTGACTTTTGTCGCAACGCGTTGACTGGCGTTGACCTAGGGTTACGCGTTGACCGGCGTTGACCCTTAGGGTTTTGAATCGTCGAACGTTGATTGGTGTGGATTTTCATCCTCGAACGTTGACTTTTGTCGCAACGCGTTGACTGGCGTTGACCTAGGGTTACGCGTTGACCGGCGTTGACCCTTAGGGTTTTGAATCGTCGAACGTTGATTGGTGTGGATTTTCATCCTCGAACGTTGACTTTTGTCGCAACGCGTTGACTGGCGTTGACCTAGGGTTACGCGTTGACCGGCGTTGACCCTTAGGGTTTTGAATCGTCGAACGTTGATTGGTGTGGATTTTCATCCTCGAACGTTGACTTTTGTCGCAACGCGTTGACTGGCGTTGACCTAGGGTTACGCGTTGACCGGCGTTGACCCTTAGGGTTTTGAATCGTCGAACGTTGATTGGTGTGGATTTTCATCCTCGAACGTTGACTTTTGTCGCAACGCGTTGACTGGCGTTGACCTAGGGTTACGCGTTGACCGGCGTTGACCCTTAGGGTTTTGAATCGTCGAACGTTGATTGGTGTGGATTTTCATCCTCGAACGTTGACTTTTGTCGCAACGCGTTGACTGGCGTTGACCTAGGGTTACGCGTTGACCGGCGTTGACCCTTAGGGTTTTGAATCGTCGAACGTTGATTGGTGTGGATTTTCATCCTCGAACGTTGACTTTTGTCGCAACGCGTTGACTGGCGTTGACCTAGGGTTACGCGTTGACCGGCGTTGACCCTTAGGGTTTTGAATCGTCGAACGTTGATTGGTGTGGATTTTCATCCTCGAACGTTGACTTTTGTCGCAACGCGTTGACTGGCGTTGACCTAGGGTTACGCGTTGACCGGCGTTGACCCTTAGGGTTTTGAATCGTCGAACGTTGATTGGTGTGGATTTTCATCCTCGAACGTTGACTTTTGTCGCAACGCGTTGACTGGCGTTGACCTAGGGTTACGCGTTGACCGGCGTTGACCCTTAGGGTTTTGAATCGTCGAACGTTGATTGGTGTGGATTTTCATCCTCGAACGTTGACTTTTGTCGCAACGCGTTGACTGGCGTTGACCTAGGGTTACGCGTTGACCGGCGTTGACCCTTAGGGTTTTGAATCGTCGAACGTTGATTGGTGTGGATTTTCATCCTCGAACGTTGACTTTTGTCGCAACGCGTTGACTGGCGTTGACCTAGGGTTACGCGTTGACCGGCGTTGACCCTTAGGGTTTTGAATCGTCGAACGTTGATTGGTGTGGATTTTCATCCTCGAACGTTGACTTTTGTCGCAACGCGTTGACTGGCGTTGACCTAGGGTTACGCGTTGACCGGCGTTGACCCTTAGGGTTTTGAATCGTCGAACGTTGATTGGTGTGGATTTTCATCCTCGAACGTTGACTTTTGTCGCAACGCGTTGACTGGCGTTGACCTAGGGTTACGCGTTGACCGGCGTTGACCCTTAGGGTTTTGAATCGTCGAACGTTGATTGGTGTGGATTTTCATCCTCGAACGTTGACTTTTGTCGCAACGCGTTGACTGGCGTTGACCTAGGGTTACGCGTTGACCGGCGTTGACCCTTAGGGTTTTGAATCGTCGAACGTTGATTGGTGTGGATTTTCATCCTCGAACGTTGACTTTTGTCGCAACGCGTTGACTGGCGTTGACCTAGGGTTACGCGTTGACCGGCGTTGACCCTTAGGGTTTTGAATCGTCGAACGTTGATTGGTGTGGATTTTCATCCTCGAACGTTGACTTTTGTCGCAACGCGTTGACTGGCGTTGACCTAGGGTTACGCGTTGACCGGCGTTGACCCTTAGGGTTTTGAATCGTCGAACGTTGATTGGTGTGGATTTTCATCCTCGAACGTTGACTTTTGTCGCAACGCGTTGACTGGCGTTGACCTAGGGTTACGCGTTGACCGGCGTTGACCCTTAGGGTTTTGAATCGTCGAACGTTGATTGGTGTGGATTTTCATCCTCGAACGTTGACTTTTGTCGCAACGCGTTGACTGGCGTTGACCTAGGGTTACGCGTTGACCGGCGTTGACCCTTAGGGTTTTGAATCGTCGAACGTTGATTGGTGTGGATTTTCATCCTCGAACGTTGACTTTTGTCGCAACGCGTTGACTGGCGTTGACCTAGGGTTACGCGTTGACCGGCGTTGACCCTTAGGGTTTTGAATCGTCGAACGTTGATTGGTGTGGATTTTCATCCTCGAACGTTGACTTTTGTCGCAACGCGTTGACTGGCGTTGACCTAGGGTTACGCGTTGACCGGCGTTGACCCTTAGGGTTTTGAATCGTCGAACGTTGATTGGTGTGGATTTTCATCCTCGAACGTTGACTTTTGTCGCAACGCGTTGACTGGCGTTGACCTAGGGTTACGCGTTGACCGGCGTTGACCCTTAGGGTTTTGAATCGTCGAACGTTGATTGGTGTGGATTTTCATCCTCGAACGTTGACTTTTGTCGCAACGCGTTGACTGGCGTTGACCTAGGGTTACGCGTTGACCGGCGTTGACCCTTAGGGTTTTGAATCGTCGAACGTTGATTGGTGTGGATTTTCATCCTCGAACGTTGACTTTTGTCGCAACGCGTTGACTGGCGTTGACCTAGGGTTACGCGTTGACCGGCGTTGACCCTTAGGGTTTTGAATCGTCGAACGTTGATTGGTGTGGATTTTCATCCTCGAACGTTGACTTTTGTCGCAACGCGTTGACTGGCGTTGACCTAGGGTTACGCGTTGACCGGCGTTGACCCTTAGGGTTTTGAATCGTCGAACGTTGATTGGTGTGGATTTTCATCCTCGAACGTTGACTTTTGTCGCAACGCGTTGACTGGCGTTGACCTAGGGTTACGCGTTGACCGGCGTTGACCCTTAGGGTTTTGAATCGTCGAACGTTGATTGGTGTGGATTTTCATCCTCGAACGTTGACTTTTGTCGCAACGCGTTGACTGGCGTTGACCTAGGGTTACGCGTTGACCGGCGTTGACCCTTAGGGTTTTGAATCGTCGAACGTTGATTGGTGTGGATTTTCATCCTCGAACGTTGACTTTTGTCGCAACGCGTTGACTGGCGTTGACCTAGGGTTACGCGTTGACCGGCGTTGACCCTTGGGTTTTGATTCGTCAACGGTTGACTTTTGTCGCAACGCGTTGACTGGCGTTGACCTAGGGTTACGCGTTGACCGGCGTTGACCCTTAGGGTTTTGAATCGTCGAACGTTAACTTTTGTTGCAACGCGTTGACTGGCGTTGACCTAGGGTTACGCGTTGACCGGCGTTGACCCTTAGGGTTTTGAATCGTCGAACGTTGACTTTGGTTGCAACACGTTGACTGGTGTTGACCTAGGGTTACGCGTTGACCTAGGGTTACGCGTTGTCAAACGTTGACTTTGGTCGCAACGCGTTGACTGGTGTTGACCTAGGGTTACGCGTTGACCGGCGTCGACCCTAGGGTTTCGAATCGTC
>NC_033797.1:119756981-119770739 GCF_001876935.1 Asparagus officinalis
AAAAAAGGGAAGGGGAGGGATAAGAGAGAGATAAATATCCCTCGATTGCAAGCATGACTTGATTACCCCTTCCTTAAATTATTGTGCTCATAAATGTCACTGTGAGATAACCTAAATATCTCTCCGAGAGCTACACTTCTCAAAAGGAATATTTTCGGGCTCCAGCGTACTGATATCCTTTTATTTCTCTTTGGTTGCAAGATGTCAGTCATGATTACATAGAAATGCAATAATTCCAATCACGTTACTTGCCACCAGGGAGTCAAAAAAACTTATGGCGGGATATGCTTGTTAATCAGGACAATTCAGTTAGTAGGGACACAAATTCATGTTTCAAACAGTTAGGAGGCAGAACTCAAATATTACGGAGGTTATAATTTTTAGTGTTTAAACTGTGCGAGTCATAGAAAGGCTCTTTTATTTGTTAAGACGAACTTCATCGCTTATGTTGGGACTTAAATGGTGAAATATAGATTATTCACTTATGGCAAAGTGTACGGCACATTTGCCATAATATAATAGGATGGGATATTGCATGGGTGAAGCTAAGGGACTTTTGACACTATATCAAGAGGTTAAGTAGAGTCTTCTCAGAACGAAAGTTCGGCATATGTTCAGATTGGTTTGAATTTTGCCAAACGTAATTATAGACGATATATATGCACTTGTACTTCTGATTAGGGAGCGTGGCTCCTTATGTCTATTAGTACGGCTCAGCTTTCTACACCGGAGACACCGGGTTACAAATAATTACTAGTTATTTGTTTTCACCTGACTTCCACTTAGCAAAGCACGTGGCACTAACCCTAAACTAACTAAAAAATTCAATTGGGCAAAATCGTTTCTTTTTGAGAGGAGAAGTTGTATTATTATAGCTGGATGAATTGTATATATAGACAGGTAACAAACGTTAATCTTTAAAACCACAAAAATGAGATTAGAAAAATTATTATTTCATCTTTTATAGTGTTTGAATTCAGAGTAGCTTATTCTCATCTTACATTTAACTCGATTGCTAGCAGGTTTAGTAAAGAATGCTTTGGTTTCATGAGTATTTAACAATTTTGCACAAAACTTCCAACCAATTCTTGACATTTGGTTTTCATGTTCGTGTTAGTCTACATCACTTCAGAATAATCTATTGAATCGAAATCCTTACAGAATAAGGGATGAATTGATTATATCCAATTGAATAAATTTTGAGCGCATCATAACAAGTTTCTAAGTTGGGAGTTCAGTAGAGTTTATTCCTCATTTGAAGGTATAACCATATAAGCTAAGCTTTTGTAACTGATCTTTTTTTTTTGGTCAATGAACTGTAAACTTTATTCATCTCCCAATATGAACATGTAAAGTATTACAAAGAACCAGAAAAACCTGGTAACCAAAAGAAATTACAAATTACCAAGCAGTTCTTTCATATGCACATATGAACTATCATTTAGGACTTTATAGAAAACTGAAAGTTTAATTTCCCTAAAGACTTGAGCAGGCAGCCTCCTCTTGTCTTGAAAAGTTCTTAAATTTCTCTCCCTCCATATCATATATACAGCAGCAGATAAAACCATCCATTTCAACTTCTTCATAGGATTTTTACCTTTCAAATTGAGAGAGTACCAGTTCAGCAGCATGCTCCATGAACAGGATCTCCATTTATACCCCAACCAGCTCATCACTGAGTTCCACACTTCAGCTGAATATTTACACTCAAAGAAGATATGATCCCTTGTTTCTATTTGGTGACTGTCACATAGAACACAGTGAATTTGATTGGTGTTCAGGATGTTCATACGGCACAATCTCTCTTTGGTAAGTAGCCTAGAATGACATGCTAACCAAAACACAAATGAGTGCTTAGGGTATAGGAAGCCATCCCAAACTGTTTTAGCCCAAATTGCTGTGCTAACAGGTTGCAAAAGAGCTCTGTATACTGCAGATAAATGAAGATTTCCTGCAGAGCAACAATCTGCTATAATGTTCATCACAGAAGCAGCACTTCCAAACTTAGTCAAAAGCAAGTCTCTCACTTTAAGGAGTTGCCTCCACATCTAAGAGTCATTTGTCTTAGGTTGAACAGTCCATATACATTGGTTATGTAGATAGTTTCCATGAACCCACTTAATCCATAGAAGATCCTTTTTAAGGTGGATCATCCACAGGAGCTTAGTGGCAGCAGCGTAGTTCCAGAATTTAGCTGAAAATATACCCAGACCACCATATTCTTTCCCTTGACAGACAGAACCCCAATTTACTAAGTGAAGTTTGTGCCCCCACAGAAAATCAGAACACATACTGTCAATCTTTTCCAGAGCTTTGATTGGGAGGATGTAATTACTTAACCAATATGTTTGAATTCCCAAAATAACAGATTTAATCAGCTCAAGTCTGCCAGCATAGGATAAGCACTTGTTTAACTGCCAGGTTTGGAATTGATTGTAGATTTTGCCAATAAGACTAGAACAATCAGTAAATGAAAGTCTCTTTGCAGTCAGAGGAAGTCCCAGATATTTCATAGGCAGTAAACCCTCAGGGAATTTAAGATAGTTACATATCTGGGCTTTGAGATCTTCAGTTACACCACTCAGATAGACAGAGCACTTGTTTAAGTTTGCTTCTAGCCAAGAAAATTGACCAAATTCTTGGAGACATGTGAAAATTTTAGTAACAGATCTCATGTCAGCCTTGCACAACAGCAGTAGATCATCAGCAAAAATCATATGATTAATCTTTAGTCTAGAGCATTTTGGATGAAATTTGAAGGATGAATCATCTTTTAGAGAGCTGAGACTCCTAGATAGGAATTCCATCCCTATAACAAAAAGATAGGGAGAGAGAGGATCCCCTTGTCTCAAGCCTCTTGCACCATGGAAATATCCATGTAAACTTCCATTCAAAGCTAAAGAAAACTTAGGTGTAGATATACACTCCATGATCCAGCAAACCATATTACTTGGAAAATTCAAACCAATCAACATGCTCCTTATGAAATCCCAACTGATAGTGTCAAAGGCCTTCCTCAAATCAACATTTAAGATGGCTCTTGGGGAATTATTTTTCCTCCCATAGTGCTTAAAAAGCTCATGTGCAAGTAAAAAATTACTGGAAATGAGTCTCCCTCTAACAAAAGCACACTGCGCATCATTAACAAGATATCCCATAATTTTTTGAACCCTGGTGGCAATAACTTTGGATATGATTTTGTAAATAACATTGCAACAGGATATAGGGCGAAAATCAGTAGCCGAGATAGGATTAAGAACTTTAGGCACAAGGGTAATAGATGTTGCATTAAGGGATCCCAAGAGTATACCTGAGTGAAAGAATTCCTCAACTGCTAGAAAAAGATCCTCTTTGATAACAGACCATGCAGCTTTGAAGAAGAAGGCATTGAATCCATCAGGACCAGGTGCCTTACTATCAGGCATTGAGAAAAGAGCTTTTTTGATCTCTTCCCTGGAAACAGGGGAACTCAGGTCATGTTTTTGTTCAGAGGTTAAAATAGGACCATTTGAGATAATGCTAGGATCAGCAGCAGTATTAGCTTTAGCAGAACCCAGCAGCTTCTTGTAGAAATCAATGAGCTCAGTAGATATATCAGACAAATCTGTGAGTCTGGAACCATCAGCAGTATAAATTGATAATATCCTGTTATGGTGTCTTTTGCTTTTCATAACTGAGTGGAAAAATTGAGACCCCTTGTCAGAATGAAGCCCCCATTTTATGCTAGCTTTTTGCCTAAGGAAAGAATTTTCATTATCCAGCATAATAGAGTATTTCCCAATGCAGGCTTTCTCCCTTATAATTAGGTCAGAATTGAAAGGATCAGTATCCAGCTTGGTTTGGACATCCAACAGATCAGCTTGAGCTCTCAGAACTTGTTGACTGATATTCATGTAGTTTTTGTTGTTCAGTTCCTTGAGAGCATGCTTGAGGCTTTTAAGCTTTGCACAAAGTCTGTACATGTGATACCCCCTGATATGCCTATTCCAAACAGACCTGACCACCTCTAGAAAATCCGGGTGCTTAGTCCACATATTGAAGAATTTGAAAGGCTTTTTGCCTTCAAATATGTCATCACCAATAGATATAAGACCAGGAGAGTGATCAGAGCACAGAGGCATCAAATACTCCACTTGACTAGTAGTATATTGATTAATCCAGTCTACATTCACTAGGGATCTGTCCAATCTGCTCCATACTCTAGTATCAGCATTCTGCTTGTTACTCCAAGTGAAAAAGCATCCTGAAGTTTTTATATGATTCAGCTGACTGGATGAGATAAAACTTTGAAAATCACCATTTCCAGTATCAGATGCCTGAACACCTCCAATTCTTTCATCACCATTAATAATAGCATTGAAATCCCCTCCCACCAGCCATGGGCAATCAACATTGCTGTTAAAAGCTAGTAAGTCTTCCCATAAGGCTTTCCTGTCATCATTCAGATTGTGGGCATAAACTGCAGTGAGAAGACAAGATAATTTTCCATCATTAGATTTCAAATCACAAGTGATATACTGATCAGAGGATTTAATCTCCTGAACAGTAAGAACAGAGCTATCCCAAAGAATCCATACTCTAGCATTACTGGCTAAGTTTTTATTGGATATCCAATCCCAATCCTTTGCAATTTTTTTACCAATAAGCTGCATTTTGTCATCCCTTGCAATTTTGGTTTCTAAGAGAGCAAGAAAAGATATTTTATAATCTTGAATAAACTTTTTCACTGCACCATGTTTAGAGGATTTATTCATTCCCCTAATGTTCCAAATAGCTAGATGCATTTATAGAGTATAGTCCCCTCTATCAGCATTAGAGGGATCCAAATCAAAGATTTGATGATCAAGAATAGAGAATTGAGAGGCTTGCACTGATGTACCAGGTTCTCTCATAATAAGCCTTTTTGCAGCAAGAGCTCTAGTAACATTAGTGAATCCACTAGTATTAATAGAAGGGGAGAAAGGATAAGCTGGACCCCCTGCTGTGCATGTTTTCCCAACCTCAGTAGGGTTTTGAGCATGATGCTTATCAAGGAGATGTTGCATTCCATTCAGGCCATTCCCAGAGTTTTTATTATGAATCTGTGCATGTTTTTCCAGGTAAGAAGTGCCAGACGCAACCTTATCATTACACTCTATTCCTACAGCAGAAAAACCCCGTGCATGTTTTCCAGAAACACCAGACTCAGTCTCAGTACATACCCCTCCTGCAGCAGAAGGGATCTGATCATGATTTATCAATAAAGTAACTCCAGGCAAACCATTTTTAGGATCCTGAGACCTTTGAGCATCTATTTTGTCAGTCCCTCCTGCTGTAGCAGGAGGAGGATTGGAATTTTTGACTGGCACCCAGGTTTTTTTAACACCATTTTTCCTGCAATGCTGAGTATCATGGCCTATAAGTTTACATATAGAGCACCACCTTGGCTTGAACTCGTAGAACACATTTTTAAAGTAAGTTTTACCTTCAAGTCCTTGGATCTTAATTTGATCAGGTAATGGAGATTTTAAAGGGAGATCAACTTCCAATAATACCCTTGCATAGCTCAATCTTTGCCTTGAAGCAGTAAGCTTGTCAGTAGCAATAGGACATCCAATCATACTCGCAATTTTACTAATACCTGTGGAGCTCCATAAATTCAACCTCAAATTGGGTAATTGCACCCAAATTGGATATTTCTGGTCATGTAGTTTATCAATATCCAGATCAATTGACCAAGGCTTAAGCACAAACGGTCGTGAACCAAAGAACCAGGGACCTCCTTCAAGAATCCCCCTCATACTGCTCTCATTTTGAAATTCAAACAGGAAAATGCCTTGCTTAATCAAGAAAACTTTAGGAATGGAAAATTTCCCCCAGAGCTTAGTAACATAGGTCTCCATCGATTTAAATTTATCATTCATCCCAATTACATGACCTATTAGAGCATATTTCCAAAAAATTTCCCCTTCTCTCCATTCTTCCTCATTAAAAGAAACAGTATCCTGGGAGAGAGGAACAAAATTTAAAGGTAAACCTCTACCAGCTTGCCTATTATCAGAGAATAAGCTGACAAAAGATTGCTTACTCCCTTGAATTTCGTTTTTAGGAGCTTTAATTTCCTCATCCTTCTTTTCCAGGTTGTAATTTTTGTCTTGAGAAAAATCATCAGATTTCCTATTAGAGATTTCCTCCAAATTAGGAAGAACATTATCTGATTTAAGCTGTTCTACCAAAGGAGTACGAAGCTCATCACTTGAATCAATAATCAGATCAGATTCAACAAATTCTTCAGCTTCATCAGCCCAAGATTGAGAGGATTTACCTAGCTCATGAGAGACAGCTCCAAGCTGATGAGGAACAGACAATGAAGTCGTTCTTGAGAGAATCTCAGTCATCGACACCTTCTTCTTCGCCCCCTTAGGTCCAGAGCTATCCATTTCTTGAAGAGAATTCACTGTTACATCCGATTCAACATCACAGGAGAATCCAGCAGAACTTGCAGAGATCCCAGACGAAGAAGGATAAGAGAACAGAGAATCACGAAGCTCCTTGTTGAGAGATCCCTTGCTAGCACTCTTCTTCTTCCTCAATTTCGCCATTGAAATCTCGGCGGGGGTGTAAGTTAGCAACACCAGATTCGCCTGCTAACTTGCACCATTCAGACCGCCCGACTTTTGTAACTGATCTTAACTAGTAAGCTTAGATTGATTTTCAATGAGTTCAAAGGATGTGTTCTAAATCAAAAGTACAAGGAATTTTATTGTTATGCCATTGAGGGTAAAGTAGTCATAAACAAAAATTAACACCTAACATTTAACTGATGTTTAAAAAAGACTTAAGTCTGTAACTAAGATGCGGTACAAGTACTAAGTTGAGAAAAAATAAAGTACGGGGACCAATTTGAGTATGAGGCACCGGTACAGGGACCAAATTGGCTTTTTAGCCTTTATTAATAAGGAGAAAAGCTTTCAACATATGTGTGAATTCAATTTGTTCACTTTAATATTACTATTTACTTTTCAACGAAAGCAATCTGCTTTCTTAAGGTATATCAGTTTTAGTTGCATTCATTTTATTCGTTTTATACATTATATAGAAATTTCCTTTCTACTTGCTAGGCCAGCTTAGAACCATGCCCAAGGCCTGGCGCACTTTGTCCCATGTGTCATATTGCGTTCAGGATTGGATATCTTATATATTTATGCTAGCTTAAAATACTTGGATCACACACTCACAAATCAAAAGAAAGAAGACAAGATAAGATAAAAGGAAGAAGGTAAAATTAAAAAAAAAAGGATAAAACACTAATTAATTTCTCTAATCATATATCTGCATTAAATAATCCTTCAAAATTGTCCAGCATCAATCGCTGAGGAGTTCTTTACCTTTTTCCTTCTTAAAGCTAAGATAAATAACTCTTGACAAAATCTTTTATGCTAGATAATTCAAATCAGGCAGACAAGTTGGACTTGATTTAGATTTCAAGTCAATCTGTATTGATAATTGATGGCCTCCGTGATGTTGCTGCTAGCAAGCTCTGTGGTTGCTTGAAAAACAACTTTGCATGAGGAGATGCGAATGAGAGCTTTTGTAGTTCTTCAGCAACCATAGAGAAATGCTGAGTCAGATCACTATTCGAAGTTGTTATCGTCACCATTTTTAATTCTGGTGCAGTTCCAAGTATGCACTTGAGGTAGTCCACCTCCGAACGGGCCCCTATGATGTCTTTGTATCCTACTTCCGTCAGTTGCCGAAGAGGCATCAAGCGATGCTTATTGAAATCTTGAACCTTAAAAGCTTTGCTGGGTTTGAAGAACCCTTTATTCTGTAGTTATAAAGGAAAACAATAAGTTATCCTAGGTTAAACTCTAGGAGGAAGCCAAAAGAATAGCTAGGTGATTCAAATATTACCATCTTGCCCAATATTTCATGTTGTGTCACACTTCTAATGTCGAGAGTCTTTAAATTAGAAAAACAACCGAGTGATTTGTACATAGCAGCTGCAACATATGCCCTGTTCGGGTCTACCAGAAGTTGCAAAACTTCAAGATTTCGATACGAAGAATCAGGTAGCGGGTCATCCTTAATGCAACTCTACATTGCAAATTAAGTATCATAATGTTAGTCTAATTGGACATGTCTGGGTCAAAAACTTGTCTGAACACAATCAAGTCAGCAACTAATTAGCTAAGGCCAATTAGTAATAGTTAGGGGTGTGATACATACGTGCATGCATACAAAGACACACACTCATAAAGAAGCATGCACATATCCATATGCACAGAGACCATACACAGGTACATACATATGAAGGAAATGCATACATATGAAGCAAGCACGCTCACACATGTGCATACACAACACATACAAAAGTTTCCTTTAACCTAAATAAATGTGGATTTAGATCCTTAATAGTCATAAATCATTATCATATTTGATGGAAACAGTAAAAGTATGTTATGGATATTAATGAAAAAGTAATACTTATACAAGTTTGAAAGGAAAATTCCACAAACGTACTTCTATATTTGAAAGTGATAATGTGAACGTGTGGCATAATAAGATATTATGCATCCAGTTTGTGCAATAGAGTTACATAAAAATGTTATAAACTAATAGCATAAAGATGCCACTATTATGAATCTTAATGACTGAGATTCTTTTTCTACATTAATAAAATTTTGAAACATCCTGGCAACTGTACTTGAGGCCATCAATAACCCATGGTTCACTGAAAAACCTAGCTCATTATACACATTATCAGTATAAGAAACCAGTTGGATACCTGAATTCTATTGGAATTTAAATTAGTATTCTGATTTCGATATGGATAAAGCAAAAATTTAGATTGAAGAAATCAGTTTCACGTTTGGAATTAATTCAGCAGAAGTTTTATTATATTGTTGTTTACTGTCCTACTAAAAGCACCCGTTTTAGGTACTGTGTTGCATGAGATTTTTAAACGAAAACTAGAATTTTAGCTTTCTGAGACATGAAGTTATCTAATGGTTAGTGGAATTAATTGTGAATTTATTATCTACGCGTGTAGCATGAAGATATAGTGACAGTTGGTTTGTAGATTAGGAGCTTAATTTCCCTTTCATTACAGAGGTTCTTCAATGCATCTATCATTCCTCATCTCTTCTGTTCTTTCTACCTAAAAGGGTCACAGAAGACGAAAGAGAAAGAAAGAAAAGGATACTCATCCACCTTGAGTTTGATGGCTTGTTAACAGTATATTCAGCTAGTACGTTCAGTTGAACGACTTTTTTCCTTAGTTGGAGATGGTATTTTATATTGATAGGTAATTTCATCTTACAGTGACCGTTTCTACGCTAGCTGCATAAAATTTGATTGTTTTACTGAGCAGCTTCTTTTCCTGTGGATTTCCAGCAGATATTTCTCTTATTTTAAGGCAAACTTGTGAAGAAGAAAGAGGAGAAGGAACATACCCATAGACTGAAGCAGTCTATAATCAAGTGTCTTGTTTCATTGAGACTAAGAAACAGATCTCTCCCCCCAAACGATCTGAGCCGCACATCTGCACAAGACGGAAACATTTTGGAGCTCTTATATCGGTGCACAGGCTTGTCTGACCAAATAAACTTGCGGAGGTTTGGCGCTGAGATTTCAAGGGTAGAAATGGACCCCTTGCCAGCATGTATAAAGGTGTCCCTTATGTTTATAGTCATGAGACTCGGACCTGAAACAACAAGATCCCGGAGACCCTTGCATTCGTGCATGCGGAAAATCTCAAGATTGGGGCAGTTGACGTCGAGCTGATATAGGTCAGTGCATCTTTTCATCTTCCAAATCTTGAGGTGCGGACAAGATGAGGAGATTAAACTAACCCACAATAATTTCCCCCGAATAAAATCCCTAAAATCGCCGCACCCCTTGTTGGCCTTCTTGTTTTGATGATGTTTAACAAACAATTTACTTCTAATGTTGTTTGTCTAGTGTTTGTATTTTCATATTTATTCTAGGCAAACAACGAGTTGGAGGATGGATGGAATTACGCATTCACGATCATATCCAATGGAGGTTGGCGGAATTATGGAGTGAAGCCATATAATTCAAGTTGAAGACCCAAGTTCAAGCTTCATCCGCAAGTGTACCAAGTTAAGCTACAATGAAGATCAAGATCAAGCTTGGGTAATGTAGTTTGGGTTTTATATTATGTGTGTTAGTACTTTAAGCTCAATCATCTATACACACATATTTATTGGTTTCTTCGTATATATATATATATATATATATATATATATATATATGATTTCATCAATATTAACGCTGCAAGAAGAAAATTGAAGATGTGATGGAGTATTTCGTCAGGGAGGGAGCTTATCCTGTCTTCTTCCGTTGAATGTCTCTTCGGCATCCTCAATATTGATATTGATGAAGGGAACTAGGATTTGAGAGAGAGAGAGAGAGAGAGAGAGAGAAGTTATAGAATTTCCAAACTATCTTCCCTTTCAGCGCAAATTGAAATTACAAAGGTTGATCAGGTATCTCTCTCTCTATATAAAGCTACTATAATCATACGCAATGTCGAACTCCTAATTCTATTTAAACTTACCAATCCTAACTCCACTGTGATTCTTAATTATTCAGAAACGTAAAAACAATTCAAATCAAGACTTACTAATCTTGTATAAACTTTCCTATTTTAATGAAGATTTGATTTATGATTTTGAACTCTAATTAGGCAACAACCTAACCCCAGTATTTTCAATGATTCTCACACTTCCCATTGTTCTAGAAATAGAAGGAAGCACAAGGCTACGGGCTTCCGATCGCCTCAGGAGCATCAGTTCCATCAAGGAAAAGGGATATAAGAGGCGAAGGCGTTTCCCAAAGGGAAGAAAACAGAAACAGAAAGTAAAAAGAGTATACCTCCAGGATGGTGGGGTTGGGGGGGGGGATAAATTACACTAAACCTCTGTACACTTTAAACATTTTGCTGTAAACCCCCAATAACAGAATAACTTTTCAAATCAACAACAACCCCCATGAACTTTCAAAGATCACACAAAACCCCCCCACGAACTTTCAAAGTCACACAAAACCCCCCAATAGGTTTCTGCATTTTCTGATAACCCTCATAAACTGGGACCAAAAACCAACATACAAAGGCAATTTGAAAGGCGATTTCAGTAATGGTGTGTTTGGGAGTTTACTTAGGAAAGGGAAGGAAGGGAAAAAATTCTCCTTCCTTCTCTTCCCCTCCATTACACCCCAATTTGGGGTGTAAGAATTTGGGCCAAATTTCTCATCCATTCGTCTTCTCTACCCTCCTAAATGAAACTCTCAAACAAGATTAAAATAAAATTTCCCTTCCCTCCCCCCTCTCTACCCTCCATCCAAACAGGCCATAAAAGAAAACACCAAAAAAAAAAGGTTTGGCAACAAAACTTGGGCTCAAGTAAGAGGAAAACTAATGAAAATAGAGAGATTTTTGTTTTAGGGTTGAAAATATTAAAATGTCATAAATAGGGTTGTTAATAATTCGAGGGGTAGTTTAGTCTTTTAAACTCACGTAGGTTGCACGTGCGATGTCTGATGTGACAGTCATAAAATTGGGAGTTTCCTGCAATTGCTCTTAGGGATTTAGTGTGATTTTAAAAATTCATAGGGGTTTAGGTCGAATTTTAAAAGTGCTTGGATGGTTTGGTGCTGATTATAAAAGTTGTTGGGGATTTACTACAAAAGGCTAAAAGTTCATGTGGTTTAGTGTAATTGACTCGAGGGAAAGACATACCGTATAATACAAGGCTTTTTTTTGCATTTTGTAGTAACTTCTTCTTAAAAAATGGTTTTAAAACAAACAAAGTGTTCGAAATCCTATTATGAAAAAAGTACCACTTTTTATTTCTTGAATTGTTTTTCTATTCCAACTCCCAGAGTTTTTAGTGAACCATATAGACCTAAAGAAGAATTGGTACTTTACTAGTGAAATGGTTTAAATGTTTCACATATGGCTAAATAAGCATATTGGTACTTTTATAGATCCCTCTCAACAATTTCGCATTTTCCCTAGCTTCAACAACATTTTGGTATTTATTTTGACCTAAATGTCCAATTAGATCCACAGCTTCGCTACCGGCAAAAAAAACCGTGAAACCTCTTTCCTCAGCATTGTTTGGCTTCCAATCTTTCTAGTTTGTCACTATATTTGAGGTAACACCATACCCTTCCTTTTTGTCTCAAAATTTACTTGCTTGTAGTATTTTAAATTCTTGTATAAGCTTGGACATAATTATTATCCTTATACCAATGTACCAAATAATCTTCTTGTATTTTCTCATGAATAAGATAGCATTAATAGCATCACATTATGTTTTTAGTTTTATTTTCTTTGATGTCAGCAATATTTAGGGTGTAATTGCATAGTTGCCTCAGAAAAACTACCAAAATATCGCCAGAGCTAGGAAAAAAGTACCAAGCTAGTAAGAGGAGTGTAAAAAAAAAATACCAATCTAGTAATTCAGCCCTTTATATATTGTTATGTGTCCTTCCTATACTTAATTCGGGTGTTTTGTATGTATACCCTTTAGGTCATTGATATTTGCGAAATACAACCATATTAGCTTAAAGGCCTATTTGGTTCATTTCAATGCAATACATGAATAGGATTCCAATGAAAAAAGGCATTTTGAGCTTTTCATGCGTTTCTTGGGAAAGCTCTTTTTTGCTTTGTTTCCGACATCAAAGGAAAGGGAAAATCTACCTCATCACAAATCCATACTTTGTTTCAAAACTTAAAATTACGAATTGAGCATATTAAGAAAATACTTGTGTTAAAATATTACTCGTGTATCCCTAAAATCCATCATTTTTTCGGTATTTTTAATGTGTTTTTAGCAATTCCTTCTTAAATCTTGGAAATTGTTTTTCTACCAAAGATGATGTTTTGTGACGTTTCTCTAAAGTTTTCCCAGTTGTTTTTGTTGGGTCCTTTTGTTTTGATGATGATTTACAAACAATTTACTTCTAATGTTGTTTGTCTAATGTTTGTGTTTTGTATTTATTCTAGGCAAATAATATGTTGGAGGATGGATGAAATTAAGCATTCACGATCAAATCTAATGGAGGTTGGCGGAATATTGGAGTGAAGCCTATGCAATTCAAGTTGAAGATCCAAGTTCAAGCTTCATCCATGTTACCAAGATTGAGCGTCATGAATATCATTGCTTGGTATATTAGTTTAGGTTTTATATTATGTGTGTTAAATACTTCAAGCTCAATCATATACACACATACACATTGTAGGCATATAAAATTGCTTATAGGTCCCTTAGCTCAGCTCGGCACAAACCGACAAACCAACGAGGTAACGAGATCGACTAATCGCACGCAAGCAACGGAATACGTCCATTCGCGTGCGGGATCAAGCCAAACCGACAAACCAACGAGGTAACGAGATCGACTAATCGCACGCAAGCGACGGAATGCATCCATACGCGTTCGGAATCAAGCTAACGAGTTGAGGAATCAACGAGTCATCCAACCGAGAGCGAACTCGGACGAATCACGATCGAATCAAGATCGATTTCGGACTCGAACTCAGAAGTAGATTTACTGCCTAATCGAGATCCGGATTTACTGCCAAATCAGATCAACGAATAAAGTCTGGATAAATCAACCATAAAATCGAATCTGAACCTATCAACCGTAGAACCGGAAAACGGGCACAAAGAGGCAAAACGACAAACACCTGGAGGTCGGCTCACCGAGCCACCAAGGAGGCTCAGTGGCCGAGCCACCTAGGTGGCT
>NC_033797.1:119771810-119779833 GCF_001876935.1 Asparagus officinalis
GCGTCGGTCGACCGCGTCGGTCGACCGCTACCATCTTCGGTCGACCGGTCCGGTCGACCGCCACCAATCCTGAAGCACAGTAAGTGACGTGCACGAAAGCGGTCGACCGGACCGGTCGACCGCCACACTGTCAACCTGAATCCTGAGCTAGAAATCCACTTCTGCTGCCAATTCTACAAATTTCCACCTCGGCGAAGATTCTACCAAACTGAGCCGACACCGATCAAACCAATGCCTCAACTGCTGCATCCAGTACGTCATGACAACGGACTCCATCCACAGCACGTCGAGACCCAAACGGGAGTGCGAACACTCAACCCCAAACCAACTGTGTCTACTCACCAAATCGGCTGCATCAGAAAACTGACTGCCTACGTATCCTCTCCAAGGAATCAAGCCTTCACGTAGTTCAAGGCCCTCAATCCAACCTGCGGCTGATAGCATCATCAACGACCCCAAACTGAAGCGATCCGAACACCTCCACCTGAGGTGAAACAATGGCCGTATCCAAAAAATATCCACCAGCTGCATCCAAGTCAACCACCTTATCATCTGCCCCCATAAATAAATGACTCCCACGCTGTGCCACCTCAGCTGGAATCCCAACCAATGCAGAATGACCTGGAGTATGTGGGAAAATCCCACCCAATGTGGAGTAGCATCAACCTCCACCCGCTGCGATATCCCTCTGACCTGATCAATACTCTCCACCTGCCGAGAGTCCAAAGTGACAAACCTGCTCAGACCAAACTCAGAAGCTCCCAACTGATAGCCAAAAGAACTCCTGAATCCCAACTGCGCAATCGGATCCAACCTCACATCAACGATGTGACCAAGTGCTGGGTAGCCAAATATCCGACGCCGGCCAAAATCTGAAACAGCTCCACCAGATCTAACAACTCTATACGCAGCAGTCGGTAATCTCATAAGATGACCCAAATCTGTCGAAGCCTGAATACCAGATCCACTGCTCGACAACCAATACCGATCCTCCTCCAGAAAGGAACGGCTCACTAAATCCGCCATCTCATCACGTCGCCCCACTGTCTCCTTCCCTCTGAAGTGTCTCCAACTGCCGTGAGCTCGGCACCAATGCAAGAAAGGACTCCTACTAGAACAAGTACGACTGGTAACCTTTCTGCCCATACACCTCCTCCAACTGTTGCGGACTACTAGGTCTTTATACCAACGGGACTTGGTTGCAACCCAAATATGCCTAGTACAATCCCCAACATAGGAAACAAAATAACGATTACCTCCCGATGATGCCTCCTCGGAAAGCCCCCAAATGCCTGACTGAACACCTCCAATAAGACCTCTCGATCGATGGATAGAAGTGCTGAACTCCACCTCGGTCTTCTTGCTCATACCAATGTGCCTACAGGACTTCAATCTGCAGGTCATAGCACTCCTCAACAATCTGTGCACGGTATAACCAACAATATATCCCAGCACCAAACAATGCCACAGTCTAGCCATAGAAGTAGTCAGCGCCCTATCAACTACCGTGCTCCCAAGTAGATAATACAAGTTACTCCGTCTCACTCCCTTCATCACAATCATGGACCCTGATGTGACCTTCAAACAAGAATCCGCCAAGGTCACCCTATAGCCTGATGCCTCCAATACCCCAAGTGAAATGATGTTCTTCCTCAGTTGAGGAACGAACCTCACATCAGCCAACTCCCGGATCATCCCGTCACTCATCCGAATCCGAACGGTACCAATACCACCAATAGGGCATCTGTGATCATTACCCATGAGAACAACATCCCCTCTTTCCAACTCCTGAAAGCTGGAGATTCTCCAATCCCTCCTAAGGCATATGTGGTAAGTAGCACTCGAATCCAACATCCACTCGGTGGAGTCGGCAACACCAACTGATGGAAGAGCAGGGCACGAATAGCCCGAAGAATCCGAATCAGAAACGTCGCCACTAGCCTTGGCAACATTCAACTCTGAAGCTTGTACTGCTTTCCTCTTATTCTTCCCGGCTTGTAATTTTGGGCATTCGGCTTTCCAATGTCCATCATCTCTATAAAATGCACACTGATTCCTACCAACTGCAGGATGTTCCCCTCTAAACTGTGACCTTCTACAACGGTTTGGACTCTTTGCCCTTGCGACCAATACCCCCGCAACCGGCTCAATGAAAATCCCATTATCCTTCTTTCGAAGTTGATAATTCACAAGGGCCGCGGTGACCTCACTATAAGAAAGAGATGCATTCCCATTAATAAGAGTAAGGACGAATGTCTCATATTCCTCGTCGGGCAAGGAACTCAATAACAACAGCGCCTTGTCCTCGTCTTCAATAATGACATCTACAATCGCCAAATCCGTAAGAAGCTTCGTATAGTGGTTCATGTGATCACTAATGGATGTTCCCTTCTTCAATTGGAAGCGATAAAACCTCCTCTTCAAATGCAAGCAATTTTCGAATCACATCATATTTTAGATCTTGAGTGAGACAAGACCTAATCACACCACACGCCCTTCTATTCATTTTCTTCCAAACCTTCTCATCAATGTCGTCCGGTTTCCCGTCTAACTCCAACGTATCTTCCAAATTTTGCGTATTTAGCGCATCCAAGACTTTGCATCGCCAAAGTCTAAAATTATTTGTTCCATCGAACTTCTCAACATCTATTTTCATAGAATGGATATTCAAACTTTGGACGGTCTTCACACTAGAAGAACCCTCCCCATCTTTAACTTTCCCGACTTTGATACCACTTGTTGTTCCTCGAGAAACCAAAACAACCACCAAGGAGAGATGAACAAACACACCAAATCAATAGCACAAACAATCAAACACTAATTTTAACGTTGTTCGGCAATTGCCTACGTCCACGGGACAACGAGGGGGGAGTTTTCACTATTAGAAATCAAGGGGATACAACTTGGATTACAAATCTCACATAAACCCTGAATAAATCAACTCTTGATCTCACCAATTGCTTCTAGAATAGAAGCCCAAAGAAAACCTTCTTCTATCAGCTCAAAACCCTTGCTCTCAAACCCTAGAAACGAGTTCTAGGTATATATACCAAACCCAAATAAAATGGGTCTGGAAACCTGACCCAACCCAATAACCGCATCACGGTCGACCGCCACGATCGACCGCCCAGGCATCGTGGTCGACCGTCACGGTTGACCGACCCAACTCCAGAGACTTCTGGCCACGGGCACGGTCGACCACCACGATCGACCGTCACAACTCCAGAGACTCACCCAGTCTCTGGCCAAAGGCGCGGTCGACTGCCACGGTCGACCGCCAAATCCCAGAAGCTCCAGCAAAACCTGTGCACGAATGCGGTCGACCGCCAGAAGCCCTGATCCCAATAATGCCTTCCAGGGCCGGCCCCGAGCTTTGGGTTGTCTTAGCCCAATTCAATTTTGGTTGCCCCTTATATTAAAATTTTGGTACGAACAATAACGATAAAAATAAATACATATAATACAATTTAGCGTTCTATATTAGGCTCAAACTGAAGGATAAATATAGCATTATTATAACCCCCTTCACTCATATGAAAACAATATGAAAGACAAAAAAGATGGGTTAATACTTGCGGACAAACCCCTTATCTTCAAGAAAAGCATCACCCATAAAATTGACAGGTTTAAAATTGAAAATTTTCAAGGGTTACTTGCGGAAAAATATCTTCCCAATTGCCCAATTACAATATTATTACTATTAAAACAAACCCTAATTTCATTCCAAAATATCATAACCCCTAATTTAATTCTTCAACTAAGATTCAACCAAGATTACCCCTAATTTAATTCTTCAACAACTAAGATTCAACCAAGATTCAAAATCAAAATCTTAATTTCATTGCAAAACATAAAAACCCCAAATTTCTGTCCAAAAAAACCCTAAAATTATTTAGTTAAAAAAATTTACCTGATGGGGTGAAGCTTGAAGGATGGTGTTTGCGTCGAAAGTTAATGTATTCATTGCGGTATTCATTACAACTTCGGTCGTTACAATAAAAACAAAAAGATAATCTTTTTATAAGATCTTTACACAATGAAAACAAAAGTTACAACTCTCGTCAAAACAAACGCAGAGATCGTGTATCGGTCTTCTGCTTGCGTGGGATCTTTGCCTGTGCCGGGGTTTATCCGTGGTCCGCCTTTGATCTGGATCCGGTTGATGAAAAATTTGGCAGAGCTTCGTCTTCACCGAGGAAGTATTTGATTTGAAGCGCTGAGGTCGACCAAGCGAAATCAGGGCTCTTCTCGAGATTAAGACCAAGCCTAATCTCAAGGGACGGACGGGAACGGGCGTCGGATCTCTCGAACTCTTCTTCTTTATGCCGAAGAACTCGCCAAGCCAAGATCTGTCAACCCTCTCTGAAATTTGTGCTCCTTTGACTCCACAATCCGGCAGCACCTCCTCGTCTTGATAATCAATCGCCCCCCAGAAATGAGCACCCGAGCTCGTATTTATAAGCTTCAGAAGCGGTTATTTGGATGAGAACAAGTGATTTAGCTCTATCTTCAGTTAATAACTGATTAACCATGCTAGGGGATGATATCAAGTCAGTTTGGATGCTCAGGGATGACCAAATCTTGAGAAAAACCGTCAAAAACCGAACTGGGGTCGAAACAGCGCACGCAGGAAAAATCCGACCCGCAGTTACTGTAGCACGGGTCGGAAAATTCCGACCCGCTGTCACTGTAGCGTGGGTCAGAAAATTCTGGCCCGCGGTTACTGTAGCACGGGTCGGAAAATTCCGACCCGCTGTTACTGTAGCGCGGGTCAGTTTGAGATATCTGCGGTATTTTAGTCATAAATCTTTCGTACGATCTCCGATTAGGCTGATTCAAGATGCGTTGGAAAGCTAACGAAGAGATCTATAACTTTTATGTTTTGAGATTTTTTAGATTCAAATCGAAGCATAGTCAAAACTTCACTTCTTTGTGCGATCAAATCACTGTAGCAAATTCCGACCCGTGGTTACTGTAGCAAAATTCCGACCCGCTACTGTAGCATAATTCCGACCCGCTACTGTAGCAGAATTCCGACCCGCTACTGTAGCAGAATTCCGACCTACGGGTACTGTAACAGCCTTAACTCACTCATCCGATCTCGGAATGAGGTGATTCAAGATGCGTTGGAAAGCCAACGAGGAGATCTACAGGCTCCCATAATTGAATCATATGTGGAATAAATAGGACACGAGGGGTGCTCCGTCTTTTGTAAATGACGTGGGGCTCCTGATCAGCTCTCGTTTCCGTTATTCCGAAGTTCCGTTGCTTCGTATGACCCGTCGACTCACTTCATGTGTTTGTCATTGTCAAACAAGCTCCTGCGACTCTAATAGCGATGTTTATCATCTTCTCTCTGTCTCGAGTCATGTACAGACACCCATAGGTATTTTTAGACTCCTACAGATACCCCCTCCAATGTATTTCAGACTCATTCTTTTATTGAGGAGTCTAGAATGCTTTGGATAAGATAGGCCATCTCCTCAATTTCGTAGAGTGACCTTGAACTATCTCAATTCTTAACTTCTTCAGTCTTTAATCTATTCATTGTTTTGTCGAATAGGTAAAGTTCTTCCGGCGCTGCGTTTATCGTCTGACCGCTGTCGAAATCTTAAACTGAGATTGGTGTGTAACTTTCTGAACTTAGCTCGTGCCATTGAGTTGACTTTGAACTGATCTTCTCCATCGGGAATTCATATCTGGTTGTAACTGAAATCCTTGGAGTCATCTTTTGCCTTATTTTGGCGAAATTACTGATGCGTTGACCGGCATCGATCTTTACTGTAACGCGTTGACCGGCGATAACACAGTTTATATTCGTACGTTTGCTGGAGTCTACACAGTTTAAACTCTTAAGGCATTGGAGCGTGACGGTCCTGAATGTTGGGTTGCAGGACCAACTATTAAAGCTAATTCATCTGCACGTGTGGATCTTATCCTAAAGTTTGTTGGATGTTCAAGTCATGAGACCAACTAATGAAGCTGATACATCAATGAATCGCATTTATAGAATTTTTAGCAAATTCTCAGCCATCAACGGGTTTGATAAGCCTTTACCGACTACCGTTTGAGTCGGGCTAGCATGCAGATTGTTTAAGTCCGTTCCACATATAACGTTATGCTAAAAAAGTTAACTCTTTTAGTGCTACGATATTGAATACGTAGACTTCGTCTTTCTCCTGTGAAAAGACTAAACAGCGACGTGTATCAGACGTAGACTTTAAGGTTTTTGGCAAACCCTCAGCCTTCAACGGATTTGGCGTGCCTTTACCGATTACCGTTTGAATCAGGCTTGCATGCGGATTGTTTAAGTCCGTTCCGCATGTGACGTTGTGCTAAAGGAATGAACTCCCTTAGACTTGATGCTATGGTATTGAATACGTAAACTTCGCCATTGTTACGGGAATAGTCTACCCGACAACGTGTGTTAGATGCTGACCTATCCCAACTTAGGCTTCGGGATAAAAGTCCCCAGATTAGAATTCTGGTGTCTTCTTCAATCGGTGAAAGACTAAACCGGCAACGCGTGTTAGGCGTTGACTTATTCCTACTCAGGATTCGGGATAAAATTCCCCGCGCGTGTGAGGCACGGATTTTGGCGTTATGAATAATGACCTGCCACAACGTCGAATATGTGGACTTTTGTCCTTTTCACGGTAAAAGACTAACCGGCAACGCGTGTTAGGCGTTGACTTATCCTAACTTAGGATTCGGAATAAAATTCCCCATGCGTAAAAGGCATGGATTTTTATTGCTACGATGCTGAATACGTAGACTCGGTCATTTTTACGAAAACAAACCACCCAGCAACGCGGGTTAAGCGTTGACTTATCCCTACTTAGTTTTCGGGATAAAATGCCCCAGACTGGATTCTGGTGTCTTTTTCAATCGGTGAAAGACTAAACCGGTAACGCGTGTTAGGCGTAGGCTTATCTCTATTTAGGAGTTGAGATAAAATTCCCCGTGCACAAAGTGCACGGATTAGAAGTTGGGAATTGTGTCTTTTTTTCATGGTAAAGACAGATTGGAAAATGGAAGAGGAAGAATTTTATATTCTATCTCCCGGCACTGAAGAGGAAGAATTTTATATTCTATCTCCAGTTGGAAAGGAAACTCAAGGTGGGATCTCCACCCTCAGAATCCGAAATGATGAAACTAAGAGTGGGATCTCCACTCCGAGAATCGGAAAGATTCAAACGACCCTAACTTTTATAGGATTGGTCATTCGATCCAAAAAGAGTCCCTCATTTATTGAGGAGAAAGCCCAATTTCGACCCTAACTTTTATAGGTTTGGTGGAAAAAGGAAAAGATGGAAGTCTTTCGTTTATCGAAAAGGATAACTCAATCTTAGTCCTAACTATCTGCAGGTTTGACTAAGTAAAGTTGGAGACAATCCTAACTTTTATAGGTTTGATTGCTCAATTGAAAGTGGACCTCTCGTTCATGAAAGGAATCGAGAGGAGAATCTGGTTGTGGCCCTAACTTTTATAGGTTTGACCAAGGAAGCAGTGAAAGTGGGAGGTTTAAGATGATCTTACCTTTTACAGGCTTGATTGTTCAATTTGAAAGTGGACCTCTCGTTCATGGAAGGAATCGAGAGGGGATTTTGGTTGTGGTCCTAACTATAGGAAGGTTTGACCAGGTAGACAGTGAGAGTGGGAGTACAAATCATAGTGGGGGTTTAGTGTTTATCACCTTGTTCGTAATTATCGGGTTATCCCTAAGAAAATTACATATAGCGTTCTTCTGGAAACTTCCCATTACATGAATCATCTACCCCCAGCTTCTTTCTTGGAACTGGGTCTGACTTTGTACTCCGTTACATGTCCGGGTTATCCTTAAGAATATTAGCGTAACATTCTCCAGGAACTTCCCATCAACGGTAAGAAATAGTTTAGACTCATATACCTATTAGAATATCAGGGAGCAGTTTAACCTCATATACCGATTGGTGGATTAAGAAGCAGTTTATACTCTTATACTTATCGGAGTGTTGAGAAGCAGTTTATACTCGTGTACTTA
>NC_033797.1:119780833-119791018 GCF_001876935.1 Asparagus officinalis
GTTATTTACGTGATGATGCATACCGTTCTTCCAGTGTAGGACACTCAAAATCGTCTCTCCAATTATTCCATGAATGAGCTTATCTTTCTTCTTATGAGATGGATTTTCTGACCCTATCCTTGTGTTTTATTGCAGTTGAGTTTCCCGCGGGTAGCCTTCCTCCTCATGCCAACACTGGTTGTAGCCGGGAGGTCTTCTCTTCAGCTTCTCTCGGGCAGGCCGTTGGTCCACTCCCTCGGTTTGACAGAGATCGCTCCGACGAATCCCGTCATTTAATACGGGAAGGAGGGCGTCATTGCTTACGCCAGCTTATTACGGATGCCTCCTTTACTGCGGATTCTACCTCTACTCAGGCTTTAAAGAAGCCGAGTTTCCTGTTCGGAGATCACGTCGAGGATCCTGCTACGCTGACCCTTACCGAGGAACACTGGCTGACTCTCGACGAAGGAGCTCTCTTGTACATTCCCTCCATTCCGCGTCAATATTCTTTCAGTCACTTGAAGGGACAGGCCGTGGAGCGACAGATGTCTTGGCACCTTACTGATGATGCTGAGCGAGTTCAGTGTGGATATGCCTCTCATCACAAGACTCCTGGTTCTAGCGGACATCATGATATTCGTGGCCTTCGACCAGGGGTCATGGGCCTTGACACTGCACCCCCAGGCGAGGTGTCAGCAGCTGCTCCTACCGTGAGTAATCGTCTGGCTCTTCTGGGGAGACGGTTACCTCCACCAGAATATAGATGCTATGGTTGGGCTTCCTCACTAGCCAAGGGGTGGTGGGCACGCATGACTAGTTTCGTCTTGGCGCGCTGGGAGAGGGATTTGAAGAGTAGTGGATTGTATGCACCCATACGAGCCACCATGTACGGAATCCCGGTCAGCTGCCGCCATTTCTTGGCGTTGCTAGAGACCTACTGTTTTTAGAAAAAGCTGCCTTCATCATTGATTTTATTAAACTTCAGTCGTTACAAATGAATTCAAATAACAAAGAAATAAAAATTACAACTTTCTTGAAAATAAACGCAATATCCATTTATCGTCTCTTGCTTGCGTGGGTCTTTGGCCTGTGACGGAGACGTTGATATCCGTGGACCACCTGGCACTCAGATCTGTTCCGGAAAAATCGGACAGAGCTTCGTTGATCCGCGTGAGATCTAGAAGCTTGAAGCATCTATCTCGACTAAAACGAGATATCTGCTCTTCTTAGTGATTACCGGCGAAGGGCAATACTAAGGAAAAGGGGGAACGGGTGATGAAGACTCTGATGAAGACCTCTCCTCTGTTGAAGCGCTCGACCACTCTTTACTGCAGCAGGGCTTCGCCAACTTCTCCAAAAATCCAGATCTTCAAAAATAAGGCCTTAGGGGGCTATTTATAGGCAATGGGGAGCACCTAGGGTGCCTAGACACCCTAGGGTGTCTCAGAAAATCCGAGACACCCCTAGGGTGTCTCGGAATTTCCCAGACACCCTTGGGGTGTCTCGGAAATTCCGAGACACCTTGGGGTGTCTCGGAATTTTCGAGACACCCCTGGGTGTCTCGGAAATTTCTGAGACACCCCTTGGGGTGTTTTGGAACTCCTGAGACTCCGTTGAGGTGTATTCGATTGTTTTCACCGTAAATTCTTCGTCTGAACTCGGATTTGAGTGATTCCAAGTGCGTTGGATGCATGACGAAGAGTTCGATCTGCTCCGGTGGTTGGATTATTTGTAGAGTGGTCGAGACGTGAGGGGCATCGTCCTTTTTGTGAACATCGCCGGGTTCCCGATTGGCCCGGGTCTTCGTTGTTCCGAAATCCTATCAGCTCACGTAGTTAGTCGATTTACTTCAATCGTTCATCGACGTCAATTAGACTCCTGTGGATCGGATAGTGACGTTCATTGTCGCTCTTTAACACTGAACCGTTCGTGGAGACCTATAGGCAATTTTCGATGCCTACAGATACCCCCTCCAAAGTGTTCCTGACTCGACCAGCGGTGGCGAGTTAGGGTTGGCCTTGCATGAGATGCATCAGGTTTCTGGTCTTCCGATGGGGGATTGTCCATATCAGGAGTATTTTCCCTCGAACCAGAAGTTGGAGTGTATGAAGAAAGATACTCCCGATATGTATGACACTCTCTGGGATCTCACTTGTCACTATTATACCTCCTTGATCCAGACTTCTGCTCTAGCGAAAAGGAAGAGGCAGGTCAGCTTGAAGCAGTTTGCTAGCTATTTGTTCCAGAACTTGGAGGGTAATTCCAGCGAGCCCATTCGTGAATTAGACATGTTGACCCCTACCGCAATTAATGAGTTGTTGGAGAAGGCTGAGGCTCGTTCTTACACCATTGCCAGTGCTGAGGGAGCTTTTCCTGCGGGAACCAAGTTTCGTTCTTTTCTCTGCCGTGCACAGAAGTCCATTGGGCCCTCGTCAAACGTTGACTCTGGTTGCAACGCGTTGACTGACGTTGACCTAGGGTTACTGTTGACCGGCGTTGACCCTTAGGGTTTCGAATCGTCAAACGTTGACTTTGGTCTCAACGCGTTGACTGGCGTTGACCTAGGGTTACATGTTGACCGGCGTCTACCCTAGGGTTTTGAATCGTCGAATGTTGACTCGTGCGGATTCCGAATCATCGAACGTCGATTTTGGTTGCAACGCGTTGACTGGCGTTGACCTAGGGTTACGCGTTGACCGGCGTTGACCCTTAGGGTTTCAAATCGTCAAACGTTGACTTTTGTTGCAACGCGTTGACTGGCGTTGACCTAGAATTACGCGGTGACCGGCGTTGACTCTAGGGTTTCGAATCGCCATTAACACAGTTTATACTCGTACGTTTGCTGGAGTATACACAGTTTAAGCTCTTAAGGTATTGGAGCATCGCGGTCCCCCCCCTCTTCCCTCTCTCTTTTTTCTTTTGTCTTTTTCCCCTTTTGGTTTGTTTCCTTTTCCCTTGTTTTGGTCCCATTACTTCTTTTGTTTTCCCCCTCTTTTCAAAATTCAAAAGAGAGATTCCCTCTTCTTTCCTTCTTCTCCCTCCAAGCAAACTTCCTCCATTGATTTTCTTTTGAGCACCCATCAACCCATAAGAGGTTACGCGTTGACCGGCGTTGACCCTTAGGGTTTCGTGCATCGAATGTTGATTGGTGTTGATTTTCATCAAAACATCCCATAATCGACGAAAACGGGCGTATTCGGGTCCAAAACAGGCGTATAGGGACAAAACGGGACTCAAAACACTCGGGGGTGTCTTGCCCTTGGCCGAGACACCTTGGGGTGTCTCGGTTTTGGGGCCGAGACACCCCCTCTTCCCTCTCTCTTTTTTTTCTTTTGTCTTTTTCCCCCTTTTGGTTTGTTTCCTTTTCCCTTGTTTTGGTCCCATTACTTCTTTTGTTTTCCCCCTCTTTTCAAAATTCAAAAGAGAGATTCCCTCTTCTTCCCTTCTTCTCCCTCCAAGCAAACTTCCTCCATTGATTTTCTTTTGAGCACCCATCAACCCATAAGAAATTTCGGATTTTTGGTGGACACCCATTGGCCGAAAATCTTCACCTCTCACTAGGGTTTCTCCCTCCACCTTCAAGCTCAAGTCTTGGCCCTTGGAGTTAGGGTTCTCACACCTCTTGATTTGGGTAAGCTCCTCTTCACCATCCTCTATTTTTTTGATAAAGATTACATCTTTATACTTGTAATAGGCAATGGATTGTGTATGCACCATATTTCGGGGGGGTTTTGTGCAAAGGAGGCAATATGGCCGAAATTTTGGAGGGCTTATTTGCAAAAATAGGGACTGAAATTCGTGGGGGTTTTTATGCAAAATTGGAACTGAAATTTTGGGGTTGGATTTATGTCCCTTTGGTGAAACATTGTGAGGGGTGCTTTATGCAAGAGGATCAAAGAGTTATTTGAGGGGTTAATTTGCAAAACAGCCCATAAATGTTTTAGGGGGCTTATTTGCAAAAGGGCAGCGAATTTAGGGCTGACATCCAATGAGTTTTGACCACGAAGTCATGATCAAAATTTTGATAAGGCATGTGGAGCCCAAACCAAGATTTTGTAGAGGGGCTTTTATGCAAAATTGGCTAAATTCTGCAAAAGGGCTCATTTGCAAACTTTAACCAAAATTGTGGGGTACCGGGGTGTTATATGATCGAATGTGACGATCATGACCCGGGTCACGCGTGTCCTTGACCTAAACTTTGGCCTTGAACACGAAGGGTATTTTGGGTATTTCACCAAAATTCACCGTGAAAGATGACAATCATCATTTCGCATGCATGAAATTTGTAGGTTTAACTAGACTTCAATTATGAAATCCTATTTATGTATAGGATTTTAATTAAAGTTCTCAATTTCCCTTTTAAATTTCGTGTATGCATATTTTAGATTGTACCTGACTTGTTGCTTTTCGTTGCAGATTGGCAATGTCTCCACGTCGATCTCGACCCCGTAGGAGTCGTTCTCATTCTCAGCATAGTGAGGAAGAGGTTCCCTCAACATCTTCCCCTGCGGCCTCCTTTTTCGGGGGTGAGGATTTATGCAGATTATTATTATTTTTGCATCCCTGATTGACCTCTTTGCGGGTCATGAAGGAAGAACCGATACCTCTCTCGCGGAGGGTAAGGTTTCAGACTTGTTTTGCTTAGCCAATTCAAGTCTTCGGTATATTGGGGCGATTTTGTGTCGTCCTACGCCTTATAGGTCGGTGTATGTCACCACGTTATTCACGTGATGATGCATACCGTTCTTCCGGTGTAGGACACTCAAAATCGTCTCTCCAATTATTCCGTGGATGAGTCTATCATTCTTCTTACGAGATGGATTTTCTGATTCCGCCCTTGTGCTTTATTGCAGTGGAATTTCCCGCGGGTAGCCTTCCTCCTCACGCCAACACCGGATGTAGTCGGGAGGTTTTCTCTTCCGCTACTCTTAGGCAGGCTGTTGGCCCACTTCCTCGGTTCGACGGGGATCGTCCAAATGACTCTTGCCGTTCGATACAGGAAGGAGGGCGCCATTGCTTGCGCCAACTTATCACAGATGCCTCCTTCACCCCTGATTCTACTTCCACTCAGGTTCTAAAGAAGCCGGGTTTTCTATTTGGAGATCATGTCAGGGATCCTGCCACGCTGACTCTTTGTGAGGAGCATTGGTTAACTCTTGACGGTGGAGCCTGTTTGTACATCCCTTCGATTCCACGCCACTATTCTTTCAGTCATTTGAAGGGGCAAGCCGTGGACCGGCAGATGTCTTGGCATCTTACTGAAGATGCTGATCGGGTTCAATGCGGATATGCTACTCACCATAAGACTCCTGGCTCTGAGGGGTATCATGACGTGCGTGGTCTACGACCCGGGATCATGGGTCTTGATACTGCACCCCCAGGCGAGGTGTCAGCTGCTGCTCCGACTGTGAGCAACCGTCTGGCTCTTCTTGGGAGACAGTTACCCCCATCGGAGTACAGATGTTATGGCTGGGCTTCCTCCCTAGCCAAAGGGTGGTGGGCGCGCATGACTGGTTTCGTCTTGGCGCGCTGGGAGAGGGATCTGAAGAGCAGTGGGTTGTATGCACCCATACGAGCTACTATGTACGGCATCCCAGTCAGCTGTCGCCATTTCTTGGCTTTGCTGGAGACTTATGTGCCCGATAGCAACACCTTCCTGACCAGCGGAGGTGAGCTAGGGTTGGCCTTGCACGAGATGCATTATGTTTCGGGTCTTCCGATGGGGGACTGTCCGTATCAGGAGTACTTCCCTACGAACCAGCAGCTGGAGTGTATGAAGAAAGATACTCCGGACATGTATGACACACTCTGGGATCTTACTTGCCACTACTACACTTCCTTGATCCAAACTTCTCCCCAAGCGAGAAGGAAGAGGCAGATCAGCTTGAAGCAGTTTGCCAGCTACTTGTTTCAGAACTTGGATGGTGATTCTAGTGCGCCCATTCATGAATTAGACGTGATGACTCCTTCGGCCGTTAATGAGTTGTTGGAAAAGGCTGAGGTTCGTTCCTACACTATCGGCAGTGCTGAGGGGGCTTTTCCCGCGGGGACAAAGTTTCGCTCTTTTCTCCGCCGCGCACAGAGGTCTATAGGGTCCCGGGCGCTATTAGCAGGCTACCTTGCCCTTTGGTTGAAGAAGTGTGTCGTCCCGCACCAACCTTCTGACGCTCTACCCATCGAGGTGCTCTTCCCTGCAGTTCAGCTGGCTTATGGGAGAGAGCTTTCCCTGCTCCCAGCAATGGTTGCTAGTATCCATTGCGGGCTCAGGGGTCTGGTTAGCAGTTTTACACATATGGGTTCTGAACCATCAGCTGAGCTGGTTTGCCCAAAGGTTGAGCTCCCTTACGCATATTTGATGGCGTGGCTCGTTCTTCACCGTCCCGACTTGATGTCGGCCCCCAGCGTTGTTGACATCCCTGTCCCCTTCATGCAATTGTTGGAGCAGAGCAGATGGTTTGGGAGCAAATTTAGTGATGTTCAGCGAGAGCTCCGGGTCCGCAAGAGTTGGGAGTTCTTTAAGTGTTTCCCTCACTTTTCAGGTCGCTATGGCGACGTGCTGGTTGATGAGGAGAAACCTAGAAGTGACCGGACCGTTCTTGACGCTGGTTGCTTCCGGTGGTTAGTGAACATCCGTGTAGGCTATCTCGTCCTTCGGGTGAAGAACCAGTGCCACATAGAGCCTTATCTCCCTTGCCGCTTTGCTCGACAATTCGGCTATGACCAACTGTATGTCGGGAATCCGAGCCGCAGCCTGCGGGTTGAGGGAGGATTGATTGATGGCGTTCGAGCGTGGCTATGGACGATGGTGGGCTGTACTGGAGCCCGTTTTGCTCTTCCTTCGTACCGGCGTAAGCCATTGATCACTTTCCTCAGCTGCAAGTGGTTCCTTTCTGCATATGAGTCCATCAGCGTGAGGAGCCTCTCAGAGTTGCAGTCCGAGTACGCGGTCCGGGCTGCTATGATGGCTGGTCGCAGAGCTGAGCTTGCTCAGAAGCGGAGAAAAGGGCATGCCAAATCTCTTGTCTCAGACGAAGAAGAACTTCTCCCTACGGGTGATGATGACGAGACCTCCGAGGACGAGTATGCGGACGCAGATACCGGCAGAGGGGATCTCGATACTGGTTTGTCCTATCTCTTTTAATTTTCATTTTCCATAAATGACAGCTCTTTTTCATTGAAATGGCTATTGTCACTTTAGGTAGGGCAGTCAATGATCATGAGCCACCAGCTCCTACACACGTTGAAACGTGTGATAGGCCTGCGCATGTTCGACCCTTTGGTCCTCGGAGGGTTGGTGCCCCGAAGAGGAAGAAGACCGCCCATAAGCCCCATGACGATCAGCGTCCCTGTGGAGTGGACTTAGGGAGCACTGCCGATGGAGGGGGAGGTAACATTCAATTGCTCTTGCTTCAAGGTTGTTTACCTTTTGGGGATTTGTGACCATGTTTTGTGCTTCAGGTTTCTTCGAGGAGGGCGAACTCCCACCGGGTTCGGCGTCCCCTGGCGTTGACAACATGGATTGCTTTGTGCAACAAATGTGCGACGCTTTTCAAGGTTTGACCAGAAAGCAAAGAAAGTGGAATACGGGTAGCAAAGAGAGTGCCAACTCGTATTATCACTCAAAGGGAGACTTTAATGCTAGGTGATTCTGACCTAACACGTTGAGTCTGAGAAACGCCAATGACTGGAAGATGGAAATGTTGGTGGGTCCACTGTCGTTTGATTTGATCAGCGGATGGTTTGGTGAGGAAAGATTAACCTATCAGAGGATTGGATCTCATCTCACAAAAATAACTCATAAGACAAGAAGAAATATTTCGGCGTTCGGAGTTCGAACGTGGATTTCTTATTCATCAATACTACAATGATTAGGTTATCCCTAAGAATACCCCATGTGGTATTCTTCTGGGAACTTCCCGATACATTGGTTATCCTGAAGATACTAAGGATAGTATTTTTTTCAGGAACTTGCCGTTTATCGGCATCATAAGCCGGTCACCATCCTTAGTGACAAGGCGATATGCGCCACTCGAGTAGACTGTCTCCACTACGAATGGTCCCTCCCATTTGGGTTCAAATTTACCCTTCTTCTTGGAATTAAGGATCATAGGCCGTTTTACAGCTAGAGAATACGGGGTCGCTCCCGTTGGTGTGCGCACCGTGGTCCGATAGGCCCATAGAGCTGCGCCAAGCTTGTCATCCCAGTCTCGTTTATTAGTTTTCACGATTTTTGACAAGAGTTTGATGATAGTCTTGTTGAAGGCTTCAGCTAATCCATTTGCTGTGGGATTATAAGCCGTTGACGAGATATCCTGAATTTTAAACTTTTCGCAGAACCTTATGAAGGCGTTGCTGACAAACTGAGGACCGTTGTCATGTATGATTCGTCTTGGAACACCATACCTATAGATGATATGGTGCTTGATGAATGCAATCTCGTTTATTAGTTTTCACGATTTTTTACAAGAGCTTTATGATAGTCTTGTTGAAGGCTTCAGCTAATCCATTTGCTGTGGGATTATAAGCCGTTGACGAGATATCCTGAATTTTAAACTTTTCGCAGAACCTTATGAAGGCGTTGCTGACAAACTGAGGACCGTTGTCATGTATGATTCGTCTTGGAACACCATACCTATAGATGATATGGTGCTTGATGAATGCAATGACATTACTCGTTTTAACTTCTCTGAGTGGAACTGCTTCGGCCCATTTGGAGAAGTAATCGGTAATTGCCAGGGTGAATCGATCACCTTTGACCGATGGGGGATTTATAGGGCCAACAATGTCCATTCCCCAAGTCTCGAACGGCCATGACGTAACCGAAGGATGTAGATGCTCCGGAGGTTGGTGCATGTAATTCGCATGTATTTGACATGCATCACACTTTCGGGCATACGTGACTGCATCACTCATCATGGAAGGCCAAAAATACCCCATTCTTCTGATGCGATCATAAAGCTTGGGGCCAGGTTGGTGTGCGCCACACTCCCCTTCATGCGCCTCCCTAAGGACCTCTTCAGCTTCTTTGGTTGATAAGCAACGCAATAGCAAACCATCGTACCCCCTGCGGTACAACGTTCGATTCTCCGTGTTATAGTAGAATCTTGGTGCTCTTCGTCGGATCGACTCTCTTTCCTTCACATCTTCTGGCAAGATTCCATGCAAGACGTAGTCGATGATGGGGAAACGCCAATCTCGTGGTTCGAACTCGATTCGAGTAGCGTACGCCTCTCGAACCTCTTCTTCTTTGGCATCTTCATTGTAAAGCGGTATTAGGAGTTGGTGAGTTCTTACCGTAACAAACTGCTTTGTTTCGGGAGGTTGTGCCAGAGATACGGCCAATGCTGCTAACGTATCTGCATAGGTATTCTGTAGTCGTGGAATATGTTCGATAAAGAATCCTTCGAATGATTCCGCCATCTCCACTACCATCTTATGGTATGGTATCAAATCTTGACTTCGGACTTCATATTCTCCTTGCACTTGCTTGACTATTAGCTGAGAATCGCCGAAAGCCTCGAGATACTCAACCCCCAGCTCCTTAGCGAAATTGAGTCCTATAATCAATGCGTTATACTCTGCTACATTATTCGAGCATGGCTCGGTTAGCGAGTAGGCTCGAGGCATCACATGTTTTCCTGGGGAGACTAAGACAACTCCCACTCCGGAAGAAATCTTAGACCTTCTAGGAGCACCTGTGACAATAGCTGCTCGGGAAGCGCCATCGAAGTACAAACGCCATACTTGCTGGTGCGAAGTTGCGTTGACTTCGTGGGTCTCATCGGGTAGGTCGTCGTATACCTCGGCGGTGTCCGTAGTTGGATTAGCTGCCAGGAGATCACAGATGGCCTGCCCTTTTACCGACTTCTGTTGTTTAAAATGTAAGTCGTATTGGGACAAGAGTAAGGCCCATTTTGCTAATCGCCAGCTCATGGAAGCTGGTTGAGTCATGAATATTCGAACCGGATTAACTTTAGAGATGACATAAATGGTCTGCCCGACCAGATAATGCCGCATCTTCTGAATAGCAAACACCAAAGCGAGGCATTCTCTCTCAATCATAGGATATCGAGATTCGGCGCCTACCATGGTTCGGCTCAAATAATATACTGCCTGCTCATGACCGTTATCGTCATCTTGTGCAAGTAATGCACTTAATGAGTGGCTCGTCGCCTTGACGTAAATCAAGAACGGTTTGCCCGATTT
>NC_033797.1:119794727-119796624 GCF_001876935.1 Asparagus officinalis
GGCATTAGCATGCGCTTTTCCTTTTCCTTTAGGGGCGAAGTTTGGTTGCGGAGCACTGTTTGCTATTTGACCCCTTTCTGCCTTCTTCCTTTTGAGGAATCGTTCGGCTCGTTCTCCTCGCACCTTTAGATCCTTCCAGGTCTTTGGTGGCGCCATTCCCATAGCTTCGAGGATGTCCAAGGACAGATTGTTGTGACAGGTCTCGAGGATGAAATCTTCGCTGACCGGATCCCTACAATTCATTGCTTTATTCCGGAACCTCTTCACAAAGTTCTCGACTGTCTCACCATTCTTCTGTTTCTCCTCAAACAGAGTGCTGATTGAGACCTCAGTGTCGTCGTCGAAGAAGTTCGTCAGAAACATGTCCTCCATGTCGTCCCAACTGCTGATGCTCCCCGGCTTGAGGCGACGATACCAATCGAAGGCCGCTCCACGAAGAGTGCCAACGAATGACCGTACCATCAAGGGTTCATTGCCGGAGATTATTCCTAAGTGAGACTTGAAATATATTAAATGTTGGGTAGGGGAACCCTTTCCATCAAACGGCGTAAAGTTGATTAAATTGAACTTTGCCGGATATGGAATTGATTCCCACTCCCTTGGATATGGACATGGTATGCCGGACCTTTTTACCTCTTGAGCGTTCATCAACGCGTTGATTTTGCTCTCCAAGTCCTTCATCTTCTTGTCTTCACTCGTTCCTATCTTCAAGTGGCTTTGGGGAGAGGTAACGTGGTCCTCTTTTGCATTATCATCTATAGGACCACCTCCATTGTCGTTGTTGACAGGGGGAATAATTATGTTGACATTATTCCCTTCCCGTTCATTCTCATCTTGATTCTGATGATTGAGACGAGTGGGCTCTTCTTGATGAGTTGTCAGAGCTGCGATTTGCTGGTCGTGCATCTCTCTCATCTGCTGCATGGCCATCTCCATCTCGAACTTGAACCTTTCTTTCTGCCGAGCCAGGGCATCTTCAAGCATCTTGTTTACTTGTTCGGCGCTTATCATGAGTACCTCGCGGGGTTGTCCCTCGCTGGATACCGTGTTGTCCGATGCAATCGCAGAGCAGGCATCTGATCCTTCGTCTTCTGACGGTGATCTCGTCCGAACCCTACCATAAGTCCCTCGTGTAATGGTTCCGGACTGCAGATGAGTTAAATACCAGGGTACTAGCTGAATTGACTCGGGATTATCCCCCGTCGATGCCCTTTTGCTGGCCATATTTGTGGTGACCTTCGGAAATTCTCCGTCTTTGACTATCCTTCTTCTTCGTTGGAAACGCCTAGGCTTAGTCTCAGACGTTCCGGTGGAAATTCTCTTGAACACCGAAACTCTCCTTGGGGCTTCAGAACAACAGCACTCTGATAACACCGCCCTGATGATGTTGGCACATGGACAGTGAGGTTCCGTGTCTCGTGCATTTCGCTTCCAAGACTTACTCGCACCCCCAGCTCTATAGTACAACTCATCAGTTTGATAACTGGAGCAACCTATAGAGTGTTGGCACGATTTCCCAGGTATAACACCGTCATCATCAGACGAATATGTTTCCCTCTGAGGATATGGCATATTATTAGCGTTTTTAGGAGTCGCTCGTTCAAGTCTACGCTTTTGCGAGCGTAAAAACTTAACGGGCTCTTGAACTTCGACACGCAACCCGATGCGGTCGGCAATAGGGATTTTCCCTTTGTTATTTTCCTTGGGGGGATTAGAACGACCCCCAGTCAGGTTTATCATTTGGGGACCTTTCAATGGACCCAATCGCTCCTTGACAGGTGCTTTACCTCGGTTCCCGGGTAAAGGACCGAGGCGACCTTTCAAAGGAACCCTGGATCTTGAAGGATCCGTGTTCTTACCTGACTCCGCCGGAGGTGCGGGGGCAAGGGGAACGGGA
>NC_033797.1:119796645-119800930 GCF_001876935.1 Asparagus officinalis
GATCTGCGGTCTCGACCACGTTGGACGACGCGGGGACGTCACGTGGTGCGAGTGCAGCGACGGCAAGGGGATCTTGGGTCTTTGAGCCGAGGGTCCCGCGAACGTTTCTGGAAGAGGATGCCTTCCTGCGCCTGTTTGGAGAGGCGGATCTGGAGGAGGAGGAAGAGAGGTACTCTTTGAACTTTTGCTGATCGAACTTGTATTCGATCTCTTCATTCACCCGGATCTTGAATGCCGGTTGCGTCACGACGACCTCGGTGGCGAGGCCGTTGGCTCCCACTGTGGTCGCCAGTTTGTTTTCAGAAAAAGCTGCCTTCATCATTGATTTCATTAAACTTCAGTCGTTACAAATGAATTCAAATAACAAAGAAATAAAAATTACAACTTTCTTGAAAATAAACGCAAGATCCGTTTATCGTCTCTTGCTTGCGTGGGTCTTTGGCCTGTGACGGGGACATCGATATCCGTGGACTACCTGGCACTCAGATCTGTTCCTGAAAAATCGGACAGAGCTTCGTCGATCCGCGAGAGATCTAGAAGCTTGAAGCGTCTATCTCGGCTAAAACGAGATATCTGCTCTTCTGAGGATTACCGGCGAAGGGTAATACTAAGGAACGGGCACGGGTGATGAAGAATCTGATGAAGACCTCTCCTCTGTTGAAGCGCTCGACCACTCTTCACTGCAGCAGGGCTTCGCCAACTCTCCAAAAATCCAGATCTTCAAAAATGAGGCCTTAGGGGGCTATTTATAGGCAATGGGGAGCACCTAGGGTGCCTAGACACCCTAGGGTGTCTCAGAAAATCCGAGACACCCCTAGGGTGTCTCGGAATTTCCGAGACACGCTTGGGGTGTCTCGGAAATTCCGAGACACCTTGGGGTGTCTCGGAAATTTCCGAGACACCCTGGGGTGTCTCGGAATTTCCGAGACACCCCTTGGGGTGTTTTGGAACTCCTGAGACTCCGTTGAGGTATATTCGATTATTTTCGCCGTAAATTCTTCGTCTGAACTCAGATTTGAGTGATTCCAAGTGCGTTGGATGCATGACGAAGAGTTCGATCCGCTCCGGTGGTTGGATTATCGGATGCATGACGAAGAGTTCGATCCGCTCCGGTGGTTGGATTATCTGTAGAGTGGTCGAGACATGAGGGCCATCGTCCTTTTTGTGAACATCGCTGGGTTCCCGATTGGCCCGGGTCTTCGTTGTTCCGAAATCCTATCAGCTCACGTAGTTCGTCGATTTACTTCAATCGTTCATCGACATTAATTAGACTCCTGTGGATCAGATAGTGATGTTCATCGTCGCTCTTTAACACTGAACCGTTCGTGGAGACCTATAGGCAATTTTCGATGCCTACACCTACATGCCTGACAGTAAAACCTTTCTGACCAGCGGTGGCGAGTTAGGGTTGGCCTTGCATGAGATGCATCAGGTTTCTGGTCTTCCGATGGGGGATTGTCCATATCAGGAGTATTTTCCCTCGAACCAGAAGTTGGAGTGTATGAAGAAAGATACTCCCGATATGTATGACACTCTCTGGGATCTCACTTGTCACTATTATACCTCCTTGGTCCAGACTTCTGCTCTAGCGAAAAGGAAGAGGCAGATCAGCTTGAAGCAGTTTGCTAGCTATTTGTTCCAGAACTTGGAGGGTAATTCCAGCGAGCCCATTCGTGAATTTGGGAGTTCTTCAAGTGTTTTCCTCACTTTTCAGGTCGCTATGGCGACGTGCTGATTGACGAGGAGAAACCTAGAAGTGACCGGACTGTTCTCGACGTTGGTTGTTTCCGCTGGTTAGTGAACATTCGAGTTGGGTATCTTGTCATCCGGGTGAAGAATCAATGCCACATAGAGCCTTACCTCCCCTGCCGCTTTGCTCGTCAGTTCGGCTATGACCAGCTATATGTCGGGAATCCAAGCCGTGGTCTGCAGGTTAAGGGAGGACTGATTGATGGCGTACGAGCATGGCTGTGGACTATGGTGGGTTGCACTGGAGCCCATTTTGCTCTTCCTTCATATAGGCGTAAGCCGCTGACCACTTTCCTCAGTTGCAGGTGGTTCCTTTCCGCCTATGAATCCATAGGTGTGAGGAGCCTTTCAGAGTTACAGTCTGAGTACTCGGTCCGGGCTGCTATGATGGCTGCTCGCAGGGCTGAGTTTGCTCCGAAGCGGAGAAAGGGGGATGCCAAATCTCTTCTCACAGATGATGAAGAGCTCCTTCCTATGGGTGACGACGACGAGACCTCCGAGGAAGAATATGTGGATGTAGATACCGACAGAGGAGAACTCGATACCGGTTTGTCCTGCTTCTCTGATTTTCCTTCTCCATTCTAATTGGTATAAACGACAGCTCTTGTTTGTTTAATGAAATGACCATTGTCACTTTAGGTAGGACAGTTGACGATCATGAGCCGCCAGCTCCTACACACGTTGAAACATGTGGCAAGCCTATGCATGACCGACCCGTTGGTCCTAGGAGTGTTGGTTCCCCGAAGAGGAAGAAGACCGCACATAAACCCCACGACGGTCAGCGTCCTTATGGAGTGTACTTAGGAAGCACCGCGGATGGAGGGGAAGGTAACATTTTATTTTTATTGCTTTAAGGTGATTTACCTTTTGGGATTCGTGACCATGTTTTATGCTCCAGGGTTCTTCAAAGAGGGCGAACTCCCACCGGGTCCGGTATCTCCTGGATCTGATAACATGGATTGCTTTATGTAGCAGATGTGCGACGCCCTTCATAACGGGTCTCTGGGCATCAATCTGAACATTGATCTTGAGCAGCCATATTCAGGTATATCTACATCCAATGTTACCTTCCTCAAGCATGGGGAAGGAAGATCTTTTGTTTTTTGCTACAAGTATTTTTGAGCTTTCCTCATCTTCCAACATTCAGGTTACCCTGCAGATGTCGCGATGGAAAGGCCAGTTGAGGATGGAGCCTATCATGATGTAGGTTTCGAGGAGAGGGGGTGTGCTCCTGTACCAAGCTTCTCGAAACCCGATGCTGGCTTATTAGCTGACATGCTGGCTGAACAGACTACCAGAGGAACCGAGAGACCATTCTTTGGGAATGATTCATTCATAGGTATATATCTGATTCTCTTCATCTTGCCTGATCTTTTGTCTGACTAACGAAGGATTAATATTACAGCGCCGACCATTGGGATTAGCCCAATATCGATTCCTGGCATATCTAGCTTGCCTCGGAGTGACGGACTCGCAGGTACGCATACTATTTAGGGATATCGTACTTCTCTATGTTTGTCTGATTTTTGACTAACATATGAGTGCAATCATAGGACCAGTCACCGGGACTGATACTCTTATGACTCCTGGCGTTCCCCGGATACCTGAGGATGAAGGACCTACAGGTATGCAGATGACCTTATCATCCCAACCTTCTTTATTTGTCTAAATTTTCATTTTGACTAATAAAGAAGTGCAACTATAGGACCAGCCGCTTGGGCCGATACCCTTATGACTCTTGGCATTCCCGCTGCATCTGAGGACGGTGGGATTGCCGGTATGCATACGATCTTCTTGTCCCGATTCCCCTTATTTGTCCAAATTTCCACTTGACTAATACAGGAGTGTAACTATAGGACCGGCCATTGTGCCTGATACTACTACAGTTCCCGGGGCTAAAAGTTTGCATAGAAGTGGCATCTCCCCGCCCTTGCCGAGTGGTATGAGCAATCTGCCTGCAGGGGTTGATATACCCTCCATGACCACTTCTGCCGCTATCTCAGAGCCTGTCGGACCTCAGCCTGAGGGTACCTCCGTTGGCGTTGGTATGTTCGGAATTTGCCTTTGAATTTCCTTATCGTATTCGATAATCCACTGAACTTCTATGTTGTTGCTTGTAGGATCTCGATCCTCTCTATATGAGCGTGTCCGCGCCCTTTTGGTCGATACTGATCCTGACAGAGATATTTTTCGTACGGACCTCGGCTTCTTCACTGCCTTTTATAACGGCATGATCGAGAAGCTTCTTCATAGAGGATACTGTCTCGATCAGTTCAGGCGTTCCTTTTCTCGCCACATGATGATGATGAGGGAAGAAGGATACTCGGAATTGGCCGATTCCTTCATTACCGATTTCGCTGTTCTGTAGTCAGAGATCCGAGAGTTGAAGGAATTAGAGACTAACGGGGCTTCTTCTTTCGTGTCCTCTCAGCTGGAGCATAGGCTGGCACAGTGGCGTGACCTGAGGTCTTCCATCGGATGCGAGCTTCAGTCACACGAGAGCTCCATTGCGCAGCTAATGGCTAACGTGGCGAGG
>NC_033797.1:119801930-119809927 GCF_001876935.1 Asparagus officinalis
CTGATCACTCGAGGTTTTAGCCATGTATACCCTCGCTGACTCGCCGTGACTCGAGTGTGATGTCTGGGATGTGACCGCTGCTGAGCAAACTTCCTCTTCACTACCGGAAGGGGGCGCTAGGAGAGCATAATCGAGCGGGATGTTTACTCCTGTACAACTACAGGTGTGTAGGAATATACCGTCACGCTCACGTTGAACCAGCGAGTGACTGGGCCCCAGGAAGGAGTCCAAGTCTAGGGAATCTAGAAGTACATTTTTACCCTTCCCCGTCATGTTAACCGTAGCAGACGAGAGTTCTAAATCATCAATGGCATGCTTTCTTTGGTGGCTACGCCTTCGACGAGAAGATCTCGGTTTGGAAGGTCATTGAGCAAGCCTTTCAAACACTAAAGGTTTCGACGTTCCTATACATTGGCAGTCGACGAGTATCGTTTGGATAAGCCTTTCATAGTGACATTGAGGATTCACCTCATGTATGATGCGTTTGCGAGTTAGGTAACCCTGGAGATCTTCTGCGGGTGGTTGGCGACAACTCCCGGCACTAGAGGGGTCAACCAAGTTATTGCGTGAGAGCGGTTTGGATGAACCCTCTTGTGTACGCTGGGGGGAATAGTTATGTGTTGGAGTTAGGCGGGTTCGCCTTGACAGGCGAGTCATCACGCTTGGGCGAGTTGTTGCGGCTTGGATGAACCCTCTTAATCATATTCTCGACCTGCTCACCCTGGCGAACGAGTTCTTTCTAGGTTTGATTTCTACTGCGCCAACCTTGGACAGAATATGGATCGCAAGGTTGTTGCAGCACATCTCAATCAGTGTGGCTTCAGAGACTTGGTCTCGGCGATGAACAGATCGGTTCCTGAACCTCTTCACAAAGTCGTTAACTGACTCCGACTTCCTTTGCTTTTCAGCAAGGAGGGTGGCCATCGATACCTCGGTGTCATCTTCAAAGAAGCGAGCCAAGAAGAGCCTTCCTGCATTGGCCCATGATGTGGTGGAGCCGGGTTCTAACTTGTGGAACCATTCGAATGCTACCCCTTTGAGGGTGCCTATGAACAACCGGGTGAGGATGGCGTCGTTCCCGGTGAGGAATCCGGTATGAGCCATAAAGTAATAGATGTGCTGTGAGGGTGAGCCCTTGCCATCAAACTATACCAAACTGATGGATTTGAACTTGGTCGGGTAGGGGACTGTGTCCCACTCGATAGGGTATGGTCTGACCACCCCCAGTTTGTTCATATTTTGTTAGAGCTTCAAGGCATTGAGTTAGCTTTGGAACTCGTCGAATCTCTTGTCCTGGGTAGTACCCAGTGATCTGACAGGAGTTCAACATTATCCTCATGTTCAGTCGTCTAATTAGGAGTAGGTTCTCATTCCTTGCCTCCCATCGACTTCCGCGGGGTACGCGTAGCCTTCTTCTTTTTCTTCTTTTTGTTCAGAAGTTGCTCCAATATGTCTCTTATGGACTCGATTGCGACCTGATGTTCTTCAAACCTTTGGGCGATCGTCTGATCACTCGAGGTTTCAGCCATGTGTACCCTCGTTGACTCACCGTGACTTGAGTGTGATGTCTGGGATGTGACCACCGCTGAGCAAACTTCCTCTTCACCACCGGAAGGGGGCGCTAGGATAGCATAATCGAGCGGGATGTTTACTCTTGTACGACTACGGGTGTGTAGGAATATACCGTCACGCTCGCGTTGAACCAGCGGGTGACTGGGCCCCAAGAAGGAGTCCAAGTTTGGGGAATCTAGAAGTACATTTTTACCCTTCTCCGTCACGTTAACCGTAGAAGACAAGAGTTCTAAATCATTGACGGCACGCCTTCTTTGGTGGCCACGCCTTCGACGAGAAGATCTCGGTTAGGAAGGTCGTTGAGCAAGCCTTTCAAACACCAATGGTTTCGCTGTTCCTATATATTAGCAGTCGACGAGTATCGTTTGGATAAGCCTTTCACAGTGATATTGAGGATTCGTCTCATGTATGATGCGTTTGCAAGTTAGGTAACCCTGGAGATCTTCTGCAGGTGGTTGGTGACAACTCCCGGCACCAGAGGGGTCAACCAAACGATCGCGTGAGAGCGGTTTGGGTGAACCCTCTTGTGTACGCTGGGTGGAATGGTTAAGTGGTTGAGTTAGGCGGGTTCGCCTTGACAGGCGAGTCATCGTGCTTGGAAGAGTTCCTGCTTGTAGGTGAACTTCGACCCTTTGTTTATGTAGGCGAGTTTGGGAGGTTTCACCTACTATTTTGCCTTTGTTGTTAAGGTTCGTTTACTCACAACGGTCACCCGTCGAGTGGACTCGATGAGGCTTGACTGATTCCGAGGGCTCGCCTGCTCGGGCAGGCTCACCCGATCTGGGCAGTCTGTTTGTATTAGGGATGTGACCTGAGAAACAAAGTCCAATCGAGTGGGCAGGCTTGTCAGAAATACCGGACCCACCAAAACGGGGGATATTACGATCAAATTGAAGTCCGCCTGAACATGAGGGTTTGCCTGATTCGGCGAGCCCACCAGCCTTGGGCGGGCTGCTTCTCTGTCTTGCACTTTTCAGACCTTTTTCAGACCTAAATAATAATTTCAGCCATTATATGAGACGAAGGTTTGGGCCTCCTGCCGGGTGAGGGCTTGTCGTCGCCGCTGGCAGGCTCTTCTAGAGAGAGGGGAGTCCGTGCGGACTGTGATGGTATGGTCTGCGCCAAGGTGAACCACCCTCTCTTCTCGAGCTGGGGCTTGCGAGGGTCGTTTGACAACCCACTTGGCGGTCTTTCGCCCTGTGTTTTTGGCCTTCGGCTCAGCCTGGGTTGATATGGGGGGAATAGGTTCCCCTGCCATGACTCGGGTAGAGCCCTCAGGCGTGAAGCCCTCGACTGCTTTAGGTCAGCTTCTGCGCACAACTACGTGGTGTTTGCGGGACACATCACCAACGGAGGAGGAGGAAGACAATACTCTTTGTATTTGGCTTGGTCGAACTCAATTTCGAGGGACTCTACGGTTGTCCCAACAGCAATCTCGTTGAATTGCGTTACCACCATTTCTGTTGAGGAATCAGTTTCTCCCATTGTGGTCGCCATCTTCTGTAGTTGTAAATTTTGATTTCCCAAAATGAGGATTTTGTTTGTATTAATAAGAACAGCTTATTACAAACTAATGAATCAAAATTATAACAGAAGCGGAGGGAATGCCCTTCTTCTTTAACGTGGGGACTTCAGTAGCGATAGGATGCCTCGCTCAGTTCTCGCACTGAGTTCGCTTCCCTTGGACGATTCGATATAGGTTGCTGGAAAGCTTCGGTGCACAGTAGAAGCTCATGTTAATCGAGTTTGAGTCTCCGAGTTTAATGGCGATCGAGGCCGAGAACTCAAGGAAGATGCTACAATACGGAAATATTGCAAAGAGCAGATCCTTCGCTCACTCGGGAGCCGAAAGCTGATGGAATGGTTCGCTGATTCTATCAATGAACTCTCAATGAACGAACCTTGAACCTCTTTCCTGTAGCCAAGAGAGGCTCTTAAATAGAGGAGTGATAGCATGGTCGCTCCCTAAATCATGGGATATGACCATGTACTATTGATAGATGTCATGCTTCTCATATATACTATGAGTGGCTGCTTGATAGGCTCGGAGCGCTGTACTCCTTCCCCTCACGTCGTGAGGAATAGGAAGACCCATCCCTGTACATGATAGTACAGCTGCCGGGTACTCTGGGGAGTTGGCGAGTTTGTTAGTCGCCTAGCTGGTTTCTTGAACATGCGAGCGAATTCCGCTCTTGACTCGTGCAGGCGAGTCAAGTATGTCTGAACAAACTTGATTCGTGCAGGAGAATTAAGTATGCAAGCAAGTTTGGTGTCTGTGTAGACTTGGCTCTACGGCCATACAGTACTCTGGCGTGTCTGGCGAGCTTATTGATCACCCGGCTAGTTGCTTTGAACCCGTAGGCGAATCCCAGTGATTTGGATGAGCTTGACTCATGCAAGCGAGTCTGGCATGTAGGGAGTTTGACGAAACTCGTGCAAGCGAGTCTGCCATGCAGGCGAGTTTGACGACTGCGTGGATTTGACTAGTCACTCGTACTGCGAGCGGTTACTTGATGGGTTTGGAGTACTGTACTCTTTCCTCTTACGTTGCGAGAAATGGGAAGACCCATCATTGTATGTTATACTACGACCGCATAGTACTCTGGCGTGTCCGGCAAGCTTATTGATCGCCCAGCTGGTTGCTTGAACCCGCAGGCGAATCCTAGTGATTTGGATGAGCTTGACTCGTGCAAGCGAGTCTGGCATGCAGGCGAGTTTGATGACTACGTGGATTTGACTGGTCACTCATACTGTGAGCGGCTACCTGATGGGCTTGGAGTATTGTACTCCTTCTCCTCACGTTGTGGGAAATGAGAAGACCCATCCTTGTATGTAATATTGCGGTTGCCCAGAAACCAGGAGTCTGGCGAGTTCGTCGATTGCCTGGCCATACAGGTGGGTCTACCTCATGGGTAGACTTGACTCGTGCAGGCGAGTCGACTGTGCCGGTGAGTTTTAGGTTGCCTGGCAGGTTGTCTAGACGCGCAGGCGAGTTCATCGACCGCGTGGTCTTGACTTATGCTGGCGAACTCAACTTTTGAGTAGATTTGACTCGTGCATGCGAGTTAAATAAGTAGTCGGAATTCAGGCCCTATTTGTAAAGGTAATTTTTATCGTCTACACAGTCGAGTCGCTTCAAAATAACTCGGACAAGGCTAGGTGGCTCGACCAAGGCCGAGCTACCATAGGCTGGCTCGCATAGCTCTGATCCACCGTAGGGTGGCTCGCGCCCAGAAACGTCCAAAATGCATTTTTTGATAGTTTTCTTAGGATTCTTTTGTTCTAGAGCCTCCCTAACTATTTGATATCATCTCTAAACGTGGTCAAGTAGTTGTTAACTGAGGATAAGGTTAAATCATCAATTCTTATCCTAAAATGCTGCATCCAAAGACTATAAATACAAGCCTAGGGTCCTATACGTAGGGGATCTAAAATTTAGGCGAGGTGTTGTCCCTGTGAAGAGTGAATCATAAATTTTAGAGAGGCTAGCAGATCTTGGCAAAGTTCTTCAGCATAAAGAGGGAGAGTTCCAGAGATCTAAGGCCTATTCCTCTTTCCTCCGGATCAAATTTGGTTTTAATCTTGAAAAGAGTAGTAATCTTGCTTGGTCGAGATTATTTACTTTTGTGATTATTTCCTTTGTGAAGCAAGAGCATTGATCTTCTATTCCGATAAGTCGGATCTGATTCGCAATGGTCCACAGATAAACCCTTGCACAGGCAAAGATCCCGTACAAGCAGCGGGTGATAAACGTCCTCTGCGTGTGTTTGAAGAGAATTGCATTTTTCTTATATTCATTGTAGAACCCCGTAAATTTTATATATGAATATATGTGAATTTTTAGTAAATAAATAATTCTTTTATGACAAATAGCTTGAGATCATTGAGGTACATGATAACAAGTTATTTGAGATGATATGAGAGTATGGGTGTAGAGTTTTGTGCGATGGTTTTGCAAATAAGCAAAACATGCACAAAAACTGAATTTTTCCAGATCAGTCGACACATCAGTCGACTGACTGTATCGGTCGACATATCAGTCGACTGATACGCTGATTTCCAGTTTTTAGGTTTCGGGTCTGATTTGATTTAATTCGGGTTTGGGTCGGGTTTAACTGTTTGTATATATCCCCTCTCACCCGAAATCACCCCCTCTCACCTTCAGACCAGAGAAAACCCTAGCCCCCTCTCCCCTATCTAAAACCCTAGGTTGTTCTTGGTGATTTGGGGGAGAACTTGGAGGATTTTCGGTGAAATCTCCACATTGCAGCAAAGGGGATCCACACTCTCTCAGATCCAGGAGTTGTTCATCACCCCGAGGCGAGTAACATCTCGTCCAACTCTGTCCCTTTTGTTTTACACGAATTTATTGAGTTTAACGAGTTTTTATTAAGCCAAAAACGTATTTTTTGTACCAAGAATGAATCTTTATGATATATGAGGTGAGGTATTGAGCATCTCAGTTTATAAAAAGACCAAAAATGTTTTATTAAATGGATCTAGATCTGAAAAACGTTTAACAAGAGTTATTTCACGATTTATTGATTTCAAAACGTATTAAACATGTTTTTATGTGTTTAAGGTTTTTGATAAATGTTTATATGTGATCTTTCATTCCAGTTTAGTGCAAATATGTTGATATCAGTATTTTTCATGCTTGGGATTGATGAGGATGAGTTTAGATCGAATTTTGAGTAAATAACAACCTATGCAGAATATCTGCAGTCAATCGGTCGACTGGTCAGTCGACCGACGGGCTAAAATTTTCAGTCATCAGTCGACTGATCAGTCGACTGACGGGCTGATTTTGTCTTCTCATCTTCCTAGTCGACTGGTCAGTCGACTGGTGAGCTGAGACTGTGCCGTCTGATCTTTATCGGTCGACATAGGAGTCGACTGACGTCATCAGTCGACACATCAGTCGACTGATGAGCTGTTTTACAGATTATTGATCTGTTTGAGTTGCTTTTCGGGGTCGCCTCGATAACCTGACCCTAGTTTACCATGTTAATGATTTATCTGTACATGTGGGATGACTTTTGACACAAGTTTAGACATGTACACCGAGATGCGGGTGAGTTTAGATTATGTTTACCTGTCCACATATGCTTTTCACAGTTACACAGTCCTCGTGTTGGACTATAATCCATTTCAGTCCTCGTGTTGGACTATGATTATCAAGATCTTTAGAAACCTTGGACGAGTCGGTGAAAACCGAGTCACAAGGACTCGGTGTCATGCCTTGGTTTTACTTGTGAGAATGATAAATGTTGGCCTTCTTGTTTTGATGATGATTTACAAACAATTTACTACTAATGTTGTTTGTCTAGTGTTTGTGTATTCCTATGTATTGTAGACAAACAACGTAGTTGGAGGATGGATGGAATAGAGCTTCAACGGTCATATCCAAAGGAGGTTGGCGGAATGTCGGTGAAGCCTTGCAATTCAAGTTAAAGATCAAGTTCAAGCTTCATCCGCGAGATTACCAAGTCAAGCTTATTGAAGATCAAAGATTGCTTGGGTAATGTAGTTTTAGATTTTATATTATGTGTGTTATATACTCTAAGCTCAATATCTATACACACACATTTATTGGTTTCTTCGTATATATATATAGTTATATATATATACATAAGTTTTGGTTTCTATGCATATATATAGTTATATATATACATACATAGTTTTTGAGTTTTCATGTTTATAATATGAAATCACATATTTCATATTTACTATTGTGTTTTTGAAAACATTGCATAGAATATGCAATTTTGTGAAAATATTGTATTCTTAGTTTATAGACTTCAATATCAGTTTATACATGTTTTACTAAGTCTATAAAAACATTTCACAAAGTTTCAAAAGTTGGTTTATGTCAAAACATCAAAATTCAAGTATCTCATATTTTCATGTTTTGGACTATTTTGTAAAATGATGATATTTTTCATTTGGGAAGTCCTTTTTGATAACCAGTCATTGTAGCATGTTTATTATCATGTCTACAATCATTCCCCAAAGTTTTACATTTTTTGGAATTTATTTGATATTTTTAAACAGTATTTTAAAATCAGCAAATCAGATTTTCATATGTCAGTTTTCGGTCGACCGCACCGGTCGACCGAACCTGAGGTCAAAAGTTCACTGGGCGACAGAAAGCCTGTCGGTCGACCGGTCCGGTCGACCGATGAAAATTTTCGGTCGACCGACGAATTTTCCGGTCGACCGACGAGTGTTCCTTCAGCTTCCAACGGCTAGTTTTTTGACCGTTGCCTTGGGGCTGTTTTGTCTTTTGCTCTGGTTTCTTGGCTGAGTTGTGAGAGGGTATAAATACCCCATTGTCCTTAACTCTCAAGCTATCTAAGAGAATGTTTTAACAAGTTTTAAACAAGGGTTTAAACCTGTTTAGTTTTGGTTTAAGTTTGTTTTGG
>NC_033797.1:119811979-119819221 GCF_001876935.1 Asparagus officinalis
ACAACTATTTTCGTATAAATTTAAAGTATTTGTGTGAATACTGTATGTTGTGAAAATCGTATGGTGATACGTTATGTATGTATATATATATATATATATATATATATATAGACTTATGAACTCTTTTTGTTATATACAGAGATGTCAGAATATGGTATGTCACGTACTCAGAGATCTGGACAGGCTGAACCACAGCAAACTCCACCTGAGCAGCAGCAGGCTCCCCAGTACCTGGTAGATCTTATGGCTCCCCTAGTCGCTAGGATAGCAGCAATCGAGGAGCTTGTGGCGAATCACATTACACCACCACCAGTAGCTGAAACCGCCATTTCTCAAGAAAATGGGACAGCTAAGTTTTAGAAGGACAAGGAAAGGAGTGCTAAGAGAGGGCACGCCGGAGACAAGGGTAAGAACAAGAGACCCTTGACTGGACCTCAACAGCAACACCAGGGCCCTCATAAGAAGGGATCTCAACAGGATCAGAGAGCACGTTAGCAGCACAAATTCCGAGGAACTTGTTTTAACTGTCGCAAGGTCGGACATAAGGCGTTAGAGTGCCGCAGTGCACCAACAAGAGCTCAGAAGGAAAATGGTCCAAATCAGCAGCAGTAGAAGACTGAGGGGCAGGTTCTAGCAGTTCGGGAGGTTTCCCTGGGGCAGATTGTCCCATATTCTCCAGCACCGGCGACAGAGCAGTCTTTAGCCACCGGCGGAGTATATGCAGTAGTTCTGCATGATCATGGAGCTAATGGAGCAGTTTTGGAGGGTATGTTCTTTGTGAATTCCTTTCCCGCCCGTATTCTTTTCGATTCGGGAGCTTCGTATTCCTTCATATCGCATGCATTTATGGCTAGACTCCAGCTTGTAGCTCAGCCTCTAGACACCCATTTATCTGTTTCCACCCTTTTAGGAGAGGTATCGCTTCTGGAGAGCATTTGTAGGAGGTGTACCGTCAGTTTAGACGAGTCAGAGTTCATAGTCGATTTGATAGTGTTGCATATGTCCGAGTTCGATGTAATCCTTGGTATGGATTGGTTGTCTTCCTACCATGTTAGTATTGACTGCTTTGCGAAGACAGTCAAGTTACGAGCGTCCGACGGGTCCGAGTTAGTATTGACTGCTTTGCGAAGACAGTCAAGTTACGAGCGTCCGACGGGTCCGAGATGATTGTAGCCGTCTCTCAGGGCAACCGACTTGCAGAGTCATTTCTGACGTACATCGAGGAGGTGATGTGACGGGATCAGGGTGCTGAGTTATTGGAGACTAGAGTTGTCTCAGAGTATCAGGATGTCTTTTAGGATATACCTGGATTACCTCTGGTGAGAGAGGTGGAGTTTTGTATTGAGTTACAGCCAGGCACAGCCCCGATATCCCGCGCACCCTATCGTATGGCACCAGTTGAGATGAGGGAGCTTCAGACCCAGTTGGACGAGTTATTAGCTCAGGGTTTTATTCGCCGGAGTCATTCTCCGTGGGGCGCGCCGGTCCTCTTCGTGAAGAAGAAGGATGGTAGTATGAGATTATGCATAGATTATCGAGAGTTGAACAAGGTTACTATCCGAAATACAGGGTGCGCAGTATTTCTCGAAGATTGATCTTCGTTCTGGCTATCATCAGTTGCGGGTTAGGGAGATTGATATTCCCAAGACCGCCTTTCTTACTCGATATGGTTCTTTCGAGTTCTTGGTCATACCATTTGGGTTGACCAATGCACCCGAGGTATTTATGGACTTGATGAACCGGGTTTTCAGTCCCTTCTTAGATCAGTTCGTGATCGTTTTCATTGATGATATTCTCATTTACTCGAGATTGGAAGCGGATCACGAGGAGCATCTACGGATAGCGTTGAGGACTCTTCAGGAGCATCAGCTGTATGCTAAGTTCAGCAAATACGAATTTTGGCTTTCAGAAGTCAGATTTCTTGGCCATGTTATCAGTCGAGAGGGTATAGCAGTGGACCCGGCTAAGGTCACGGCAGTTCTTGATTGGGAGCAACCAAAGACGGTGATATAGATTCGCAGCTTTTTGGGTTTAGCTGGATATTATAGGAAGTTCATTCAGGACTTCTCGAAGATTGCGACGCCGACTACACACCTTACGAGGAAGGGTGTACAGTTCATATGGAGCATGGAGTGCCAGAAGGCCTTTGATATTTTGAGGCTAAGTTGACTACAGCGCCAGTTTTGACTATTCCGAGCAGCGACAGGACATTCGTCGTGTATTCAGATGCATCGTTGGCAGGCTTAGGAGGCATATTGATGCAGACTCAGAGGGTAGTAGCTTACATCTCATGGCAGTTGAGGGTGCATGAGCAGAACTATCTCACTCATGACTTGGAGTTAACAGCAGTGGTATTTGCACTGAAGTCATGGAGGCACTACTTATATGGAGTGCAGTTTGAGTTGTTCACAGACCATCAGAGTCTGAAGTACCTCTTTTCTCAGAAGGAACTCAATCAGAGACAGAGGAGGTGGGTTGAGTTTATTAAGGACTACGAGTTTGCGATCCGGTATCATCCGAGGAAGGCGAACGTCATAGCAGATGCATTAAGCAGGAAGCGTCGGCATCGGGTTTCGGCCTTGAGGTGTTCGCTGCATCGGGACCTTATCACTCTTAGCCAGTTTGATTTTAGACCAGAGATTGGAGGAACCAGTGCATTTTTGGGAGCTGTGATAGTGCAGCCATCTTGGAGTGACAGAGTTGTCAGAGCTCAGCTAGGAGACTCTTGGATTCAAATCCGAAAGGAGGAGTTTCCAAAGAGCCTAAGACTAATTGGACCATTGGAGCTGATGGAGGTCTACGGATGAAGGATAGATTGGTTATGCCAGCCAGTGCAGAGCTGAAGAAGGAGTTATTTGATGAGGCACACCGTACCCGGTACACAGTGCATCCAGGCACCACCAAGATGTACAAGGACTTGAAAAGACATTTCTGGTGGAGCGGTATGCGTAGAGAGATTTCAGACTATGTGGCTAGATATTTTACCTGTCAGCAGGTGAAGGCAGAGCATCAGAGACCGGCAGGGACACTTCAGCCTTTACCCATTCCAGAGTGGAAGTGGGCAGACATTTCCATGGATTTTATTGTGGGGTTGCCGAAGTCGAAGAAGGGGAATGATTCTGTTTGGGTGATAGTGGACCGGTTGACGAAGTCAGCACACTTCATTCTGGTGAGGACCACTTACACAGCCGAGGCTTATGCGAGGATCTTCATTCGGGAGATAGTTCGACTTCACAGAGTTCCAGACACGATCGTATCGGATAGAGGATCGGTTTTCACTTCACATTTTTGGAGGAGTTTTCAGGACTCATTTGGCAGCAGACTATCTTATAGCAGTGTATTCCACCCCCAGACGGATGGTCAGACAGAGAGGGTGAATCAGGTGTTGGAGGACATGTTACGGGCACGTGTCATTGACTTCCAAGGCAGCTGGGAGGATCATATTCTATTGGTAGAATTCGCTTATAACAACAGTTATCAGGCGACGATCGGTATGGCTCCATATGAGGCATTGTACGGGAGGCCCTGTAGATCACCGATATGTTGGGCAGAGCCGGAGGATAGCTTGATGCTCGGACCAGAGCTGGTGAGGCAGACTACCGAGAAGGTAGCATTGATCAGGGAACGGATTTTAGCCGCTCAGAGTCAGCAGAAGAGCTCTGCAGATAAGAGGCGAAGATCCTTGGAGTTTCAGGTTGGGGACTCAGTTATGTTGAAGGTATCGCCTATGAAAGGCTTGCAACGATTCGGATGACGGGGGAAGCTTACGCCGAGATATATTGGACCATTCCAGAATTTGGAGCGCATTGGAGTTGTGTCATACAGACTAGATCTTCCAATATAGAAGTCTAGTATACACAATGTATTTCATGTTTCTATGCTCAAGAAACACTTACATGATGAGGAGCAGCAGCAAGTATTGGATGCACCCGAGATTGAGCTTCAGGAGGATTTGACTACTATCGAGATACCAGTTCGTATTCTTGCCAGAGAGGACAAGAGACTTAGAAACAAGGTAATCCCCTTGGTGAAAGTTCAGTGGAACCGTGGAGGCATTGAGGAGATTTCGTGGGAGCGCGAAGAGGACATGCGTCACGACTACCCATACTTGGTTGAGCAGGTAAATTAATTCTTATTAGGTTATATATCTTACTTTATGTTTATATCTTTGGTTATGTTTATATTTAACACTAGAATGAAGATATTTTCACTTAATTCTTTAATCTTTTGGAACACATGGTATATATATGGGGGGTTCCTTGTTTGGATTTTTCACCCGATGTACTAGTTCCACTAGATTAGGGTTTGAGCGGGAATATTACCATTTTAGATCGTTAAGTATAAATATCTCTATATGTTTATTTGGAAGTTCATGTTGTGAGATGCATATAGTTTCCGAATTTCGAGGACAAAATTCTTCTAAGGGGGGAAGAATGTAGAACCCCGTAAATTTTATATATGAATATATGTGAATTTTTAGTAAATAAATAATTCTTTTATGATAAATAGCTTGAGATCATTGAGGTACATGATAACAAGTTATTTGAGATGATATGAGAGTATGGGTGTAGAGTTTTGTGCGATGGTTTTGCAAATAAGCAAAACATGCACAAAAACTGAATTTTTCCAGATCAGTCGACACATCAGTCGACTGACTGTATCGGTCGACACATCAGTCGACTGATACGCTGATTTCCAGTTTTTAGGTTTCGGGTCTGATTTGATTTGATTCGGGTTTGGGTCGGGTTTAACTGTTTGTATATATCCCCTCTCACCCGAAATCACCCCCTCTCACCTTCAGATCAGAGAAAACTCTAGCCCCCTCTCCCTATCTAAAACCCTAGGTTGTTCTTGGTGATTTGGGGGAGAACTTGGAGGATTTTCGGCAAAATCTCCACATTGCAGCAAAGGGGATCAACACTCTCTCGGATCCAGGAGTTGTTCATCACCCCGAGGCGAGTAACATCTCGCCCAACTCTGTCTCTTTTGTTTTACATGAATTTATTGAGTTTAACGAGTTTTTATTGAGCCAAAAACGTATTGTTTGTACCAAGAATGAATCTTTATGATATATGAGGTGAGGTATTGAGCATCTCAGTTTATAAAAAGACCAAAAATGTTTTATTAAATGGATCTAGATCTGAAAAACGTTTAACAAGAGTTATTTCACGATTTATTGATTTCAAAACGTATTAAACATGTTTTTATGTGTTTAAGGTTTTTGATAAATGTTTATATGTGATCTTTCATTCCAGTTTAGTGCAAATATGTTGATATCAGTATTTTTCATGCTTGGGATTGATGGGGATGAGTTTAGATCGAATTTTGAGTAAATAACAACCTGTGCAGAATATCTGCAGTCAATCGGTCGACTGATCAGTCGACCGACGGGCTAAAATTTTCAGTCATCAGTCGACTGATCAGTCGACTGACGGGCTGATTTTGTCTTCTCATCTTCCTAGTCGACTGGTCAGTCGACTGGTGAGCTGAGACTGTGCCGTCTGATCTTTATCGGTCGACATATGAGTCGACTGACGTCATCAGTCGACACATCAGTCGACTGATGAGCTGTTTTACAGATTGTTGATCTGTTTGAGTTACTTTTCGGGGTCGCCTCGATGACCTGACCCTAGTTTACCATGTTAATGATTTATCAGTACATGTGGGATGACTTTTGACACAAGTTTAGACATGTACACCGAGATGCGGGTGAGTTTAGATTATGTTTACCTGTCCACATATGCTTTTCACAGTTACACAGTCCTCGTGTCATGATATTCATGTAAGTAATAACATGATATTCATGTAGGCTATGACATGGCACTGTACTTATGCTCTGAGATTAGTTGCATTTCTTTTATTATTGTTTCTTGTACTAGAACTTCGGGATTTGTGTTTAGGGATTTACAAATTTGAGATATAAGGTATATACATGAGGGTTTCCTTGTTTGGATTATTTCGCTCGACGTACCTATGCTCGTGTTGTAAATTTCTAAATACTAAAACCCTCTTTAGTAAGATCAATGATTTTAGATCTATTATGTATTATCTGTATTTTCTTATACAACGAGCCCTGTTCCCTTGGGGTTGGTTGTGATGTTGCTCGCTAGCGCTTTGACGCTCGTTGTCCCTCCCCCTTTCAGGTAACGAGCCAGGAGCCCGGAAAGTCGCAGGTTGATGGCGATGCATTTTAGCTTCAGCTGTCTACTTAGTTATATTTTCTTTTGGAGTTCCACAGTAGACTTTTGTTTAGACATTTGAGAGTCTTATTCCAGAAGTTGTAAAGGCCCTGTGCCTTATTTCCTCTTGTCAGATATTTGTATTTTGAGACTTGTTGAGTATTCCAGTTTATCTATTCAGACATTGACTATGTATTTCTGTATGTTGGATGATGAGATATTAATGTGATCACTATCATTTCATTAGTTATTTCTTGTATTATCTTTTACTTGCTTTGTACTGCACCTGTTGTTGATTCCACTAGAGAGATAGTAATTGTGATGGTGAAACATGTTATTGCACGGTGTGGTGCATGGCAGGTTTGACATTTCTGGTTTCACCTCGGACTGCAGCCTTGTGTGAACCCAGGGGCGTCACATTCATTGTGTAAGAAAGTCTTATAAAAAGACTAAGTTTACTTTGAATTTGTAATTGATAAACGTGTAATGAATTCAGTAATGAAAACAACTTTCGACGTAAACATGCTGGCGACCACAGTGGGAGCCAACAGCCTCTCTGTCGAGGCTATCGTGTCGTAACTAAGGATCTAGATCCCGGTTGATGTAGAGGTCGAGTACGAGTTCGACCAGGCCAAGTTATGGGAATACCTTATTGGCCTTCTTGTTTTGATGATGTTTAACAAACAATTTATGACTAATGTTGCTTGTCTAGTATTTGTGTTTATCTAATCATTATAGACAAACAACATGTTGGAGGATGATGGAATTACGCATTCACGATCATATCCAATGGAGGTTGGTGGAATTGTGGAGTGAAGCCTTGCAATTCAAGTTGAAGATCCAAGTTCGAGCTTCATCCGCAAGTGTACCAAGTCGAGTTTATTGAAGATCAAGATTGCTTGGGTAACATTTAGTTTAGGTTTTTATATTATGTGTGTTGGTACTTTAAGATCAATCATATATACACACACACACACACATTACATTTAGTTTAGGTTTTTATATTATGTGTGTTGGTACTTTAAGATCAATCATATATACACACACACATTACATTGGTTTT
>NC_033797.1:119820221-119836027 GCF_001876935.1 Asparagus officinalis
TTTTTTTTTGAGAAAATAAAGTGGTTATTTATATATAGACAGGTAACAAAGTTATCTTTAACACAATGAGATTAGAAAAATTATATATTCATCTTTTTGTGTTTGAATTCAGAGTAGCTATTCTCATTTACATTTAACTCGATTGCTACAGGTTAGTAAAGAATCTTTGGTTTCATGGAGTATTTAACAATTTTGCACAAAACTTCCAACAATTATTGACATTTGGTTTCATGTTGTGTAGTCTAAATACTTTCAGAATAATCTATTGAATGAATCTTAAGAATAAGGTGATGAATTGATTATATCAATTGAATAAATTTTGAGCATCAATAAAGTTTCTAAGTTGGAGTTCAGTAGAGTTTATTCCTCATTTGAAGGTATAACCATATAAGCTAAGCTTTTGTAACTGATCTTAACTAGTAAGCTTAGATTGATTTTCAATGAGTTCAAAGGATGTGTTCTAAATCAAAAGTACAAGGAATTTTATTGTTATGCCATTGAGGGTAAAGTAGTCATAAACAAAAATTAACACCTAACATTTAACTGATGTTTAAAAAAGACTTAAGTCTGTAACTAAGATGCGGTACAAGTACTAAGTTGAGCACCAGAATTAAAAATGGTGACGATAGGCACTTTCGAATAGTGGATTCTGACATTGCAGCCATTTTCCTGCTATGGTTGCTGAAGAACTCGTTAACAAAAGCATCTCATGTCGCGGATCTCGCTGCTGCAAAGTTGTTTTGTCAAGGGCAACCACCAGAGCTTCTAGGCAGGCAACATCACCGGAGGCCATCAAATTATCAATACAGATTGACTTTGAAGATGTAAAATCAAGTCCAACTATGTCTGCCTGATATTGAATATCTAGCGATAAAAAGATTTGCTCCAAGAGTTAATTTATTTAGAGCTTAAAGGAAGGAAAAACGGCTAAAGGAACTCTTCTGCAAGCGATATGAAATGCTTGGACAGATTTTGAAGGATATTGTAATCAGATATTATGATCTAGAGAAATTAATTACGTGGTTTATTCTTTTTTTTTAAATTTTACCTTCTTCACCGTTTATCTTTATCTGTCTCTCTTTCTATTGATTTGTGGTGCGCGTGTGATCCAAGAGTTTAGCCTACATAAAATATAAGATATCCAAGCCTGAATGCAACTATGACACATGGGACAAAAGTGGCGCCAGGGCCCTTGGGCATGGTTCTAAGCTGGCCTAGCACAGTAGAAAGGAAATTCTTCATCATAATGTATAAACGAATAAAATGAATGGAACTAAAAACTGATATACCTGTAAGAAAGCAGATTGGTTTCGGTTGAAAAAGTGAAATAGTAATATTTTAAAGTGACACAAATGAAATTCAAGCACATATGTTGAAAGGCTTTTTCTCCTTATTAATAAAGGTGAAAAAGCCGCAATTTGGTCCGCCTGTAACCGGTGCCTCATGAACTCAAATTTGGTCCCCGCATTTTATTTTTTCATCAACTTAGTACTTGTAACGGCGAATTCTTAGTTACAAGACTTCTTTTTTAAACATCAGATTAAATGTAGGGTTAATTTGTTTGTTATGACTACTTTCACCTCAATGGCAATAACAATAAAATTCGTTGTATGCTTTTGATTTAGAACACATGCCCTTTGAACTCAATTGAAAAATCAATCTAAGCTTTACTAAGTTTCTACCAGAAGTTGCAAAACTTCAAGATTTCGATACGAAGAATCAGGTAGCGGGTCATCCTTAATGCAACTCTACATTGCAAATTAAGTATCATAATGTTAGTCTAATTGGACATGTCTGGGTCAAAAACTTGTCTGAACACAATCAAGTCAGCAACTAATTAGCTAAGGCCAATTAGTAATAGTTAGGGGTGTGATACATACGTGCATGCATACAAAGACACACACTCATAAAGAAGCATGCACATATCCATATGCACAGAGACCATACACAGGTACATACATATGAAGGAAATGCATACATATGAAGCAAGCACGCTCACACATGTGCATACACAACACATACAAAAGTTTCCTTTAACCTAAATAAATGTGGATTTAGATCCTTAATAGTCATAAATCATTATCATATTTGATGGAAACAGTAAAAGTATGTTTGGTGGTGACCCTCGGAAATTCTCCATCTTCAACCATCCTTCTTCTTCGTTGGGAACGCCTAGGCCTTGATTTTGACGTCTCCGCAATAAGTCTCTCGAAAACTGAAACTCTTTTGGGGACTGCCTTAATGCAGTTGCATTCAGACAATACCGCCCGAATGAGTTTGGAACAGGGGCATTGAGTTTCCTGTTTAGGGGGAATCCTCTTCCTGGTTCTATTCGTACCCCCAGCACGATAGTACAACTCGTCATTTTGACAGTCGGAGTAACCTATCGTGTGCGGGCACGACTTCTCAGGTATAACACTATCACTATCAGATGATAATGTTTCCATCTGAGGTTGGATTGCCTTCTTTGGGCTTTCAAAGGTTACCCGCCTCAAAACATGCCTGTTTGGGCGTGAATTTTCGGCGTGCTCTTGGACTTCAATGCGCAAATTGGTGCGCGCAGCTGCCTTGAGGTCTTTGTCATGCTGGAGGTGATGGCGACCCCCAGTATGTTGAGTCGTTCTGGGCTTCTTCATCGGGCCCAAACGCTCGTGAATTGGAGCTTTGCCTCTCTCGTCAGGAATTGGACCGAGGCGCTCCATAATTGATTTCTTCTTGCGGGATGACTCTGCATGATCTCCCGGAGAAGTTATTGGGATTGACGGCGACTTTGGTTGACTCGCCGGAGTTTGACCTTCCTTAGAAGGCTGCACTGGTTGCTTTTTGGCCTGAGTCGCCACTTCAGACTTAGGCTTCCAGACTTGTCGTGTTGGTGGTGGCTTCTTCTCCACCTCCTTTTGCAGCTTTCTACGGGCTTCCTGATAGTGCGCGGCGTTTGCGAATGCGCTCCTCTAGTGTCGAACGGTTCCGTTTGACACGGACCCATTCGTTCGTTGGCGGCTTGGAGGAGTCGCCATTCATCGGCCGTTGAGGCTGTTTGCCTCTCCCGTTCTTCAGATCCGCGTTGTAGCGGATTCCGTCGGTGGACTCCATTGCTTTGGCGAATTGTTTGGCCAAGCGTTGGCGTTGCCTTTGGCGGGCTCTGACGTCGAGCTGATATAGGTCAGTGCATCTTTTCATCTTCCAAATCTTGAGGTGCGGACAAGATGAGGAGATGGAATCTCTTGCGGTGTTAACAAACTTGAAACCAGAAAGAGTCAGATCCTCAAGCGCTGCAAGTGTGGAAGCTGAAGGTTGAGGGTGAGGCCAGGTCAGAATCTGGTGATGTAATACTGTGACGGACAGTCGCTTCAGTGATTGGAGATGGAAGATTTTGAGTGGGAGCTTCAACAGCTCCTTTTGTTGATGATAGATAGTAAGGTCTCTGACATTGCGCTTCATTATGGTATATATCCAACTAAGGACTCGAAACATGTCACAGCCCCCGCGGGTGGTGATTGAGACACAGTTGAGGTTCGTGGCATCAGAGAAGAGGAGGACTCGCTCCACAAAGATCATGAACTCCTCATTGTATGAAAATGGGAAGTAGTATTCATCAAAGTGGAGATTGGGGGAAGACGACCACACATGTCGCCATCTTCGGGATAAAAAGCTTGTTTTCACGGTTGACGCTGCAAGAAGAAAATTGAAGATGTGATGGAGTATTTCGTCAGGGAGGGAGCTTATCCTGTCTTCTTCCCTTGAATGTCTCTTCGGCATCCTCAATATTGATATTGATGAAGGGAACTAGGATTTGAGAGAGAGAGAGAGAGAGAGAGAGAGAGAGAAGTTATAGAATTTCCAAACTATCTTCCCTTTCAGCGCAAATTGAAATTACAAAGGTTGATCAGGTATCTCTCTCTATATATAAAGCTACTATAATCATACGCAATGTCGAACTCCTAATTCTATTTAAACTTACCAATCCTAACTCCACTGTGATTCTTAATTATTCAGAAACGTAAAAACAATTCAAATCAAGACTTACTAATCTTGTATAAATTTTCCTATTTTAATGAAGATTTGATTTATGATTTTGAACTCTAATTAGGCAACAACCTAACCCCAGTATTTTCAATGATTCTCACACTTCCCATTGTTCTAGAAATAGAAGGAAGCACAAGGCTACGGGCTTCCGATCGCCTCAGGAGCATCAGTTCCATCAAGGAAAAGGGATATAAGAGGCGAAGGCGTTTCCCAAAGGGAAGAAAACAGAAACAGAAAGTAAAAAGAGTATACCTCCAGGATGGTGGGGTTGGGGGGGGGGATAAATTACACTAAACCTCTGTACACTTTAAACATTTTGCTGTAAACCCCCAATAACAGAATAACTTTTCAAATCAACAACAACCCCCATGAACTTTCAAAGATCACACAAAACCCCCCCACGAACTTTCAAAGTCACACAAAACCCCCCAATAGGTTTCTGCATTTTCTGATAACCCTCATAAACTGGGACCAAAAACCAACATACAAAGGCAATTTGAAAGGCGATTTCAGTAATGGTGTGTTTGGGAGTTTACTTAGGAAAGGGAAGGAAGGGAAAAAATTCTCCTTCCTTCCCTTCCCCTCCATTACACCCTAATTTGGGGTGTAATAATTTGGGCCAAATTTCCCATCCATTCGCCTCCTCTACCCTCTTAAATGAAACTCCCAAACAAGATTAAAATAAAATTTCCCTTTCCTGCTCCCTCTCTACCCTCCATCCAAGCAGGCCATAAAAGAAAACACCCAAAAAAAAAAAAAGGTTTGGCAACAAAACTTGGGCTCAAGTAAGAGGAAAACTAATGAAAATAGAGAGATTTTTGTTTTAGGGTTGAAAATATTAAAAGGTCATAAATAGGGTTGTTAATAATTCGAGGGGTAGTTTAGTCTTTTAAACTCACGTAGGTTGCACGTGCGATGTCTGATGTGACAGTCATAAAATTGGGAGTTTCCTGCAATTGCTATTAGGGATTTAGTGTGATTTTAAAAATTCATAGGGGTTTAGGTCGAATTTTAAAAGTGCTTGGATGGTTTGGTGCTGATTATAAAAGTTGTTGGGGATTTACTACAAAAGGCTAAAAGTTCATGTGGTTTAGTGTAATTGACTCGAGGGAAAGACATACCGTATAATACAAGGCTTTTTTTTGCATTTTGTTGTAACTTCTTCTTAAAAAATGGTTTTAAAACAAACAAAGTGTTCGAAATCCTATTATGAAAAAAGTACCACTTTTTATTTCTTGAATTGTTTTTCTATTCCAACTCCCAGAGTTTTTAGTGAACCATATAGACCTAAAGAAGAATTGGTACTTTACTAGTGAAATGGTTTAAATGTTTCACATATGGCTAAATAAGCATATTGGTACTTTTATAGATCCCTCTCAACAATTTCGCATTTTCCCTAGCTTCAACAACATTTTGGTATTTATTTTGACCTAAATGTCCAAGTAGATCCACAACTTCGCTACCGGCAAAAAAACCGTGAAACCTCTTTCCTCAGCATTGTTTGGCTTCCAATCTTTCTTGGCACTATATTTGAGGTAACACCATACCCTTCCTTTTTGTCTCAAAATTTACTTGCTTGTAGTATTTTAAATTCTTGTATAAGCTTGGACATAATTATTATCCTTATACCAATATACCAAATAATCTTCCTGTATTTTCTCATGAATAAGATAGAATTAATAGCATCGCATTATGTTTTCAATTTTATTTTCTTTGATGTCAGCAATATTTAGGGTGTAATTGCATAGTTGGCTCAGAAAAACTACCAAAATATCGTCAGAGCTAGGAAAAAAGTACCAAGCTAGTAAGAGGAGTGTAAAAAAATACCAATCTAGTAATTCAACCCTTTATATATTGTTATGTGTCCTTCCTATACTTAATTCGGGTGTTTTGTATGTATACCCTTTAGGTCATTGATATTTGCGAAATACAACCATATTAGCTTAAAGGCCTATTTGGTTCATTTCCATGCAATACATGAATAGGATTCCAATGAAAAAATGCATTTTTGAGCTTTTCATGCGTTTCTTGGGAAAGCTATTTTTTGCTTTGTTTCCGACATCAAAGGAAAGGGAAAATCTACCTCATCACAAATCCATACTTTGTTTCAAAACTTAAAATTACGAATTGAGCATATTAAGAAAATACTTGTGTTAAAATATTACTCGTGTATCCCTAAAAACCATCCTTTTTTCGGTATTTTTAATGTGTTTTTAGCAATTCCTTCTTAAATCTTGGAAATTGTTTTTCCACCAAAGATGATGTTTTGTGACGTTTCTCTAAAGTTTTCCCAGTTGTTTTTGTTGGGTCCATTTGTTTTGATGATGATTTACAAACAATTTACTTCTAATGTTATTTGTCTAATGTTTGTGTTTTGTATTTATTCTAGGCAAACAATATGTTGGAGGATGGATGAAATTAAGCATTCACGATCAAATCTAATGGAGGTTGGCGGAATAGTGGAGTGAAGCCTATGCAATTCAAGTTGAAGATCCAAGTTCAAGCTTCATCCATGTTACCAAGATCGAGCGTCATGAAGATCATTGCTTGGTATATTAGTTTTGGTTTTTATATTATGTGTGTTAAATACTTCAAGCTCAATCATATACACACATACACATTTTTTTTTTTGAAAGATAAGTTATTTCATTAATATCATAATTTCAGTACATATTTACAAAATTTGGTAAGATAACACTGAAACAAACTTTAGGATCCATAGAGAGGGGAGAGGACCCTGGCCGTCACCCTCAACTAAAGAAACTAAAGAAATTTTAGTATTACCTCAAACCAAGACAAAAGAAAAATAGTAATTCCTTTACACCAAGAAAAACTCAAGACAGCAAGAGTTACTGTTAACTCAACTCATTTTATTCAGACTCCAGACTCCAAACTCCAATTACCTAGAACTTCTTCATTTCCCGCCTTCCAGTTACAGGTTCGAAGCAGAACATTTATATCCTCATACAGTCTTCTAAACACCAAAACCTTATGCATCCGTTGATTGTGAAAGATCCTACGATTTCTTTCTTGCCAGATATGCCACACAGTAGCACTTAATACCAATCTTGCCAAAATGTATGTTCGATCCTTCACCTTGAATTTTTGTTGGATATGAAGAGCTTCATCTGTAAGGTCTTGAGTAATAGTCGGATCCATCTGCAATTTTAATTTACATAATTTCCAAATAAAAGCTGTAAAAGGGCATTGAAAGAATAGATGGTTTCTAGATTCCTTTCCATCAGAGCAAAGGACACAATCTTCCACTGTTGTAATTCCAAACTTTGAAAGCCTGTCTCTGGTAGCCAATCTATTGTATAAACTTTTAATCAAACAACATGCCATTTTTGGGTTAGCTAAAGAGAACCAGACCACATTGAACAGATCGAAACTATTGTATGGAGTCCTAACTTGATTCCAAGCTGATGCAAAGGAGAACTTACCATTAACTTCAGGAAGCCACACCCATTGATCCCTTTGTTCTGAAATTTTTATATCAGTTATTTTACTCACCAGAGGCATAAGACAAGGAAGCGTAATATTCCATTGATAATTTTGAATAATGTGAGAAACTGTCCAATGCTCAGTGCCAGTGAGCTGAGGAGAAATATGATGAATTAAGTCAATAATTCTGCCCTCATGAATCCAAGGATCAAACCAGAGGGAAGTAGATTCCCCATTACCAATAGATTTCCGTATACAATTCAGAGCTATGGTTTTGAGACCTAAAAGATGTTTCCAAGTGCCAGAATCCAATAAGTTTGAAGAAGTATTCCAGAAATTAACTTCCTTGATATACCTTATGTTCATCCAATTTGTCCAAAGAGAATTAACTGTGAGGAGACGCCAAATCATCTTTAATCCTGCAGCCTGACAAAGATCCTCTAGATTTCTGAGACCAAATCCTCCTTCCTGTTTTGGTTTACAGATATTTTTCCATTTAATAGCATGCATCTTACCTTTCCAAAGAAAGTTTGCAAAAATAGATTCCAAACTGTGAATAACAGAGTTAGGAAATTTATAAGTAGAGAACCAATAAGATATTGTGCTATACAGAACTGATTTAATGAGCTCAAGCCTCCCCGCAAATGATAAAGAGTGAGTCATCCAACCCTCAATCTTATGCCTGACTTTATCAATTATGGAAATAAAATCCTTAGCTTTAGGAAAATTTATTGATAGGGGCAATCCCAAATATTTCATAGGCAGAGTACCTTTAGATATTAATAGAGCTTAGAACATTTGTGTTAACACAACCCTTGCTGTAATATATCCTGCTTTTGCTTCGGTTGATACTCAGTCCAGTATGAAGAAGCAACGAATTTAACATATTGTTTAAACCTTCAAAAGATTTCTTATTTGCTCTACAGAAAACCAGCATGTCATCAACAAACAAGAGATGGGAGACTTGAAGATTCTTATTCATTTTAAAATTTTGAATTTCCCCAGAGGTTGTAGCCAGCTCCATACCAATAGTCCAGAATTCCATCACTAAAAAAAGTATATAAGGAGATAGTGGGTCTCCCTGCCTTATCCCCCTATTACTCTTGAAAAAACCATTTGAGGAGCCATTTAGAAGAACAGAGAAAGTTGCATTAGATAGGCACTCCTTGATCCAATTGATCCATTTGACTGGAAAACCCATGCAGTGCATTATATAGTAGACAAATTCTCTGTTAATGCTGTCAAAAGCTTTATGTAAATCAATTTTTAAACAAGCTCTTTTCCCATGCTTCTTAGAGAAATCCCTTATCAATTCATGAGCCACTAAGGAACATTCACCTATATGTCTCCCTTGCATAAAAGCATGTTGATTTTTTGATATAAGTTCTTCCATCACCAATTTAAGTCGATTACTCAATATTTTAGATATAATCTTGTATATGACATTGCAACAAGAAATTGGTCTATAATCATTTATGGAAGATGCTCCTTGAGATTTCGGCACTAGAGTGAGGAAAGTATGATTTATTTGTTTTAGGAGTTTACCTGATGAGAAAAAAGATTGCACAGCTAGAACCACCTCAGTCTTAATTAAGCTCCAGTTATTTTGGTAAAAATAGGCATTAAAACCATCAGGTCCTGGTGCCTTATCTGGATTCATCTGGAAAACAGCAGCCTTAATCTCCTTGTAACTTACGTCCTTGCATAACAATTGTTTTGCTTCATCAGTTAAAATCCTCTTAACAGTCAGTTTAGGTAAGATAGTCCAATAAGATGTTTGATTGAATAACTCTTCATAAAATTTCGGAGCCATGACTTTAATCTGGTCAAAAGAAGAGATAGGAGAGCCATCTTTGTCAATGAGATGTCGTATGCTATTAATAGATATTCTTTGTTTGACAGCATGATAAAAGAACTTAGTATTTCTATCCCCTTGTTGAAGCCAAGATTGTCTGCTTTTTTGCCTCACCTCATCTTCCTCCTTTCTTAACCATCCATCTAGCTCGTAACATAAAGCTAATTCATTAGATTGCAAGCTCTCATTGTCCATGTGTTCATTTAGCTCATTTTGGATGTACTCCAACTGCTTTGTTAACTTTGTAATATTTTCCTTTGTTGAAAAACCTGGCTGATTTGACCATATTTTAAAAGCAGACTTTAAATCTTTTAATTTTGAGAGCAACTTGAACATTGGAGTACCTGTTTTTAAATTGTTCCAGACACTTTTGACCATATCTTCATAACCCTGACATTGAGTCCAAAAATTAAAGAATCTGAATGGCTTTGGCCCTGAACTGGAGCTGGATATAAGATGGACAAGAGCTGGAGTATGATCACTAGAAGATGTGCATTTGTATTCTATATACATTTGAGGAAACTTATCTATCAAAAAAGAGTTGCTCAGGGCCCTGTCCAGCTTACCATATATTCTGAATCTTCCATGTTGTTTATTATGCCATGTCCAAGAGGAACCAGAACATTTGATATCAGACAGTCCACAATTCTGTATACAATCATTGAAATCTTTCAGATTCCTTTCTGTAAGCTTCCTTCCTCCAATTTTCTCTGATGTGTATCTGCAAACATTGAAATCCCCCACTAAAAGCCACGACAAAGTGTTAATTTTAGAGTGAATATCATTTATATCATCCCATAAAGAAGTTCGCAAAGATTCTGAATTTTCTCCATAAATAACACTCAACATTAGATTGAGACCACCATTATTTTGCAGCATTATTGTTTAACGACATTGATTATATATATATATATATATATATATATATATAATATATATATATATATATATATATATATAATATATAGTATATAATATTAAACAAGTTTACTATACAGAGTTATGGTCTATACTGTAATATTATTATATATTATATACATACATGTTTTGGTTTCTATTTATATATATAGTTATATATATATATATATATATATACATACATGTTTTGGTTTTTATGTTTATATAAATATGAAATTATATATTTTATAATTATTATTTTGATTTGGTTTAGCCTAATAGATATGTTTGTCATCATCAAAAATATACATATTGTTGGCCTTTTTGTTTTGATGATGTTTAACAAACAATTTACTTCTAATATTGTTTTTCTAGTGTTTGAGTTTTCGTATTTATTCTAGGCAAACAACGAGTTGGAGGATGGATGGAATTACGTATTCACGATCATATCCAATGGAGGTTGGCGGAATTGTGGAGTGAAGCCATATAATTCAAGTTGAAGATCCAAATTCAAGCTTCATCCACAAGTGTACCAAGTGGAGCTACAATGAAGATCAAGATCAAGCTTGGGTAATGTAGTTTAGGTTTTATATTATGTGTGTTAGTACTTTAAGCTCAAGCATCTATACACACACATTTATTGGTTTCTTCGTATATATATATAGTTATATATATACATAAGTTTTGGTTTCTATGCATATATATAGTTATATATATACATGCATGGTTTTGAGTTTTCAAGTTTTAATATAAAACAATTGAATATAATTAGAAAACATATTTTTGTTTCATACTGACATGCATATATATATATATATATATATATATTCATACTTATATATATATATATGATTTCATCAATATCAATTTTATTTAGTTCAATGAAATCATGTTTTAGTGCATTATATGGGTATTTTGATAAAATACTATATTCATTGTTTATAGACTTTATAACAATAATTTACATTTTTCATCTTTCTTCAAGTTTATAAAATCATTTTGTATTATTTCAAAACATGGTTAAGCTAAAATGTCAAAACTCATATGTTCACATTTTTATGTTTTGGACTATTTTGTAAAATGATGATATTTTTTATTTGGGAGGTCCTTTCTAAAAACTAGTTTTTGTAGCATGTTTATTATCATGTCTACAATCATTTCCCAAAGTTTCATAATTTTTGAAATTTATTTGATATTTTTAAACAGGGTTTTAAAATCAAAAAACAACTTTCAAAACCTGTATTTTCATGTATCAGTTCGCGGTCGACCGCCACGGTCGACCGCACCAATGTTTATCCCTCAGAAGCCAGCAGAAACTTTCGCGGACGACCGTGACGGTCGACCGTCAGTTTGTAAGTTTCCACGGTCGACCGCCATGGTCTACCGTAGCCTTTTCTGTTGGTTTCTCAACTTCGAAAATCCCTCGTGGTCGACCGCAAAAATATCACAGTCGACCGCCGATTGCCCAATGACTATATTAGGTACAGAATTAAATTTTGATTCGGTGGGATTCTCTGCTGATTTATTTGTGGTTTTTGCTGCTGTTTTCTCTTCCTATATAAACCCCTCAAATCCTCTTCTACTAGTAATAATAAGAGAGTGTTTTAAAACAAGTTTAAAGAGTTTTAAACAAGGGTTTAAGTTTGGGTTAAGTTTGTTTAAGAAGCTTTTAAGCATTTGGAAGTTTGAGTTTGTAAAATCAATTTCACAAGAGCTTGAGGAGATCGTCTATTGGTGTTTGGGCATCCAACTATTCTCCCTCTACCTCTTGATCTGTTAAGAAGTTTTCTAAACTCTATTTCTAGCTTTACATCTATTTATTTGATTATCATTTTATTAAAGCTAGTTTTATATTGAGTTTAGTTGATTTAATTTCACTCATTGTTTACCCACACCCACTTGAGCTTATTGTATTTGCATACATTATATATTTGGGTTGTTGAGAGTTGTAACAATTGAGTGTGAGCTTTCATTATGTTCTCATCCATATTAGAGAACAATCATTTATTGTAATTGTTCTTATTGTGAGGATCACATTGTAATATACTTGTATACCGAGAGAAGTGTGTGGCGAGAGTCTGGGATCGTCCCAAGAGGAGTGGCGTCGGTTGAAGAACCTAGGGTGAGGTTGTATCTGAGCACTTGAGGGAGACACGTCTAGTTCAACACTTGAGAGGGTGTAGAGTGGGATTGCAACAGTGTGTGAGTTATAAAGTTTTTGGTTAACTAGAAAACCGTAGTGTGAGGTGTAAACGTTATTCGGGTGAACATAGAAAACCTGGTTGTGATAGTGGAGATCTCCTCGAGGTGAGTGTTTCTGTCGAAAGTTGCCTTCATTATTGATTTTATTATAACTTTAATCGTTTACAAAGAATTCAAATAACGAAAATAAAAATTACAACTCTCTTGAAAATAAACACAAGATTCGTTTATCGGCTCTTGCTTGCGTAGGTTCTTCGCCGGTGTTGGGGTTTATCCGTGGACGATCGCGAATCAGATCCGGTTAACGGAAAATTGGGCAGAGCTTCTACCTCACCATGGGGGTATTTGCTTGAAGCGCTGAAATCGACCAAGCAAAATCAGTAGCTTTTCTCGAGATTAAGACCAAGCCTAATCTCAAGGAACGGACGTACGGGGCTTTGGATCCTTCGAATGACTCCTCTTTTGTGCTGAAGTTCGTCGGGATCTCGTTGACCTTTGCTGAAATTTCGTGCTCCTTGACTCTTTAATCCAGCAGCACCTCGTCCTCTTGATAAAATTCTAGATCTGCAAAATGGAGGCATTGGGCTGATATTTATAGGCCTCAGGTGCGGTTATTTGGATGAGAACAAGTGATTTCACTCTATCTTCTGTTAACAACAACCTAATCACGCTTGGGGATGATATCAAGTCAGTTAGGAACCCCTAGAACAGATAAATCTTGCAAAAAACTGCTTTAAAACCGTCAAAATGCGTATTGGGCCCCAGACTGCGCGACAGACAAATTAGACTCGCGACCCGCGCTTGCGTGGGTCGGTCTGTTCTGTTCCGTGCTGGCGCGGGTCCGTCACTTCTGTCGAATTCTTTCTCTGTTTGACTTGTTGACTTGTTGACTTGTACGCCTCGTTGTGGGACTGACCATCAAACGCGCGTTGATTGACGTACGCGTGTTGATTGATTCGCATGAACTGGATAATGCACGCGTGTTGACCGACGCGCACGAACTGATTGACGCGCGTGTGTTGACCGACGAGCGTGAGCTGATTGACGTATGCGTGTTGACCGAAGCACGCGAGCTGATTGATGCATGTGTGTTGACCGACGAGCGCGAACTGATTGACGCCCGCGTGTTGACCAAAGCGCGCGAGCTGACCGACGAGCGCGAGCTGATTGACGCGCGCGTGTTGACCGAAGTCTTTATATGTATAATCCAAAAGAATTCGTCTCAAATTTTCAATATTAAATATTTCTGTAAATTCGTTCTCAAATTTTTTTAACATGGAAAGACCTAGTCTTTATACATATAATACAAAAGAATTGACTTTTATTCATAAACTAGTTAGTTTGGCTCCATAAAACATGTTAAAAACTCTTTAAAACATTTTAAAAACTAAGAGGGGCATTAGCAGAGATGAACTCGCCTCAGACATGTAGAAAAATATTTAAGATGCCAAGCCAAAGAAGATCTCCAATACAAAAGCCAAAAATCACACGAAACTCCTGCTTGGAAGCCTCCAATCTTCTCCAAGAATCAAATTAGGGTTTAAAGGGGTTTTGGTGGCTGTTAGGGTTCTTAGAAAATTGAAAATATCGTAAACATATGATATATATATATATATAAATCAGAGAAAACGGATGTGGGCTTTAGAAAACCAAAACCAATTCAAAATAGGAATCTGACTCTTTGCAGGTTTCGTGGTCGACCGTGGCAGTCGACCGAACTACGGTTGATCGTGACGGTTGACCGAACTGCGGTTGACCGTGGCGGTTGATCGAACTGGAATTTTCCAGCTTCTTATATTTTTGGCCATTGTGCATGTTTCGACTCTTTTCTTCCTCACGAATGACTGGAATTTTCCAGCTTCTTATATTTTTGGCCATTGTGCATGTTTCGACTCTTTTCTTCCTCACGAATGATCTTGTTTATACTCAAAACACATGGTATACTACTCATATACCATTTAACTATATTTATCAAAATAAATATCCATATATCATAATTAATCACATATTAATTATATTAACACAAATTTTTGGGATTTTACATCCGGTTGACAATGCTGGAGCCAATGTGCCCGGTGAAATACAAGGGCCGGTCATGCTTTGAATTCTTTATCTGCATATCCTCCTTGGTGAAAGAAATGTAAGGAAAGTGGTGTGCCGCGAGATTGCAATGTTAGACTGACAGTTTTGGTTCCTCAGGAGATGTCTTGATCTGAGTCAAGAAAATGTCAGAATAAGGTTAATCTAGCCGATATATTAGCTAATTGTACCATAATATTGGTGTAAGGGCTCCTTCTTCTTTTACTTTTGTTGAGTCTTCTCAACAACTATGAGGGGACTTATGGCCACTCCCATTTCAACTAATATTTTAGAATGAACATTTTTGGTCACCCCCTGCTTAGCTAACTGATTGGAGGCACTCGGGTAACTAAAATGGTATTCGTTCCCGCTCCGGGTAACAAAGACTGGTTCTCCATTGGTTACAAAGACTTCTTGCTCATCTTCGGAGAGTGGGAAAGTAGGGATTCTCTCATCATTTTCTCCTGGAATGGCCGAGGCTCCGTAACAGGACTTTCGTTTGCCTTTTGATTTCTTCTTGGATGACGATCCAGCTCACTGTTCATCTTCAATCAAATTAGGATGGATCCAAAGTACTGCGCGTTCCATAGAGCGATTCACAGTTGATTTCATTGATGAGTTCATTACAACTTCAAATGTTTACAATAAACTCATGAAAATATCCATTTTATAAGACTTTTAATCGAAAACTACAACTATCTCTCAAACTACACACAATAGATGTTTATCGTCTATTGCTTGTGAGGGATCGTTGTCGGTGCCTGGGTTTATCTGTGGACCACCTACGGATCAGATCTTGTTAGCAGAAGATTAATAATCAATGCTCTTACTTCACGAAGGAAGTAATCGTAGCAGCGGTAATCTCGACCAAGCAAGATTACGACTCTTCTCGAGATTAAGACTAAGCTTAAATCCAGAGGAATAAGGGAAAAACAATTCTCAGATCTCTCGAACTCTCTTTTTTATTGAGGAACTCCGCTAAGATCTGCTAACTCTCTAAATTCGTGCTCCACTCTCCAATTTGACAGCACTTCACCCTCTTGATTTCCAGATCTCAAAAAATGAGACCCCAATCTTGTATTTATAGGCTTTGGTTGGGGGGTTTTTGGATAAGAATGATGGATTCCGTCTTATCTTCAGTTGACAACCGTATAACTACGTTCAGAGATAAGATTTAGGTAGTTAAGAACCTCTGGAAAAGAAAAAAACTCGTGAAAACCCGTCAAAACCACCAAAACGTGTTTCCGGATCAGACCTGCGCGCGAGCCACCATTTGGTGGCTCGGCCATAGTCCGAGCCACTA
>NC_033797.1:119836037-119837770 GCF_001876935.1 Asparagus officinalis
CGAGTATGATTTGATACGACTCGGCCGCCAGCGGTTATTCTGGTTTTTCCGATTTTTTTACTTGTTGCATTGTTTACGCGTATTTCGTGGTTTCGCTGACTGGTACGCTTCCTCGATTCGTTTTGTGTATTTCGTGAACACACTGATCGCTTGACGGTGGCCAACGGGCATGCAGACCACTTGGTTCGCTGTTCCGGTGGCCGATGAGCGTACGGACCACTTGGCGGTGGCTGATGAGTGTGCGGGCCAATGGTGACGTTTATTGTCCCCCCTTCGTCTCAAGCTGCATATAAGAACTTATATGCATTTTTAGACGCCTACATCGAATTACATGAAAGTCTTTAAATTATAACATTCTGGAAGTCGTCAGATTGTAACTTCCATCGTTGGTGTTTGATGGGGATAAGCTATTGTAGGCGTCAAAAAATGCTAATAGATATCCCAAGCATAGAGAAGATCACTCAAAAATTCACAAGAAAGGATTTCATACTGTTTTGGAAAAATCAAAACAAGTATGAACTGTCTCGCCAGCGAGACAGTCTTTGCTGTCTCGCCAGCGAGACAGTGTTGAAATAGTCAAAACTACATTTGTAACTGCCCTACACGTGTCCATTAACTGCCAAGGGACGTGGGAAACATCATGGGCGAAAATCACGTGGATAACTGCCAAAATAACGGAGTTTGAAACGTGGGAGAACAGTTACAGCGAGAAACTGCCATTTTCCGAGACAGCATTTACTGTCTCGCTGAGCGAGACAGCAAATTTACTGTCTCGCGGGTCGAGACAGCAAACGCTGTCTCGCCCAGCGAGACAGTAAACACTGTCTCGCCGTACTGACTTCTTCGATTGTTAAGTTTTTGCAGTTACTGACCCTTGAGGCTATAAATACCCCCCTAGGGTCACTTCTGACGAGGATCGAGCATTTGTTAGAGCATTCCAGAGCAGAGAGAGAGCAGATTTGAGTTCTTTTCTTGCAACGCCTTGAAATTAAGCTTCGACTTGATTTTAAGAAGAACGACTATCTTACTTCGATAAGATATCGTTTCAATTTCTACTTCGATAACGAAGTTAGAATCATAAGCCCCCTCTTCACGATCTGTGAATCGGCGGTCCACGAACCAAAGCGTTCCCGGCACAGGCAAAGTCCCACGAAAACGAGAATTGATAGACGATTTTCGTGTTTGTTTCTCAAGAGTTGTAATTTTTGTTTTGTTGTGTAGAAAAAGTCTTATAAAAAGATTATTCTTTCGAATTTGTTGTAATCGAACAAAGTTATAATGAATTCCACAGCAGCGACTTTTGAACCAAACAAGCTGGCGACCACAGTGGGAGCCAGCGGTCTCGCTGCCGAGACCGCGGTGTCGCAACCGATCAAGATCATCATCAATGAAGAGATCGAATACGAATTCGATCAGGCGAAGTTTGAGGAGTATTTATCATCCTCATCCGCGAAATCTTCCTCGTCTCGCAAATATAGGAAGATTTCGAAAACTTTCAAGTCTGCAATTCCAACGGAGGCCGCAGACAAAGATTCTGGCTCGATCGTTGTTAAGGAATCTCCTTGCAACGTCCCTGCTCAAAACGACTCTACACTAGTTACGGAGTCGTTGATCAATAGCTCACAAGTGCTGACGAAAAGAGCTCGTCAGAGACAGCGTCAGCACCGTGCTCGACAATTGGCTAAGGCCATGCAACAAACCGACGGGGTCCATTACTATGCGGACCTAGGGTC
>NC_033797.1:119838770-119855502 GCF_001876935.1 Asparagus officinalis
ACAAAGTATATGAAGTTGGATGTAAGCACTACTATATTCTTAATGGATAGAAGCCTTCCTATGACAGCCCCAAGATTAGTGTAATTAGTTTTTATGTATATTTTATATATATTTTATGTAGATAAATATTCATATTGTTGAATGATATATGAACGTATGTTTGATGTGTGTTGAATGTATAAGAGTAATGGATGTATTAGTAGTTGTGAGACTAATCGTATTTAATATTTATATATAATTTACAGATGAGGATAATTCCTGACAAGTCATGGATAGATATCCCTAGGCATCGTTATGCGGAAATGAATCCGAGAAATTTAAGAAGCGGTGCTATGTACTGTCCTTGTTGTAAGTGTAGGAATTTGAAGCTGCTGAATAGAAATGATATACGGATTCACCTAATAAAATCAGGTTTTGATGAGAAATATAAATACTGAAACTGGCATGGGGAGGGTATCACTGAAGATGATGATCCAAATATGCATGTTGGTCCTTGTTGAATGATATTTTTCCTCGACCTACAGAATATGATGTTGATGATAATGTCGAGGATGATATTGGAGACAAAAGTGAAGATGATAACGAAGTTGAAGCTGAAGAGGTAGGAGGTGTCGCGAGTGTCGAAAATATTGATGATATGCATTCCTCCGCAGAAATAAAGCGAATAATGGAGCTACTAGAAGATAGTGAAAAGGACTTATATGAGGGATGTACCGAGTACTCCAGATTTTCATTTATGCTGAAACTCCTTCATATTAAGACACTTAGCGGTATGTCAGATAATTATTTTGAAATGCTTCTTGATTTGCTTCGGACTGTAATCCCTGGAGGAGAGAATAGCATACCCCAAACAACTTATCAAGCTGAGAAGATTGTCTCCGCTCTGGGTCTTGATTATAATAAGATTGATGCATGTCCGAATGATTGTATTTTGTACCACAAAGCTAATAAAGACCTTCAAGAGTGTCCGACATGTGGAGCTTCTAGGTGGAAACAGCGCACAAATTCTTCAACAAGGATTACAACGGAGACAGAGATAACACACGGAGACAGGGATAACACAGAAGAAAATTCCAGTCAAAGTGCTTCGACATTTTCCATTGGCTCCTAGATTGCGAAGATTATACATGAACAAGGAAACGGCAAAGAATATGAGGTGGCATAAGGATGATCGAGTAGACGATGGTAAATTGAGACATCCTGCTGATGCTTTAGCTTGGAAGCATGTTGATAAAATTTATCCTCGTTTTGCCGAAGATTGCAGAAATGTAAGACTGGGTCTATCAAGCGACGGATTCAATCCATTTGGGGTAATGAGCTCTGGCTGGTCTACGTGGCCAGTTGTATTAATGCCATATAATTTACCTCCATTGCTTTGTATGAAACAGCCGTTTATGATACTTTCATTACTGATACCCGGTAAGCATGCTCCGGGAAATGATATTGATGTCTACTTAGAGCCTCTAATTGATGAGCTAAAACAATTATGGTCTGAGGGTATTTTAGCATATGATGCCCATTTAAAAGAGTCGTTTAGATTACGTGCTATTCTACTATGGACGATTAATGATTTTCCAGCTTATGCTAATCTGTCAGGGTACTCTACGAAGGGCAAGTGTGCTTGTCCTGTATGTGGTCCAGAATTTGAAGCTATTCAATTACCACATAGCCGAAAGAGTTGTTATTGGTTTAATCGAAGGTGGTTGCCCTTGAGTCATAAGTACAGAAAATTATCAGCTAAGTTTGATGGTACAGTTGAGAAAAGAATGAAGCAGCATCAACTGACAGGTACTGAGATCGTTCAATTACTTGAGGGGTTTCCAAAAGTTGTGTTTGGGAAAAAACGCTATTCTAAATTTAACACGCTCGGAGTAAGAGATTACTTAAAGTTAAAAAAGCCATTGAAGCGTAAGCGAAAGGTCCGTAAAATGCAAGTTGAGGACGAAGCCCAAACATTACCTAGAGGATGGACTAAATTTAGTATCTTCTTTCAGCTACCTTACTGGCAGAATCTAAAAATCCGACACAACTTAGATGTTATGCATATTGAGAAAAATATATGTGATAACATAGTATCAACTCTCCTACAAGATGCAAACAAGTCGAAGGATGATCTACGGGCACGCCAAGATCTGACTGCTTTGAATATCCGAAATGATTTGCAAGCTCAAGACGTTGGCCTTAAAAAATTAAAGTTGCCTCCGTCTCGTGTTACAATGTCAAATGAGCAGATGCAACGAGTTTGTAAAATTCTCAAATCGGTAAAGTCGCCGGATGGTTACTCTGCTAACATTTCAAATAATGTCCAGGTGCAAGAGAGAAAACTCTTAGGTCTGAAGACACATGATTATCACGTTCTTCTCCATCAATTGCTCCCTGTTGCAATCCGTAACAATATGGATAAAGAAGCGTCGAAGATTATTATTGAGTATTGTGGATTTTTCAGAAAATTATGCTCTAAAGTCATAGATGTAGATGACTTTAAGAAACTTGAAGCCGATGTCCGAGTTACTCTATGCAATATGGAAGTAATATTCCCTCCTTCATTTTTTACAATTATGGTCCATCTTACCCAGCATCTTGCAAGAGAGGCTAGAATCGCCGGTCCTGTTACTTATCGTTGGATGTATCCGATTGAAAGGTAATTTACGATTTTTCTTATATTTATTAATTGTATACGCGTTTTTCAAATTACCGTGCTAATAATTAACTTTTATGATTATAAGATACTTGGGCTGCATGAAAAACAATGTTCGCAATCGAGCTCGTCCCGAGGGCTCGATAGCTGAAGGATACGTGGCTAACGAATGCTTTGTGTTTGCATCACGTTACATGCGTAAGAAGAAAACCACATCTCAAGCACCTCAAAAGGAGAGGAAGCGTGAAAAATACCCGAGATCTCTCTTAGATCAAATTCATGCATATGTGTTGGAAAACCTTGATATGTTCGAAGACTATCGAAGGTAACAAATAAAATCTGTAATATAGATGAGAAATATTCATTTTACATATAGTTTATCAATACAAACTTATATATTGTTTATATAGGCGACATCTGGAGAAGCTTAAGAATGAAACAACCGGTAGGAATGCAGCGCACAATATTCAGAAAAGACATAAGAAAGAATTTTCTGATTGGTTAAGATTTGATGTAAGTGTTTTACAATTAATTATTGAACATTCATAATATAACATCGCCTAAATATTCTCAAATTGTTTGTCTTAGGTTGAAAAATCACTTCTTGATGATACTACATTACCAGATGAAATTATTATCCATGCACAACGTCCTTATCACGAAGTGAGACGTTATAATGAGCATTTGGTGAATGGATATAAATTTCGAACGTTAGAGACCGATGATAGGAGGGTAACTCAGAACAGTGGGGTCATGGGCTTGTTTGCCCAAGAATGTTTTTCAAGTATAAGAGATCAGAATCCAATTCTAGCTGACATATTATATTATGGCCAATTAGAAGATATCGTTGAGGTAATTTACGGGTTTGGTAAACCAAAACAATGTACTTACACGATGTTCAAGGTTCGGTGGTGTCCTGCAAAAAAGCAAAAGGATCATTATGGATTTACACTAGTCAATCTTCACCGAGAAGTATATACGGATGAGAAATTCATTTTCGCAGAACAAGCTGATCAGTGCTTCTATGTGAAAGATCCGAATGTCATGTATGATTGGGTGGTTTTGTACAAGGAGCCAAGATCTGTTGTTCTTCCTAATAACAATGAAAAAAATATTGAAGAAAGTGAAGATAATTATAGTGAACCAATCGGTTCATCTGATGATGTTTGGCAAGAATTCTCTTACGCACAGAATGTGGCGCTGGATGTAGGTATGAACTATATATGTTACACCACATTATCGATTTTTATCTTATCATAATAAAAACAATAATGCATTTCATAACAACATATCTCATGAGCATGTATACAATTTTTTCTTAACGATTGTCTTTATTATATTTGCAGATGAGGAGGAGGATGAGGAGGCTCTTTGACCTGGAGGGTGATCGCTCACGGAGTATCACCCCAGGTAGTGGTGCTGATGATCCACTACCATCTCCGGATGCAGGTATAAAAATTAATTAATACTTTAACATGTTTTATAAATTTTTAGTTATCTAGCTCATAGTGTTCATTTGTTGTAGATGCTGGATATTCATCACCCGGCCCCTCTGATGCAGCACCAGAACCATCCCCCGACGCAGCACCAGAACCATCCCCCGACGCAGGTATTAAATATTTAATAATTGATAATGTTCAATTAAAATTTAATATTAATGATTCTTCTTTCTTATGTAGGTGCTACTTGGACCCCGACATATCCATCATATACATTCCATACTGACTTGCGGCCAAAGACCCAGGACTTTCTCAGTTTACCTTTACCTCCGGACTCTCATAAGTCCAAGGCTGAATCAAGGAAGTACCACCCACGTGCTGCGAGAAGGTATCAGGAAATGCTTCCTATGTTGGAGACTAGGAAAGCTGTTGCACTCGCAGCAAAAGAAAGAGAGATAGCGAATGGTAAATTATATAAATACTTTTAATTTTCACATTTGTATATTATATGATATATTATCATGTTGTCATTATTGTAGGTGCTAAGAAGGATCGCATAGAGGGACGACGTGGCGGAGGTAAGCCTGATTCTAAACAACCGCCAAGAGGAATGAGGGGCATTATTAGGTGGAATAGTTCTAATTTGCCCGTTGGTCCTTGGTCAACCCGATTGAATGCATATATTGGGGTTCTCGTGCGTAGAGCGACCATTATCAACCCTTATTTTCATTTTCGAGAATTACCATGGACCGCATACGAGGCGATATGGACTGCGCTTATGGTAAGTGCATATTGTTTTAGATTTTCATTTATTAATAATTAGTAATTGATATTAAATTATCCTTACTAAATGTGTATGTAAATCTACAGGACTGCTTCTGCCTTGAGGACTTTGAGGGGGCTTGGAATTATGTGTTTAATGTCAAGGTTGAAGCAGTCCTCAAACAATGGAGGCATGAGATCAAACATGAAACCAATGACAGGTATGAGGAGGACTGTCAGAGGTTTTTAAACCTCGATGACCGAGTTGACGAGATTCATTTCACGGCTCTCCTCATGTATTAGGACAGCGATGCCGCCAAGGTTAGTTTCATGAAATTTAGTTTATAATTTTAAGATATTATTTTATTTTATATTTACAGAATTTTTTTTAAAGAATAAATCCACGAAGGGGTCAGAAAATAGAAGAAAGAAGCTGCATGAGCATCACTTGGGCTCACACTCCTACGCCAATCTGGAGGATGTTTATTGTCAAGATACGGTATATGTCATTTAAAGATTTAAAAGATCTTAATGTTTAGTATGATTATGAAATCTCATAATTTATAATATGACAGGGGAAATCATTAATGCCGATACACTTGAGGGCCAGAGCGGCATATGGTACTTTTCGTGAACAATATAGGGGTGATGAGAGGAATCGGGATAAGATCACGGCAAATCTCGAGTTAGTGGTGAGACTTATACATATCTTGAGTAGTATTATTAATTCTATTTTGTTAACATTATGAGGAAACGAGAACACAAATAATATGGTCATTATCTTGAATTAACTATAAATTTGTGCTTTAGGAGGGATTTGAGAATGCATCCAAGGAGGCTGCATCTGTCCACATTTCGCAGGAGGAGGAACAAACCGAGCCAGACCCTCACATGCTTTCTGCAGAGGAGAACATCAATCTCACACAGAACCTGATGGGTCATAATAGGTAAGGATGGTGAAAAATCGAATCAATTTGAATACTGCATACTATTTATATTTGTTTACCATTATTGAATTTGAGAGCAAAGTTTAATATTTATTTCTCCCTAATAATAGGAGAGGAAGATATCCTCTACATGGTGTCGGAGCTTCACCTGGTATAAGCATCAGATCGTCCACAGCATCCTCCACACCATCTACATCGATGAGAGCAGCCACAAGCAGTTTCCAGGCTATGTTATTTGTCGCATGTATCTCTGCGTATCTGATTGACAAAATTGACCCGGAGCTGCATATTCAGGTGACTAATGAGATGACTAGAGTTGCGCTGACGGCGAACTCGATGGACGATCTCATGGGGTATGTTATACAATATTTAGGCAGTGCTATTCCTTATAGCGCGTATGGTGGTGTCATACGGATCATTAGCTCGATTGGCGATAATTCCGATGCTAGACAGAGTAGTGCTCAGGTACCTTATTTTTTTCGTATATTTATAAATTCATTTTTATCTAATATGTTATCAAACACCACATAATGATTATTCAATTAAACATTCAGAGTGGAGATATTGGAGGGAGCAGCACCCGTTCTCGTAATCGGGATAGAGATACCCCGCCGACGACGATGGATGAGGTTTTTTTATTTTTAATGCAATAAACAGTTTTATTTGTTATAACACTATATTTATTCATGTCGTGTATCATATCTTAGTCACTGGCATTGTTAGTATATATGTTGTTGGATGTGTTTTAGACAGAACTGATTGATGTATATTTTGAAGTGGATGGTTGGATTTGTACAATGTGTTGGATTTGGTTATATAGATGTTTTTGAATGGAATTGTTATGAATTTTGATTATGATTGGATGGTTGAATGTGGCGTGTACAGTATTTTCTGGATGTATTCAAATATTAATGTAATTATACAGGGAAATACAAATTGTAATTAATTTTTTTTTCCTGAAAAAAGACAATCTAGACGGAATTCCGTCTAGATTGAATCAACCTAGACGGAAATTCCATCTAGGTTGTAAAAATCCAACCCAGACGGAATTTCCATCTGGGTTGGCAACCCAGACGGAATTCCGTCTGGGTTGCCAACCTAGACGGAATTCTTTATTCCGTCTAGGTTGACTTCCGTCTAGAATTATGTACCAAAATTTACAAGATCTAGACAGAAGCAAAATAAACCAATCAAACTAGACGGAATTCCGTCTAGATGAACTAATCTAGACGGAATTGCAATCAACCTAGACGGAAATTTCTGTCTAGGTTGATCGTTTTTCTACTAGTGATTCTTTTTCAAATCATGTGTAAAGAAGAATTTTGGTAAAATATGTTTCGTTCTATCTCCTTTAATATATCCTTCTTTTAATTAAGCTATACAAGCTGCATTGTCTTCAAACAAAATAGTCGGAGGATTTTTATTTTCAAGAGACAATCCACTATTCTTCCGGATATAATGGATCATTGATCTTAGCCAAATACATTCTCGACTGGCCCCATGAATTATAATCATTTTAGCATGATTCGAAGAAGTGGCAACAATTGATTGTTTCGTAGGTCGTCATGAAATAGCGGTGTCACCACATGAAAATAAATAACCAGTTTGAGACCATGCTTTATGCGGGTCAGATAAATACCCAGCATCAGCATATCCAAGCAATTCAGGTCGAGAGTTATAAGAATAAAATAAGCCAAGATCAATTGTTCCTTGGAGATAGCGAAAAATATGCTTTATACCGTTCCAATGTCGTTTTGTAGGAGAAGATCAATTGTTCCTTGGAGATAGCGAAAAATATGCTTTATACCGTTCCAATGTCGTTTTGTAGGAGATAAACTAAATTTTGCTAATAAATTCACAGAAAATGATATATCTGGTCTTGTACAATTAGGAATATACATTAGTGCACCTATTGCACTGAGAAATGGCACTTCAGAACCAAGAATCTATTCATCTTCTTCTTTTGGTCTAAAAGGATCCTTAGCAGGATCAATAACCTGACAACCATTGGGGTACTTAATGGATGTGCTTTATCCATGTAGAATCGTTTTAATACCTTCTGGGTATAAGCAGTTTGGTGAACAAAAATCCCATTTTCTAAATACTCAATTTGTAGACCAAGGAAAAATTTATTTTTACCAAAATCTTTGATCTCAAATTCTTTCTTCAAATATTCAATCGCCTTTTGGAGTTCTTCAAGAGTTCCAATCAAATTAAAGTCATCAACATATACAACAATGATCACAAAATTTGACTCATTCCTCTTTATGAAAACACATGGACATATAGGGTCATTTGTATAACCTTCTTTAACTAAACATTCACTAAGACGGTTATACCACATTCGTCCAGAATTCTTGAGTCTATACAAAGATCTTTGCAACTTAATAAAGTACATTTCTCTAGGATTTGATTTACATGCTTCAAGCATGCTAAATCCTTCAGGGATTTTCATATAGATATCATTATCTAATGTTCCATATAAATAAGAAGTGACTACGTCCATTAGATGCATAACAAGTTTTCATGTACTGCTAAACTCACAAGATATCTAAATGTAATTCTATCCATTACTAGAGAATATGTCTCATCATAATCAAATCCCAGTCTTTGTGAAAATCCTTAGGCTACAAGTCTTGCTTTATATCTCACAATTTTATTTTTCTCATTTCTTTTCCTCACAAATACTCATTCATATCCTACTGGCTTTACACCTTCAAGTGTTTTGACTACAGATCCAAAAAAATTTCGTTTAGCCAGTGAATCTAATTCAGATTGGATCGCATCTTTCCATTTTGACCAATCATTTCTTTGCTGACATTCATCAACTGATTTGGGTTCATGATCCTTGTCATCTTCCATAATATCAAGTGCTATATTATATGCAAATGCATTATCGACAATTAATTACAAGACCATTGTTAATGAGGTCTAAACTTCCTTTATCTGAGCATTTTGGGGGTATTTTTGATAAAATGCATTATCGACAAAATGGTCTAGCCGAATCATTTATTAAACGACTTCAATTAGTTACAAGATTGCTTTATCGATAATTTTGGGGGTATTTTATGCAAATGCATTATCGACAATTTAATTATCTGTGCAAGCAATCTCGCAAACGCTAGGTTGCGACTAGATAATAAACTTACATGTGACCATCTTATTGATGCATCAATTAGTACCATAAAATATCTAAATGATCCACATGATAGATCTACAGGCCCACTTATATCACCATGAATTCGTTCTAAAAATGCAGGGGATTCAGTTCCCACTTTTGTTGGTGATGGTCTAATAATTAACTTCCCTTGGGAGCAAGCAATACATGAGAATTCATTAGAATTTAGTATTTTTTGATTTTTCAATGAATGACCATGTGAATTTGTAATTATTCGCCTCATCATTATAGAATTAGGATGCCCAAGGCGATCATGACAAATCATAAAATCATTGGGATTAGTAGACTTTTGGTCTTCAAGGTGATACATTTTAGCTGCACTTATTTTTGTATAATATAAACTAGAAGATAAAGAAGGCAGCTTTTCTAATACGCATTTCTTCTCAGAAATGGTATTTGTAATCAATAAGTATTCACTATTTGTCTCATTCATCATCTCGATATGATATCCATTTCGACGGATATCTTTAAAACTTAGCAAATTTCTTCGAGACTTTATCGAGAGTAGTGCATTATTTATAACAATTTTAGTTCCTTTGGGGAGAAATACAGTGGCTCTTCCAGAGCCATCAATCAATTTAGCACTACCACTTATTGTGTTAACATTTGTTTCTTCTATTTTCAAATGAGAAAATACTTTATGTTTTTAAGTATAGTGTGTGTAGTAGCACTATCGATGAGACAAGTATTATCATCACCATTGTTTGATCCTAAATATTTTACATTCATTTCTTTTTCAGGAAGAAATGACAAAATTACAAACAAAAGTAAATATCAATAAAGTTCATAAATTACAAAATTCATAAAGAAAATTACATAAAAGATGCGAAAATAACAAAATTCAAAATATCGGGTATTTATCATGGAATCATTTCGCAACTTTAGGTTGCTCAAGGAAATCAGCTAAATCGAGGTGTGTAATATCATCAAGATCATCATAAACATTGTTTTGATCAATAAAATTTGTCTTGGCATTTTTACCTTTCCCTTTTAATGATGCCTGATAGAGGTTAACAAGATGTTTTGCCGTACGACAGGTACGAGACCAATGGCCTTCTATTCCACACCGGTAGCATATTTTCTCATAATGTTTCTTTTCTTCACTTTTTTTTATCATTATTGTCTCATTTCAAGGAGTTGTTTTTTCTTCTGCCACGGTTATGATCAATGTGATTATAAGGCACATATCTGCCACGACCTCGTCCACGATAACGGTTACATCCTCGGCCTCCTCTACGGCCATGTCCACTCCTACGATCATGATTTTGAGATTTAGTTGCATTCGCTTCAGGGAATGGGCTAGAACCAGTAGATCAGGATTCATGATTTTTTAATAATAATTCATTATTTTGTTCAGCCAAAAGGAGGCATGAAATTAATTCAGAGTATTTCTTAAATCCTCTCTCTCGATATTGCTGCTGCAGGAGCATATTCGAGGCATGAAAGGTGGAGAATTTTTATTGTAACATATCGTCATCAATGATATTTTCTCCACACAATTGAAATTGAGAGGTAATTTTATACATTGCAGAATTATACTCACTGATTGATTTAAAATCTTGTAACCTTAAGTGAAGCCAGTTATACCGAGCTTTTGGGAGCACGACCAACTTCAGGTGGTCAAATCTCTCCTTCAAATTATTCCACATAGTAAGTGGATCTTTGAAAGTTAGATATTCAGTTTTTAATCCTTCATCCAAATGATGGCGAAGAAAAATCATAGCTTTGACACGATCTTGATTTGATGTCTCATTTTCTTCCACAATAGTATTTTCAAGACTTTTTGCTCCAAGAAATATTTTAACATCTAACATCCAAGATAAGTAGTTCTTTCCAGAAATATCAAGTGGCGTAAATTCTTGTTTTGTATGGTTAGTCATAGTGAAAAATGAATTGAATTGGAAAGAGAATTTATACCTCGAAAGTTTATCCAAAATATCAACATGTGCCCAACGATGAATCTAATGGACTTGAAGAAGATTGTTTCAATGATAGAGTCTCGTGCTGATAACGTGTTCTAAAACTAATGAAATAGAGAAGAAAAAGTAGACGAGAAGTAGAAAGAAATTTTATTTCATTCGTTCTTCATTTCTATATCAAAGTGAGGTAGGAATACCTCTATTTATATACAAACTAAGATGATGATACATGAATCATATTAATTACTCATTCATAAACCTAGTCTTTTAAGAACATGTATTGTGTTGTTCTAGGAAGATGATTAATGTACTAGGGGAATATCAACTTCTTGGAAAACTAAATGGACATCCACATTATTTCATAATATATGAATATAAATTGAAACTATGGTAGTATATGAATAGAATACCTAAAACATAACATCTCTTGAAACGTGGTATGCATGTAATTTATATATTAATTATTTAGTTATTGTTTCAACCTATGAAATAAACAAAAAATTTAGTAAAAAAGGACACAACATTTAGTATTAAAAAATATTAAAAGTGTGAATAGTATGAATAGTATATCTTAAATCTTCACTTTAAATAAATTGCCAATAAATCAATCATAAAATGAAGAACTCGTTTCAAAAAGTTTAGTGTTAATCAAATGACATTAAAAATTTAAAAAAACTACCTACCAAAACAAATTAAAGAAAACATAAAAAATCAACCAAAAAGAAAGAAATAAAGAAAAGATAAAGTTGTAAATTTTGTTAATTTTTTTTATTTTAAGAAACTAGTGTAATGTTTAAAAGTTGGATGAGCTTTCATATTACCATCATCATTTATTATTTTTTTCTTTGGAATGATAAAATAAAATGAAATAATTGTTAATTAGGATAGAATTAGAATGTGATATTCAAAAAGGTTAGAGATAATATTGACTACGGAAAGATTTATCCAAACACATAATTTTAAAGGGAGTACTGTTTATAGAGGTATAATATGTTTTGCTATATAACAAAATTGTCTATATTTATTAAATTACATCCCAATCTTTATATTTATTAAATTGGCTTTCAAATCATGAATATTGAGTCAGTATGTCCCGTCTGACTTAACAAAAAATAAGAAATACTTTACTAATATTTCTTTTTTGGTGAGTATATTAGCTCATTTGAAGATTTGCAGGGCATTTTAAAAAAAATCATGTTTTTGGGGGTATTTTTGATAAAATGGATGATTTTAAGGTATATAGACGGAAAAAACCCCACATTTCTTTTAGCATTTCTATTTGGCTCTTAGTGGGTTCGGATATAAAAGATGGTAGGGGAAGAGGATAATTATAATCCTAAAGAGAGGGAATAGAAGGAAAGAGGTGTGATAGAACTAATTAAGTATGGATAGACAACTAGGAGAATAGAAGGGGTGCACTATGATTTATGTTTGTTTAGAATAGGAAATAGGATGCGAGGAAAACTACAAGATAAATATGACTTATGTGTGGGGACAATAGTCAAATTTTAAGAAAATATCGATTAAAACTTAATACTTTTTCTTCTCAATCCGTCCACTTTTGGTGGGTTAGGAAAGTCAGAAATTTTGCATCTTTTTAGCATAATTTTTAGCTAGTTAGCATTGTAACCTTTCGACTCCTCTCCTTCCCTCTTAAAAAGACCTATCCAGACTCACTTAGATCGTCCATGTCACTCTCTTATGGGGGACCTGTGTTCGATTCTCGTGTGCACCAAAGGCACGATTAGAAGAACTCACTTAGATCGTCCATTTGCTACCTATTTGACTCCGAAGCTAGTTAAAGATAAATAAATCTAAAAGCTCTCCAAAAGTAAAACTCACTGATTTAATTAGGCTAATTTCATGTAAACCTTTGAATTTTGGGAGATGTTTCACATAACCCTCTTAACTTTTATTTGTTTCACTTGATATTCCTGAACTTTGAAATTTTCTCACAAACCTTCCCTAAGTGTAATTTATAAATAAACTAAAAATTTCTTGGTAAAAAAATCCAAATATTAAGGGAGGGAGTACGTCGCGTGTAAAAGATAACTGATAAATTTTAGAATTTTTTCCTTTAAGAAATTTTAATTACTTGTAAATTATATATGGGAGGGGTCCCATGAGAAAAGTTTAAAGTTTAGGGGAGTTTTCTAAGACAATCAAAAAAATAGGTGAGATAAACAGAGTTCAGGGGTTATGTGGAATAACACTAGTTAATTTCCAAAGATGCCTTCCTTAGGGTGTACAATTGGGCTTTCGACCCGGACCCGTCGGGCCCCAACTCGGCCCGGGCCTAAGAAAAGCCTAAAAAATTTGGGTGATCGGGCTCCAGGTCTGAGTCCAAGTTGTGTTGGTGAAGCCAGACTTGGGCCCGGTCCGACCTGGTTATTAAATTTATGTATTTATATATATTTTATATATAATTTTATTATGATATGGTCATTAGTGCATACTTATATATATATTTCTAAGTGTAAATGGTTTTTTTAGGAAATTGGCCATAGCCTCCTAGACTTGAGTGTATATAGTTGGATAGATTTAAGTACGCAAGTGTGTTTATGTGTGTGTGTGGAGGAACTTGGTACTAAGCACAAGTTTTTGTGCTTTGTATTGAGATGACACATTTCCATCCACTCGTTCAAATGGGGGACCACATTCACATGGTTTACGGAGTGGATAAGGATGTGTCACCTCACTACCAAACACAAGATTTGTACATAGTACCAAGTTTCTACATTTCTCTCTCTCTATATATATATATATGTGTGTGTGTGTGTGTGTATGTATATATATATATACTTGTAAGTATACAAGTATATATATATATATATATATATATATATATATATATATATACACAGAGTCTGTCAGAGCTGAGTTGCAGGAGGAGCTTAGACGCTCTTATGATGAGAAGCTGTCTGAATTCAGTCAGCAGGTTCTTAGCCATGGGCTTGATGTATGATTTTATTTGCTGAAAACCTTGACATTTGATTCTCTTTAGTGGACCTGATTTTTGTCTTTATCTTTATTATGATTCCTCATTCCGTTTGAAATGATTGACCATAATACTCATAGGATTTTTGGCAAACCCCCAGCCTTCAACGGGTTTGATTAGCCTTTACCGACTACCGTTTGAGTCGGGCTAGCATGCGGATTATCGGAATCCGTTCCGCATGTAACGTTGTGCTAAGGGAATGAACTCCCTTAGACTTCGTGCTATGATGTCGAATACATAGACTTCGCCATTGTTACGGGAATAGGCTACCCGGCGACACGTGTTAGGTGTTGACTTTAGGATTTTTGGCTAACCCCCAGCCTTCAACGGGTTTGATTAGCCTTTACCGACTACCGTTTGAGTCGGGCTAGCATGCGGATTGTCTAACTCCGTTCGCATGTAACGTTGTGCTAAGAGAATGAATTCTCTTAGACTTCGTGCTATGATGTCGAATACATAGACTTCGCCATTGTTACGGGAATAGGCTACCCGGCAACACGTGTTAGGTGTTGACTTTATCCCTACTTAGGTTTCGGGATAAAATACCCCAGACTGGTCTTCTGGTGTCTTTTTCTACGGCGAAAGACTAAACCGGCGACGCGTGTTAGGCGTCGGCATATCCTTTCTTAGGATTCAGGATGAAATTCCCCATGCGTGTAAGGCATGGATTTTGGTGTTATTAATGACGACCTGCCACAATGTTGAATATGTGGACGGGTGTTCTTTTTAACGGTTAAGAACTAACCGGCAGCGCATGTTAAGCGCAGACTTATCCTTGCTTAGGTTTCAGGATAAAATACCCCAGAATGGTCTTCTGGTGTCTTTTTGTGCGGAAAAAGACTAAACCGGCAGCGCGTGTTAGGCGCAGACTTATCCCTGCTTAGGATTCGGGATAAACTTCCTAGGATGAATCCTAGATTGATAGATTCTTAGAAAAGGTTGGTGCGGGAAAGGAAGAATTTTATATTCTATTTCCCGGTCTTCTTTTAGGGTGAAGGCGAACCCGAATACAAGGAAGGAAGAATTTTATATTCTATTCCTTGATTCTGGAAAGGAAGAATTTTATATTCTATTTCCAGCGCAAAAGAAACTAGAAGTGGGATCTCCACTCCGAGAATCTGGAAAAAATCTAGATAAACTTGTCTTTTATAGGATTGGTTATCTAAACTGAAAAAAGAGTTCTTCGTTTATCGAAGTGAAACTTCAACTTCGGTTATAGCCATGAGAGGGCTTACCCAAAGAGAAGAAGAAGGGAGTTCTTTCGTTTATCGAAAGGGGGCTCCGAACTGAAAGTAGACCTCTTGTTCATGGAAAGAGTCAAGAGGGCCAGAAAGACATTTTTGGTGGACTCACTGTCAATAGAAATTGATCGGTGAGGGATTTTGGTGGTGAAAAATATTTTGGGTTATCCTCTAGAATATTAAGTGTAATATTCTTCAAGGAACTTCCCGGTAAATGAGTTATCCTGAATGTACTAGGGGTAGTACTTTTTCAGGAACTTCCCATTTATTGGCATTAATTGCCTGTCGCCCTCTTGAGTGATCAGGCGATATGCGCCGTTTGAGTAGACCGTGTCTATCACAAACGGCCCTTCCCATTTGGGTTCAAATTTACCTTTTTTCTCGGAGTTGAGGATTATCGGTCGGCGAGCAGCGAGGACCAGATCTCCTTCCTTGAAGCTTCTCTGTCGTACTCTTTTGTTAAAAGCCCTAGATATTCTGGCTTGATAGAACTCAATGTGTTGTTGAGCTTCCAAGCGCTTTTCATCCAACCTCTCGAGTTCTTCGAGGCGTTTTTGATGTTGTTCTTCGGTTGTCATCTCAGTTGCGAGAGCGATCCGAAGAGATGGGATTTGGATCTCCAATGGTAGCACAACTTCACATCCGTATACCAATGAATACGGGGTGGCTCCTGTAGGTGTACGTATGGTGGTGCGATAAGCCCAGAGTGCTTCACCGAGTTTATCGTCCCAGTCTCGTTTATTGGTCTTCACGAGCTTTGACAAAATCTTAATGATCGTCTTGTTGAATGCCTTAGCTAATCCATTCGCAGCGGGATAATAAGTTGTCGACAAAACATCTTCAATTTTGAACTTGTCACAAAACCTGATGAAGGTGTTGCTTATGAACTGTGGACCATTGTCATGAATGATCCGTCTTGGTACGCCGTGTCGGTATATGACATGATGCTTGATGAAATTGATGACGTTGTTCGTCTTCACTTCTCTAAGCGGGATCGCTTCAGCCCACTTTGAAAAGTAATCTGTGATTGCGAGGATGAATCGATCACCTTTGACTGAAGGGGGGAAAATAGGACCGATGATGTCCATGCCCCATGTCTCGAACGGCCAAGATGTGGTTGACGTGTGCAACTGCTCTGGCGGTTGATGCATATAATTCGCATGTATCTGGCAAGCGTGGCATTCTCGTGCGTATTCGATTGCGTCACGAACCATCGTTGGCCAAAAATATCCCATTCTCCTGATGCGATCATACAGTTTGGGACCAGGCTGATGCGTCCTTCGTGCGCTTTCTTAAGAACTTCTTCTGCTTCTTTGTTCGAAAGACATCGGAGTAACAAACCATCGTACCCTCTACGGTATAACGTATGGGTCTCGGTATTGTAGAAGAATCTTGGCGCTCTTCGGCGAATTGATTCCCTTTCTTTTACGTCTTCTGGTAAAATACCATATTAGACGTAGTCAATGATAGGAAAACGCCAATCTCGGGACTCAGACCCAATTTGAGTTGAATTCACCTCCTTGGCGTTTATGTTTCCATTGTCTTCATCTTCAATATCCATATCGTATATGGGTATGCAGAGTTGATGCGTCCTTACTGTGACTAATAGT
>NC_033797.1:119856502-119870019 GCF_001876935.1 Asparagus officinalis
CGGATCTTTTGTAACTCGAAAAGTTGTAACTAAAGATGACAATTATCTCATTAATGAAGAAAGCAACGGCTTTCCACGCGAACAATACCAATCTAATCATGGAGAAGAGCACTGGAAAGCGGTCAAAAATATACTTAAGTACCTGAAAAGGACTAAAGAGTTATTTTTGATATATGGTAAAAGTGACCTCCAAATGGAGGCTTTTTCCGACTCTAGCTTTCAGAGCGATATCGATGATAGTAAATCTGTTTTAGGATATGCTTTTACCCTTAATAGAGGGGCTGTCAGTTGGAAAAGTTCCAAGCAGGACACAGTAGCAGACTCTACTTTGGAAGCCGAATACATTGCGGCAAATGATGCAGCTAAAGAAGCTGTCTGGATGAGGAAGTTCCTTTCAGAGCTGGAAGTTGTTCCCACCATTAAAAATCCATTACCTTTATACTGTGATAGTAATGCTGCAATAGCTCTAACAAAGGAACCTCGGTCTCACCATAAGTCCAGACACATTCTGAGGAAGTATCACTTGATCAGGGAGATAGTTGATTGCCAAGAGATCAAGATTGAAAGAGTTGATACAAAAGATAATATAGCAGATCCATTCACAAAGGCAATTGCTCGTACACAATTTGAAAAACTTGTTGAGCTATTGGGTATTAGATACTACAATGATTGGCCTTAGTGCAAGTGGGAGTTTGTTGGATATAGGTGCCCTGCAGGTAATAATTGTATATTGTAATAGGACCTATATGAATATAACATCCTTGTTTAAAATAATAGTATGCTATTTTGGTCAGATTTATCTGGTATTTTAATACAGATAAAGTCCTTAGAATGATACTAGACTATCATACATTTTGGATATGATCGTAATGAAGAGATCTGATTTGTCGCTAACGTATATTCTAAAATGTTCCTAGTCGATGAAGTGTTGAAATGGGACATCATCACTTTGGTAAGACTAGTGTATACTTTATTTCTTCTTTGGAAGGACGATGATCCATCTCTTAGATCATTGATGTGAGACATCAAGATATAGTATACAGGTGATTCATTAGAGAATGAGTTGACTGAACGACTCACTGAGAACATCTAGTTGGTAATTATACTTAACTGTCAAATAGAAGTTCTCAAGTGATATAGTACATAATAGTCTCATGACCTGAGGCATGAGTGCAATATCTTACATGTCAGTATAGGTGTACTTAGACTTTTACCTAACCACAGTTCTCATCGAGTTGTGCATAACGATTCTTGTTGGGTATATCCCGAGGCATAAGTAGATATTGAGATGCCAAGATGGGATTCGTCTCTCCCAGTATAGGGGGTTGATGTCATAAGATTATTTGATATAACTATAACCTGAAAATCCTTGGCCGAGATAAATAAGATAAACTGAGTGTCAGTTTTGATCTTATAGGTTATGAGTTTAATATCTACAAACACTAATTGAGCAATTAGGGTTTGACAGTTTTCCATACCCTAGGCTTAATAGTTTAACATGGTTTGACGAAGAGACCGGACTATACGGCATTATCACTGAGTGGTCCTGATAAAATTGTGTAAGCATCTTGCAGATATTTATCACAACTTATACTCGGGTAGTCTTTATATGTAGCTAGAACCTCTGTTGTACTTGTGGATATGATCTACTGTCGAGTTCTTAAGTTGGGCCCTAGAGTCACATCAAGTGCGTACTTGAATCCAATGAAACACAATTTATAGAGTGATGCGTATGATTGATACGCATATATGATTTTACCGGATACACATAAACGGTTATGTATATCGATAAAATCGGAATGCTATGTGCTTAGGAAATGAATTCTAGTATTTTTCCTATAAAGTTAACTTTTAGTCAACTAGTTGACTTTTTGGTCAATAGTTGACTTGTGGTCAACTCATTGACTTTTTGGTCATATGATGACTTATTAATCAATAATTGGAAAATTACAAAATATCGTATTTATGAAATACAATATTGATTTGGTATTCTCATTTATGAAATACACATACCATGTATAATGAGTCATGAGATGAGTCATTTAGTGGTATGGTTTGAGCACATGGTTTATTAGCACATGGTTTTGAAATGTAATGATTCATAAGATGATTCATTGCATGACTCATTAGATTAATCATTGATATTTGATGATTTATTGCATGACTCATAGGATGAGTCATTTATATCATGAACACATTCCACTCTATAAATATGAGCTCTCTTTCTTATGGAAAGGTTAATGAAAATTTAGCTAAGTGGTTTTTTCCATAAGAGAATAAAAGAGAGCTCTCCTCTTACTAAACTTTAGCTATCTTTGAGTAAGAGGAAGTAGTAGGATTTTAAAGTACCCCGGAGTGGACATCTTCTCTTGTGTCTCAAGAAGACTCCGATTTTATCAAGCTCACTTGAAGACTTGGAGATCCACTATGAGGAGATTTACTACTACAAGGAGCAAGAGTTAGGGGTTGTTCGATCTTCCATCGAATCACGCTTCAAAAGTATGACTTTATAACCCTTGTATGCTCTCTTTAATATAGGGATTATGTTAGATTTAATTAGGATGGTCCTATTATGTATTTCATGCTCTCTACATGCATAGCATAATTATACATATAGTCTTCCGTTGCGTATTTTGCATGTATTTAGCATGAATTTCCTTCAAACCCGTGCAGCAGACTCAGTAGTGGACCATAATCTCGCGCGACAGAAGATAAGAGGTTCGTCTTCTTCAACCATCCCACCTAGGGTAACAAGAGTCATCTTGTTAGGATAAGTAAACAAAACCTCTCACCTCGGCTTTGATGGAGTCGGTGGAGGTTTAGGGAAAATAGAGCGCTGAGCCCGACAAGCAAATGCCAGACTGAATAATTCTAAGAAGAAAGAGTCTGACAGACCTATCTTAAGTTCTTCCTTAGTGCTTCCAAATCCGATGTTCATATCTCCAAGGTCTGCCTCTGCGGGAGGGTTTGACATGCTTATTCCCTTGCTTCTTCAAAAGCACAGTATCACGAGTAGCCTTAACAATAGATCGAACTAAATATTCGGCCTCTAACTCTTCAATGTCCTACACGTTCATAAGCTCATTCACAGAAATGAGCCACTTGCAGCTAAGGAAGGTAAGTTGTGGTTTACGCCTGGATGAAGGGAGAGTGAAGACTGTGCTCGTACAATCTGTCATGTTCCAAAGCCATGCTCTAACACCGTCTATAAGACCTCCCTCGGCTCTCAAGCCTCGGTTCGGGTTCCCCAACATATAGTTGGTCATAACCAAATTGACAAGCAAATCGACTAGGCAAATAAGGCTCTATATGGCAACAACTCTTCACCTGAAGGACGAGATATCCGGGGCAGGTGTTCACCAACCAATAGAAACAATCTATATCAAGAGAAGTCCAACCAGTCCCTGGCTTCTCTTCATCAATTAATACCTCGTCATAGCGGCCTAAGAAATGAGGAAAACATTTGAAGAACTCCCAACACTTGTGGATTTGAAGCTCTTGTTTCACCTCGGTGAAAGCCTTTGAAAACCACTTGCTCTCCTCTAATGATTACAGGAGGGGGACAGAGGTATCAGGGTGATGAAGGATGAGCCATGTCATCAGATATGTATATGGGAACTTGACTTTCACGGAAAGGATATCGGTCGATGGTTCGGTCCCCATTTGCGTAAGACCATCGACCATGTATCTAAGCCCACAATGAATATTGGCGACCATCGTCAGAAGTAGAGAAAGATCCTTTCCATGAGCTAACTGGACAGCCAGTAAGAGAACCTCAATCGGCAAAGCATCCAAAAATTGATATGGAACGATGTACTTCTTCAACCAAATGGCAAGATACCCTACCAGAAAAGTCATAGGCCGAATACGCTTCTGCGTATGCCACATGAATGTTTGAAACTTGGTCCCCGTCGGAAAAGGACCCTAAACAGCAGTAGTAGTGAATGATTGAGCAACGGTCTTCTCGATTAGGTCATTAATCGCAGAAGGAGTCAGAGGAGCTAACTCAATAGCTTCACTAGAATTACCCTCCAAGTGCTGAAATAAATAATTAGCAAACTGCTTCAAGCTTATCTGTTTCTTCTTCTTAGCCATGGGTTTATACTGACTAGAGTAGTCTGATAGTGAGACGTAAGATCCTAGAGTATATCATATATGTCAGAATAAGCTCTCTTCAACTGTCTCAGCTACCGATTGGTAGGAAAATACTCCTGGTATGGGTATCTCCCAACAGAAGTCTGGAAACCTTTTGCATCTCATGAAGAGCTAACCTTAACTCTCCATTACGAGTCAAGAAAGTGTTGGTGTCAGGTTATAAAGTTCCAACAACACTAGGAAATGGTGTCTACTGATCGTTATCCATACATAGTGGCGTGTTCCAATGCATACAACCCGCTGTGCTTCAGTTCACTCTCCCAGCGCCAAAGAACATAACTCGTCATACGAGTCCACCACCTCTTTGGCAGCGAATGCACCTAGCCGTAACACCTGCGTCCTTTATAGGGAGTTTCCTCCCAAGTCTGGAGAGATGGTTCCTCACTGTGTTTGTAGCTATCTACACTTCATTTGGCAGTGTTGTATCAAGTCCCAGAATCCTTGGTTGAAGGCCATGAATATAGTTATACCCATCCAAACCCGGGGTCTTATGCTGGGTAATAAATCCATAGTGGACTCGCTCGTGATCATCTGTAAGTGTCCAAGACATCTCTCACCCCACGGCTTGCGCCTCTAAATGAGCAAATGATATTGGTGAGGAATAAGAGGGATATACATTGGACTTTTTCCTTCATCATTCAGCAATTGCTCATTATCAAGAGTCAGCACATATGAGAGTCAGCACATATGGATCCTCAACATGATCACCGAACAAATAATCTGGCTTCTTCAAAGTTTGAGTAGAGCTGGAATCTTCAGTAAGGAGAGCATCTGTGATCAATTGTCATAATGTACGGTGACCCCCATCTCGTACTAGCTGAGGGACCTCCTTAGGTCTAGTCGGATCAAACTGAGGAGTTGAACCAATTAGTAGCTTATCAACACTAGTAGTAATAGTCACTTTGCTACAACCGCTCATGGCGTAAGGTGGGAATCCATCCACAGGAAACTCAACTAAAACAGATAGCGCACAGTTAGAAAAATGTTTCGAAAGTGAAAACAAGGAGTTGAACTCATCTCACGAATCGGCGAGATAGAGTCACTACTTGGTCAATTTGGCGAGACGATTTCAACTGTTTTACATGATAGGGACAATGTACATTGTCACGCAAATAATGTGACAATATACCCTGCCTAACGGAGTGCAATACAACATGAAATCGCCCCATCAACCTGAAGACGTATATTAGCCAAGCAATGAGGACATTGGTTCTTCCTGAATGACTCGCCAAGGAGACAAACGAGGGTGCAATACACAAGATATCAAATTTATGAAAGCTATAAAATCTCACCCCGTATGAAGAAGCTGCAGGAGCCTCCCTCTCGCTATGCTGCGAAGTCAAGCGACTCTTGTAAAAGCGCGCTCATTATGGAGACATTATTAACCTGTAATGAAGATTAGCGGGTCAGGGAAATTATGAACTGTAACCGAAATCTTACAAATAAAACGAGATTTCACAATTGAAGTCTAATTAAACCGACATACAAACAACATGTTTGATTTACATCCAAAACCCTTGAGAATTATTTTTAGCCGAAATACCCAAAATACCCCTCATCAAGAGTTCGGCCATGGGTATGCAACCTAAGCCCCCAACATTTTGGCCACTTTTGCAATATAACCTCTCACAGAATTTTAGCCATGGGTATGCAACCCAAGCACCAAAATTTTAGCCTCTTTTGCGCTTAACCCCCTTAATGTTTTGGCCACCAATGAGTCCCTCAAAGCTCATCAAAATTCGGCCATAGGTATGCAACTCATGTTTATCAAATTTGGCCATGAACAAGCCCTTTAAACACCTCAAAATTTTGGCCGTGTATGCTTTGGCCATATTCCTATACCCATAGTCAAAGTTTCAATCTTTCCTCCAAAACCCATGAGTTCTTGAAATAAATCAAGCATACAAGTTGTGAAGGAAGCTTACCTAAATCAAGAGCTTGAGAGTAATTTTCGGCCAAGAACAATAGGTGGGGAAGATGAGGCTTCAAATCCTTTTATAAGAAGAGTTTAAGAGTCCTTAAAGAAGGTATTAAGAGTTCTTAAAGAGAAGGATTTATGGGTTATGAAGAAGTGGTTTTTAGGATGAAGAGTTTTAAGGAAGAAAAGAAAATAAGAGGGAATTTAAAATTTGAGGGGGAACACAAAGGACTCCTGTACAAAACCCTACATCCATGCCCTAGGCCGGCCTATCTCTCTCTCCTCTATCTTTCATGATGTCTTACTCTCTCTCCTTGACCGAGACACTCATTGTGTCTCAGCCAATGCCGAGAAACATTGTGTGTTTCTGCCTTGGCCAAGGCCGAGACACAAGCTGTGTCTCGGGCCCAAAACAAGGCACCACTAGTTCAATGATGCTATTTTTGGTCCATATTCACCCGTTAGTGGCTGTTTTAGTGTGTTTGATACTTGTATTCACACTCCGATGAGTATATGAGTATAAACTGCATCTCCTTGAACCTCCAATGGGTACATGAGCTTAAACTAATTACCAAAACTCCCAAGAGTATATGAGTATAAACTGGTCCTCCCTACTCCAACGCCTTAAGAGCCTAAACTATGTAGACTCTAGTTGACGTATGAGTATAAACTATGTTTACACCGGTCAATGCGTAGCGATGAAGGTCAATGCTAGTCAATGGGTTGCGATGAAGGTCAACGCTGATTAATGCGTTGTGATGAAGGACAACATCGGTCAACGTGTTACGATGAAGGTCAACGCTGGCTAATACCTACAATGAAAATCAGTGCGTCGACAAATTTCGCTGAAACAAGGCTCAAATCAAGTCCAAGTCTCAGGACGAGATGACACCTCCTATGTCGACTCAAAAGGTGAAGCCAGCTGACACGAAGCCTGACTAGACAAGTCGACACCTCCTATGTCGATTTGAAAGGCAAAGCCAGTTGACACGAAGCCCGAATAGACGAGTCGACACCTCCTTTATCGACTCGAAAGGCGAAGGTAGTCGACAAGAAGCCCGACCAGACAAGTCGACGCCTCTTGTGTCGACTCAAAAGGCGAAGCTAGTCGACACAAAGCCTGACTAGATGAGTCGACACCTCCTGTGTCGACTCGAAAGGCAAAGCTAGTCGACATGAAGCCCAAATAGACGAGTCGACACCTCCTGTGTCGACTCAAAAGGCGAAGCCAGTCGACATGAAGCCCGACTAGACAAGTCAACACCTCCCGTGTTGACTTGAAAGGCGAAGTCAGTCCATATGAAGCCTGGCCAGACGAGTCGACACCTCCTGTGCTGACTCGAAAGGTGAAGCCAGTCGACACGTAGCCCGAATAGATGAGTCGACAACTTGTGTGTCGACTCGAAAGGAAAAACTAGTCAACACGAAGCCCAACCAGACAAATCAACATCTCCTATGTCGACTCAAAAGGCGAAGCTGGTTGACAAGAAGCCAGTCGACACGAAAACGCGACTAGAAGAGTCGAAACCTTATGTGTCGACTTGAAAGGCGAAGCCAGTTGACATGAAGCCAGTCGACACGAAGCCCGACCAGACGATTCGACACCTCTTGTGTCGACTCAAAAGGCGAAGCCAATCGACAAGAAGCCTGACCAGTTGACACGAAGCCTGACCAGACAAGTCGACACCTCTTGTGTCGACTCGAAAGGCGAAGCCAGTCGACACGAAGCCAATGGACATGAATCATGACCAGACGAGTCGACACCCCATGTATCAACTCGACATCTCGACTAACCAGACGTGACGACACCTCTTATGTCAACACGCCCTGTGCTATCTGTCGACACCCCCTCTGATTCTTTAAGATTGTATGATAATCCCAGGGAGTTCAATCATAATTTAGATACGAATCCCCCAATGAAGATAGTCAGTTCAGTGTTGATACAAAGACATGAGCTAAAATCAAAAATCAACACACCAGCTTCAATTTGAGACTTCGACAATGGTCAGACGATAAACGTAGCATCAAAAGAATTTTAGCTATTCGACAAAATACTAAATAGACTAAAAATCAAAGAAGAAAAAACTAAAGATAATTACATGTGCTTTTCCACCAGCTGAAGGTTGGGCCTATCACATCTAAAGTATTTCAGGCTCTTCTATAAAAGAAATGAGACTAAAACACTTTGGAGGGGGTATCTGTAGGTGTCAAAATTTTCCTATAGGTTCCCGCACGTAGCTGAAGACGAATAGAAGATGATGAACATCACTATCCAATTCAAGGGGAATTATCTGACATCGACACGTGCATGAAGTGAGTCTATGAAGCGTACGAATCAATGGGGCGGCAGAATAATGAAAAGACAATTCGATCGGGAGTTACGTTTCACCCATGAAAGACGAAGCATCACTCGTGTCTTGTCCACTCCACATGTTATTCACCCATGGGAGATTTTATATATCCCTTCTCCTGCTTTCCAACACACTTTAAATCATATCATTCCGAGATCGGACCAGAAAATTAGAAGGAAAACAGTTAAGGCACGCTAAAACGGCATTTTGACCTTAACTGAGACGCGTTTTACGTCTCGGCCAAGGCTGAGACACATCTTGTGTCTCGGCGAGACATAGGGTGTGTCTCACACCTAAGATTGCAGTTTTTGCCTGTTAACCGCCCAAATTTTAGTATATTCTGATCCAAAGTCTCCCTAACTAATTTGAAGCTATCTTAGAACATGGTTAAGCAGTTACAACTGAGGATAAGATCAAATTGGTTATTTTTATCCAAAAACCGAGCTTCTAAAGCCTATAAATATGGCCCTAGAAAGATCCAAAATTCTCGAGTCTTGATGAAGCCCTGTCGAATTGAAGAGTGAGGAGCACAAATTTTAGAGACGAGGAAGAGGTCTTGGTGAGTTCTTCAGCACAAAGAGAGGAAGTGTTTGAGAGATCTGCATCATGTTCATCTGTTTCCCTTGAGATCATAACTAGCTGTGATTCTCAAGAAGAGTGATTGTCTCGCTGTTGCCGAGATAATCACTTTAATTTCTTATCTCCTTTGCGAGACAACGAAATTTTTATTTGAATATGATCAGTTGGTGGTCTACGGATAAACCCCGGTACCAACAAAGATCCCGTGCAAGCAGAAGACAGATAAACGATCTCTCTGCATGTGTTCTTAGGAAAGTTGTAATTTTTTTATTTTCATTGTTTAAGGAGACTTATAAAAAGTCTTTCTTTTTTTAACTTATTGTAACGACTGAAGTTGTAGTGAGTCATGCAATGAACAAACCAGCTTTCAACACTAACACACCTCAAAGCTGCAAGCCCGTGATGATGCTTCATACTCAACGTGTCCACTACGACGTTCAACTTCCTCGGATGGTACTAAAGTGTGAACTCATAATCCTTAATGAACTCTACCCATCGCCGCTGCCTCTGATTGAGTTCCTTCTGGGAGAAAAGATACTTCAGACTCTGATGATCGATGAACAACTCGAACTGTACCCCATAAAGATAGTGTCTCCGTGTCTTTAATGTGAAGATCGCTATTGTCAATTCCAAGTCATGTGTAGGGTAATTCTTCTCATGAGTCCTCAACTGCCGCGATATGTAAGTCACTACTCTCTGGGTCTACATCAAAACACCTCCTAGACTCAATAAAGATGCATCCGTATAGACAACAAAAGTCCTATCACTGCTCGGAATGATCAATACTGGTGATGTAGTTAACTTAGTCTTCAAAGTCTCAAAGGCCTTCTGGCACTTTGGTCCCTACATAAACGAAACACCCTTCTTCATAAGGTGTGAACGGTGTAGCAATCTTCGAGAAGTCCTGGATGAACTTCCTATAATAGCCGACCATACCCAAAAAACTATGAATCTCTGTAACGATCTTCAATGACTCCCAATCAAGAACGGCCTCGATAATAGGATCAACTGCAATGCCCTCCTTGCTAATGACGTGGTCTAAGAATCTGACTTCTAAAAACCAAAACTCACAGTTGCTAAACTTAGAAAACAAGTGGTGCTCCCAAAGAGTCTATAATGCTAGTCGAAGGTGTTTTTCGAGGCCTCTAATCTCAAATAAATGAGGATGTCATCGATGAAAACAATCACGAACTGGTCTAAATATGGATGGAAAACCTAATTCATCAAAACCATAAAAACTGCGGGTGCATTGGTTAGCCCAAATGGCATGACAAGAAACTCAAAAGACCCATATCGAGTCAACAAGCGGTCTAGGAAATATCCATCTCCCGAATCCACAACTGATGATAGCCATAACGAAGATCAATCTTCAAAAAATATTATGCCCCTGGAACTGATCGAATAAGTCATCAATCATTAGTAGTGGGTACCTGTTCCGAATGGTGACCTTATTCAACTCATGATAATCAATGTACAAGCGCATACTACCGTACTTCTTCTTCACGAAGAGGATCGGTGCTCCCAATAGAGAATGACTCTGGCGAATAAAACCCTGAGATAAAAGCTCATCTAGCTAAATCTGTAGCTCCCTCATCTCAGCAGGTGTCATACGGTATAGTGCTCAGGATATCCGTGTTGTGCCCAGCTATAACTCGATGCAAAACTTAACCTCTGTCATAGGAGACAATCCAGGTATGTTCTGAAAGACATCCTGATACTCTGAGACTACTCATGTCTCGCTCAAATCGGCACCCCGATCCCGCATCACCTCCTTGATGTATGCCACAAATGACTCTACAAACTGGTTTCCCCATAAGGTCGCTACAACCAACTCAGACCTATCCAATACTCGCAAGCTGACTGTCTTCGCAAAACATTTGATACTAACATGGTAGGAAGATAGCCAATCCATACCAAGAATCACATCAATCTCGAACATGTGCACAACGATCAAATCGACCACGAACTCAGACTCGTCTAAGCTGATAATGCATCTCCTACAAATACTTTCTAAGAGGGACACATCACTTACAGGGGGTGGAAACTGACAAAGTAATATCTAGAAGATGTGCTACAAGCTGGAGTCTAGTCATGAAAGCATAGGAGATGAAAGAATGTGAACCTACTGAATCAAAAAGAATACAGGCTGGGAAGGATTGTAGGGGAGTAAAAATTAGGTCTCGATGCGAGATTTGTGTTGATACGAATGGCTTATTACAAATCTATAAAATCCAAGATTTACAACAGAAGCGGAGAGAAGGTCATCCTTGTTAAACGTGGGTTCTTCGATAGCGATAGGATGCCTCACTCGATGCTTGTGTTGACTTTGCTTCCCTTGGATCATCCAATCGAAATTGCGGTTGAGCTTCAGTACATAGTAGAAGCTCGGGGGTGATTGAGTTCGAATATACCCAAGCTTAATGAGTATTAAGGCCGAATGCTTAGAGAATGCTAATATGTAAGAGTTTGCAAAGAGCCGAGAGTCTCAAATCTAAGAGTCCAGATTGAGTCTACTTCAGCAATCCAAGCAAGAAGCTAGGAGAGTTATACCAAGCAAGCTAATGAGAGAGAGCCTCTGTTGGAAGAGCCTTGGAGATGCTGATCTTTCTTAAAAACATATTGCCAGCAGCAAGATGCAAGCCCACTGAACTGAGCCTTCAGATCCCCTTCTGCTGACCTTTCCATGTTGGCAAAGAGGTCATATAAATAGGCAAGGGATGGCATGAGTCATCCCTTGATTTATGGGATGTGACCACTGATAGGAGTAAGGAGTAGCATACTCTCCCTATAGCTACGGGATGTGACCATAATATGGGTGATGGGACCCATGCCTCATTACCGAGGACGTTCAGGCGAGACTGACAGGTTTGTAGGAGAGCTTGAGAGCTGGTTGAACATTCAAGCTGAAAGTACCCTAGAGGGGGGGTGAATAGGGTTATTGCTAATCTTATTAGATACTAATGCCGATTAAAATTATTTAACAAATATATCCTAACAATATTGATATTCAATTTGATATATGCAAGGATATATGAACAAGAGTAAATAAACAAGTGATAGTACGCAAAGACAAACACAAACACAAACACAAGATATGATCACGGAGTTCGGACCTTCCGTCCTACGTCTCCGCTCCCCACTCCCGGAGAGAACTTCACTATTTCAACCGGGTTTTCTACGCTCATCCGAACAACATTTACACCTCACAATTTGGTTTTCTAGTTCACTGAAAACTTTACAACACACGCAATTGCACTCACACTCTACACCCTCTAAGTGTTGGTCTCTAGCCTGTGTTTCCCTCAAGTGCTTAGAATTACGACCTACCTCTAGGCATTACTACCGACGCCACTCCTATTGGGACAACCCCGTCTCTCACCACACACTCCTCTCGGTGTACAAGTGTGATACAACGTGTAACTCATAATTAAGCATAATGCAAAAAATGTTCTCTACAATAGGTGAGAACTCAATGTAAGCTCAATCTCAAAAATCATAATCCCATAACCCAACATATGATGTATGAAATGCTACAAGCTCAAATAGGATGTGTGTGATAAAAGGAGTATAAATAAAATCTAACTCAATTAACAAACTAGCAATAATAAGAATATAAAAATCAATAATAAAATTGCTAAAGAAAAGAGTTAGAAAAACTTCTCTATAATCACAAAGAGGTTGAAGAAGATTGAAGATGAATTCCTCAATTGAAAATGCAAGCCTCCTCTTTGTAAACTCAAACACCAAACTTAAACTTGACAAATAAACTTTTAAACACTTAAAACTCTTGTTAAAAACCCTCTTGAAAAAACTTAATTCTGATGAGAACAATAGGAGTTTATATAGGAAGAAAAACCAAGGCACAAAACCCAAGAAAAACCAGCAAAAATGATAAAATAACAAAAGATGGAAATATAGCCATTGTAACTGGTCAGTCGACTGACATGATGCATCAGTCGACTGATGAGCTAACCATTGGAGGCGTTTTCCAGCTCATCAGTCGACTGACGAACCTTATCAGTCGACTGGTCAGTCGACCGAAATAAAACAGAAACTTTTTTGAATTACACGCACTTTCTTCAGTCGACTGATCGATCGAGTGATTTCATCAGTCGACTGATAACAGGTTTTCAGCCTGACTGAAACAAAAAAATCTGATTTTTAAACTGCTTTTAAAAATTGCAAACTAATTCAGAAAAATGTAAAACTTTGGAAAATGATTGTAGATATGATAATACACATGCTACAAAAACTGGTTTTTAAAAATCACCTCCCAAATGAGAAATCTTTTCATTTTACAAGATAGTCCAAAACATGAAAATGTAAACATACTTGTTTTAACATTTTGACTACACCATGTTTTGAAACTTCATAAAGTGATTTTATAGACTTAATAGAAGATGTATATTATGATTGTTAAGTCTATAAACTAGAATACAATATTTTCACATATAATCATGAAATAAATATATATATATATATATATATATATATATATATATATATATATATAT
>NC_033797.1:119870044-119873150 GCF_001876935.1 Asparagus officinalis
CCCGGAGGGGCTCGGCTCAACCCGAGCCACCTCAGGGTGGCTCGGCCCAAGCCGAGCCACCTTGAGATGGTTCGGTTTCGGCCGAGCCCCTCCGGGTGTTGTTCGTTCCGTTGGTTGTTTCCGGTTCCGGTTCTGTCCGTGATTCGGTTGTGGTTCTGTTGTGAACTTTGATTTGTTCGGGATCTTGATTTGGAAGTCTGGATCCCGATTAGGCAGTAAATCGGCTTTTGAGTTTGAGTTCGAAACTGATCTTGATTCGATCGTGATTTGTCCGAGTCTGTTCCCGGTTGGATAACTCGTTGATTCTTTAACACTTGGCTTGATTCTGCATGCGTATGGGTGCATTTTGTCGCTTGCGTGCGATTCGTCGATCTCGTCGCCTCGTTGGTTCGTCGGTTTGTGCCGAGCTATGTTAGGGGACCTATAAGCAATTTTATATGCCTACAGATACCCCCTCCAAAGTATTTCAGTCTCGTTCTTTTATAGGAGAGTCTGGAATACTTTGGATATGATTGTCCCCACCTTCAGTCGGTGTAACGGGACCTTGGAATGATCTCCGTTCTTGATTCCTTCAATCTTCCAGGCTATTCGGTGCTTTGTCGAATATCTGTAAGAATTCCGGTGCTGCATTTATTGTCTGACCGTTGTCGGAATTTTAAACCTGGAGTTGATTCCTGATCTTTTAGCTAAACATCGATTGTTGGCATCGAGTCTTTATTTGCAACGCGTTGTCCGGCGTAGTGTTGTTGAGTTATCCTTAAGAATATTTATAAAAACATATTCTCCAGGAACTTCTCAAACCAAAAATAGGGAATAGTTTATACTCATATACCTTATTGGAGTGATTTCTGTGCCTAAATGAGCTGAACCGGCTTAAAATGAGCAAAAAAAAAGGCAGTAAATCGGCTCAAAAAATCCTCCGACTCTTCCGAACATATGGGAGAGGAGTGAGTGAATGATGGGCTAAATCGTCGTTCGATTTGAAGTCGTTTCGATGCTCGGTTCGGCTTCAATCTGGATTTTGGTTCGAACTGGATCCGGTCCGGTTCGGTTCGGTTTGGTTCAACCCGGTTCACCCTATAAAAAGGGTTTTTTTTCTTTTCTTTTCCTCCACCTAGGGCCGGCCCCCCTCTTGCCTCCTTTTTTGCTTTTCTCTTCCCTCGAGCGTCCGATCTCCTTAAAAACTTGATATTCGTCTTAGATCTAGTACTCCTTTTGATCCTTGACTGAAAAATCCTTCGAAACTTCCATTTTTGGAATTTCTCTCAGGCCCCTCGAGCGTGTGGTTCGAGCACTTTCAAGATCTAGTTTTTGTCGGATCCTCGAGCCTTTCCTCAGGTATATCCTTCATAATTTCAACATTTTTTATGCTTTATTCAATTTATGAATTTGTGGGACCACGGGTGAGGGTTCGGATTATAATTTGGCGCCTCGAGCTTATCTTTTAGGGGATAAAAATGTGATCTTTTTTTTTTTAGATCTGACCTCTTGATTTCTTTTGTAGGCCATTATGTCGCGAGTCTCGAGAGGTCGTTTTCCTGCTGCATCGGCTGATGGCGTGCTTCCCTCATATGCTGGTGAGCTACTTTTTTTTTTTGGCATATTCGCAAATTTACAAATTAGTCCTCTTTTTTCTGGATATTCGCAAATTGGTTCCTTTTACCCCCGTTGTTCTCCTTGGTGAGGCAACCGGGAAAAGCCTTGATTCTCCTTGCTAAGGATCGACGCTTTAAAGGCGGAAGTTTTACAGATTAGCACTTTTTTCTAAAAATTTGCAAATTAGTCCTTTTACCCCATTTTGCTCTCCTTGGTGAGGCGATCGGGAAAGGCTAATCAAACCCGTTGAAGGCTGGCGGTTTGCCAAAAATCCGCATGAGTATTTATTGGTCATCATTTCGAAACGGAAGGTGAGGGAACCATATAAAGATAAAGACAAAACAATCAGGTCCACTAAAGAGAAATCAGCAATGTCGAAGTTTCAGCAAATAAAATCATACATCAAGCCATAAGGGCTAAAGACGCCCCCTTTGGGGCTGACTAAACTCAGACGCTTCTCATCATAAGCTCGCCTAAGCTCCTTTTTTTCCTGTAACTCAGCTCTGATAGACTCTTCGTTCGCGGCTAAAGTTCTCACATCAATCTCTTACTCTGTCTCAGCCGGAGTGGTCTGCTTCAAAGGACTTCAGCTCATCAGATAAAGCAGCATGTGCTGCTGATTTCTGCATCTTCGCGTCTTCCTTCCTCACGGAGGTTGCTCGTCGGAAGCTGATCTATCTGAGAATCAATGCTCCTCAAGTAAAGATGATCTAGTGGCAAGGGTCAGGCCTCAACTCGATCTATTCGGCCCCGGACCTGAAATCTCGAGCTCGGCAACCATCCGATACGGTGCGCCATGTCTGTAAGCGAGCATCTCAACTCGGCAGCAATGAATGAAGAGGCACCTGGCATCCCCAGGAGCTCATTGAAAACATCTTTGAAGCTCACGCTCTAAGCGATCAAGGTCATCAACCATACCGTCGCCAGATCCCCGGGTGATCATATTGTCCCCTCATCAAATTTATCCTTGGATCAAGGTAGGGTTTAAACTGGCGAAGAGGAAAGTCTTCGTGGAGGAGTTTGCCAATTATAGCATTTCAGGTTAGGGGAATAAGAGTGGATTCTACGCTGATAAATGATCTTCAGGGGTCATTGCCTGATAACAACTCTTTAACGAGACATGAAAGCTGAGAAGAAGCCCCTACACAAAAGAAGAGAAATTCGTTCAGAAAGCCTCAATGAGGAAAGAAGGCATTACTCAGTATTGAAATTATACCCTCCTTCCCCCGAGTCACTGGGTGGTGAAGATGTAACGGCTTAGCTGCATCGACTGGGTGGAGTGGTCGCACAGCCGCTCAACAGGGTCCAGTTAGCGAAAGCTCCTGTTAGCACAGGAACAGAAAATTTCATATTATAGTTGCATTAGTCAAAGGAGGGGCTAGTCCTATAGTGTAGCTTGAGAAGAGGCACACACCTTCAAAAATAACCGTTCCCGGGGAGTCTGGGCAGGAGTACAGATCAGGAAACATATCTGAGGGCTGACCAGTCGATCTGAGAGAATCAAGCTTTT
>NC_033797.1:119874150-119890501 GCF_001876935.1 Asparagus officinalis
GATGTTACTCGCCTCCGGTGAGAAACAAGCTCCTAGATCTGCAGGAGATTGATCCCCTTCGCTGAAATCCGACAAATCCCGCTAAAAACCCTTTGCAACTCCTCCAAAATCACCAACAACGAAAATCTAGGGTTTGAGGGGGAAGAGGGGGCTAGGGTTTCCGATTTCAGATCCAAGAGGGGCTCTCTCGGGTACATTAGCCTATATACCAACTCACAAACCCGACCGAAACCCGTTTGAACCCGAACCTGAGAAAACTCTCTGACCGCTGTGCGGTCGACCGATGCGGTCGACCGTCGCGGTCGACCGTCGCGGCCCAAAGAAAGCCTGCTGCTCGAAAAATTTACATGCTGGACATATGACTCGATTTCTCTCACATAGAATATATATATGATTATTTATCATAAGAGAATTATTCACTATTAATAATTCACATATATTCATTATAGAAATGTTGGGGTTTTACATACTTGAAAGGTATGAACGCATTTAAATCAACTTATATATATTTTATGAGTTTTTGCAAACATGTTTATGCCAATCATGTCAATAACTAGGGTTTAAGTGAGAATTTTTTATTAATTAGGATGTTAACCCTAATTAGATTAAATCAAGAGTTTGATTTTTGTTGAGATGATCTTCTGTTATTTAATGTTCATATTTTTAATCTTGTTATATATATCATGATGATATAATAATTTTTTTTAAAATAAAGTTACAAGTTATGCAAACCCGAAAACTCGAGAACCAGGGTCTGCTCTGGTCGGTCGACCGGCGCCCTAGGAGCGGTCAACCAGTAAAGTCCTGTGTGTGCATGTTGTGCATAATGCTCTGTTCGGTCGATCGATGGTTTAGGGGCGGTCGACCGACCTGGGTCATTTTTAGTATGTAGTTTGGTTGATTTTCTTGCTATTTTGGTTGCGTTTGCCACGTTCGAGCCGCACTACTTTGCATGTACAGTTATGAGTACACACGTATAGTGTCGTAGCTCACACATGAGTAGCGCAAAGGGGATTTTGATAAATGTTTAGCTGATTACACTTGAGTTAGAGGATATCGTTGATGAGCATAGCTCGGTACTATATGGGATAGTGCATCGATATACCAGAGATACACAGTTTATACACTTGATGGATATCGTTGATGAGCTCAGTTCAGTATTACGTGTGGTAGTGTATCGATATTGTATTTGTACATGCCATTGAGTTGGGTTTAGATGCTTTATCTAGCAGTCCGTCCGCACGAGGGTGCGATGAGGCTTGTGAGCCGTCTTTTAGGATACCTATATGGTAGGCTGTCCCGCACTCATATTATGCCATGAGATCATGATGAGACTAATGAGCAGTGTACACTGTTTAGGATACTGATTGGGTAGTCCGTTGCGCATGATAATTCAATGAATCAGAATCTTACAAGGATTTTCATGGAGATGAGTTTTTGATAGCCAGAGTTCTTAGTGGAAGCCAAATGTGAAATAACTCATTGTTGAACTATATATAACCGAGATACTCTACTCTTGTGAGTATGTGGGATTATATGCTGATATTTATTTTATCTTCCAAGTGATAGTGAAAGATATTATAAATACGATACTATGATGTCTTTTATTTTCATGTATTGCTTTATTTTATTTTAGGTTAGGATTAAAGATTAGCGTTTCACAATTTAAGTCATATGGTATATACATGAGGGTTTCCTTGTTTGGATTATTTCACTCGATGTACTAGTCTCATGTTGTGGATTTCTATTGTTGATTTCATTTAGATTGTTTATCTCTAGTTCGGTATTAATGTTTAGATGTTTATAATTCGGGAATTATGATATATACATGAGCATTTCCTTATTTGGATTATTTAGCTCGACGTACCACGTCTCGTCTTATAGGTGCTAAATGTTAATTTCATTAGATATGGGGGAAATGATCTAAGCAGACTATACTTAATAAATAGAGCCTCCACTTCATCTAGCACCCCTTCCCCTGGGGGCGGATGGAGGTGATCTTGCTATAGCGTTCTGATGCTTTTGTTGTTGTTCTTTTTCTTTTAAAACTTCCTTTCAAGTAACTCGGAATTTTGGAGAGCCGCAGGATGACGGAGTTCTTACATAGTCGCCATCACACGAATCATTATTCGAAGCTCCACCGTAGTTTTATATTTTTGTTCAAACATTAGAGTTTATTTCCATATTGTAAAGGAAATGTTCCTTAGTACGATTACTAGTTTTGATTTATGTTGAGACAGTTTTATTACTTCAGATATATTATAGTTGAGCCATAAAATTTATTTATGAGATAGCTTCTTCTTTATCATGTCTACTATTCCATTTCTTTGCATGTTTTGTACATACGCTTTTATTTGATTCCACTAGAGGATACTACTGTGATTGGTGAAACGTGTTATTACACAGTGTGAGTGCATGACAGGTTTGACATCTCTGGTTTCACCTTGGACTGCAGTGATGCGGCATAAACATGTACCAAAAATATTGTAAGTGCACAACCGTGTCAAGTTATAGTATACATATATCGATCCACGAGGAAGGTGTTTTGTAGGAGAAAATATAAAATCGGTTCTTATGTTGTGTGCGTGACAAATAGGAATGATGAGTGAATGTGATTGTGGAGAGATGGAGAGACTGAAAATGATAGTGTAAATGAATATATTTGAGAGTGAAAGTGATAATATAAATGTGATCAACAAGGCAAGAAGGAAAAATCAAGGACAAATAAAAATAAAAAATGTAAAGATAGCAGATTTAATTAAAGATATGGGTAATCTAGAATTGAATCCACTTCTTATAAAAAGGTGATTCCCTAGAGGGTTCTAGTCTAAAAGCGAATCAAAGAAAATAAAAATAAACAAAAAGAAAAACTAAACCCAAGAGGGTTCTAGCCTCAAGGTGAATAGTGCAAGAAATTAAAATCTAACTACAAAATAAATTATAAAATCTAAACTACAAAATAAATTACAAGAATTAAATAGAAGAAAATAAATTTACTTTATAAGCATGAAATAAATCTAATCTATAAGCATGAAATAAATCTAAGGCAAGAGGGTTCTAGCCTCTTGGCTATTTAAACAAAAAAAAATAAAATCTAATTACAAGCATGAAAATAAATCTAAACTAATCAGCAATAAAAGAGAAATAATAAAAACAAACCTTAAAATTAATCTTCATCTTCATCTTCATCTTCATCATCCAACAAAGAGAAGAAGAGAAAAATTTAAAGTGGTGAAAAAAAATATTTTATTAATTATAACAAAAAGTTATAAATTTGGAAGGCCTTCTCAATTAAGAGTAGCCCTCCTCTCCAAAAGGAGTTACAAAAATTTTTACACCTCTAATCCCTCATTCTTAACCCCTATTTATAGTAAACATCAGTGAATGAGAGCCCTTGGATCAAACTTGAGCCCCAAGAATGCAATTTCGACCGTTGATGAAATCTGGATGACTTCGCATCAATACAGGCATCGATGCCCGCATCGATACTGGCATCGATGCTCGAATAAAAATTCTAACTTCACAGTTGGCTTCATCTCGTCGAGATAGGTGATTTTCATATATTATATGTTAAATTCCGCCTTCCGGATTGGGAGATATCGTCGTTTCTTTGCGGCCAACTATTTTGAATATATTTTTTTCATATTTAATTTTTTTTATTTTCTCCGGCTTCTACAGGCTACTCGGCTTGATTCTGGGCTTGGGCTTTTTGACTCTTGCTTGTGTTCTTCATTTAATTCATGGGTTTTTGTTGAGATAAGAGATCTTGGGCTTTATTCTTCACTAACCTGTAATTAAAGATAAAAATAATTATTAATGGCATATTTATTCATATAAAATAGATACTGAAGGTATAAAAGTGTAATAAAATGTGATTATCAAATACTCCCACACCTAAACTTTTGCTAGTCTTCTAGCAAAGAAAGAAAAATAAAAGAAGACCTAACTCACTTTCACAAGAATCGTGGTTGTATTTAGCGCATACAACAAGCCTTGAAACCCCTAGGTTACCCTAGTAGAGGAGTTGTAGTCTCGTGAGGGTTTGCAGTGAATATACCCACAAAATTTGGTCTACTTTCCAAATTAAAGAAGTCAGTAAATAACTAAATTCACTTGATAACTTTAGACAATCTAATTGAAGCTAGTTATCACTCAAGAAAACGTCTTTATAAATAACTTGAAGGTAAATTTCCTAGAAAATATTCTCATTATAGCAATAGAAAACCAAGCCAAACTTAGAAATTTAATTTAAAAGTTTTGAAAAGAACATGCTAACTCTTTGTTTTAAATAATTTTCAAGTTGCTTGATTTAAAATATTTTCCAAGATCATAGGAAATACTCCTTGGGCTTAATTACTCGGTCAACTTAGGCTTTATAAGATAGAATCACCTTGAATTTAAAAGTTTTTTTTCTTTTGGTGCCCATTTTTTGCAATTTTTTTATATGTATATGTATATATATTCTGAAAAATATGTAAGTCAAGACACATTGAAAAATTATTTTTAACTCTAAGCTAAGCATGCATAAATTCCATTATTTTAAATAAAAATCTAAGTTAAGGCTTAAGTGAAGTATACTACTTTGAAAATTATTTCTTAAGAAATTTATTTAGAGTTATCATAAAAGGTAAACTTGAGTAAATAACAAACTAGAGATTAGAAAATTTAAAATTTATCAAATAAATCAATTATTACATAACTCTATCAATTTGATAAATGACGATATTTTTATAAAAAAATTTTAAGGAAAAGGAAAAAATGACAAAAATGCAACTAAAAATGTAAAATAAAGAGAAAAAAATAACTAATTCCCACTCCATACCTAAATTTTGCATTGTCCTCAATGCAAACTCCATGATGCATAAAGTAAAGCAGATAAGAAGTTAAGTGCTTACATTTGATCAGCTGATAAAAATCTACAATTACCTTTGATCTGAGGAGGATATAAAAAAAAATTTATTATTCTCTTCTTTTTTTTTCTTTTTTTTTACAACTGAACAAGAAACTCTCAAATGAGAGAAGAATAAATTCTTTTTATTATTCTAAAATAAACAAAACAAATAATGTAGAATGAAGTGTTCAACACGAAGAGCTCGAATTCTACATTAAATCCTACCTTATTGTTAAAAATTCTTCCCCGGATTTTAAATAAATTCAGAATGATATAATCAATAATGTGAAATTCCAAGCATTTCGAGGTGTTTAATAATTCTTGCAACAAAGTAAGGTATGTATTATTGGTGTCATACATTTTGCATTTCTTAATGAACTTAGACTCTTGTACTGTGAAGTTTTGTTTTCTAACAACTAATTCTTCTGTAGAGTTCTGAAAATTTAGTTGTTGGTTATTCTCTAAGAATCTAAGTTCATCAAGAAAGAGTTCTTCAAAATTTAATTCCAAGCAGCAAATGTTTAACACAGTTTCATTATTCTCAAGGACCTGATCTGCTTCTTCTAAAAACTCAAACTCTTCATAAAAATTTTCCTCAAAACTTAAATCAGACTCTTCTTCTTCTTCTTCTTCTTCTGATCTTTCCTGAATATAATTTATTTCTAAAGGCTGATTATTTGGCTGGTCCCCTGGATTAAAAATGTTAAGATCAGCAGTCAAATTCCCAAAGGACAGCTTCATTTGACCAGTTCTACAGTTGATGAGAGCATTAGAAGTGGCTAAGAAAGGTCGTCCTAAAATGACATGTGTCTGTCCTTTGGGATTGGAAACAGGCTGTGTTTCCAAGACTACAAAATCTACTAGAAAAATAAAATCTCCAACCTTAATAAGAACATCCTCTAACTCACCCATAGGGTCCTTAACAGATCTATCAGCCAACTGTAAGGTGCATCTGGTTAGGTTCAGTACACCTAGACCCAATTGCTGGTAGACTGAATATGGAAGCAAATTGACACTGGCCCCTAAGTCTAAAAACGCCTTATCAATGTGAGTATTACCAATGATACATGAAAGGATGGGGGAACCTGGATCTTTACGTTTCAAAGGTATGGGATTTGACAGCATTTCACTGATATTGGCGGCTAAAAAGACTTTCTTTGGAACATTTATTCTCCTCTTCTTAGTGCATAATTATTTTAAAAATTTAGCATAAGATGGAATTTGTTCAATTACATCTAAGAGAGGAATGTTGACCTTAACCTGCTTGAATGTTTCTAGGATATTCTCCTCCCGAGGAGAGTGTTTCCTAGGCCTGAGTCTATCTGGAAAAGGAGCAACTGGTCTAAATCTAAAAGCAGGCTCAGGTTCAGGTTCAGGTTCTTGGTCATCTAAGGGGGGTGATTGTTGAATAGATTCATCAGAAGGAGAAGGAATTTGTATTGGATCAAAAGTTTGACTTGGAGGAGTTCTTACTTGATTATCGACCTGTCTACCTGACCGAAGTGAATGGATTGCATTCACTTGAGCTTCATAGGATGAACTGTATCCTGTGTCTTTAGGGTTGACCACGGGTTGACTCGAAAATTTTCCTTTGTCTCTTTCACTCACGGCACTAGCTAGTTGACCAAGTTGGGATTCGAATCTAGCTATAGCTTAAGTGTTGGAGTTGAGCATTTGTCCAGTTGATTGCATGAAGGAATTCAGAGTGCTAGATGTTTGAGTCAACATATTCGTGGTTTGAGTGGAGGCCTTAATTATGGTTTCCAAACCTCTTTCCAAGACATTGAGACGGTTATCCTGATCTGGATTGTGATGAGATTTTGATACGGCAGATTGGATTGTTAAAATTGTGGATGAGAATTGAAAGGAACTGTGTTTCCCCTAGAAAAATATTGGGTCGAAGCGGGAGTGAAGTTTTGAGTTCCGAGAGAATTTCCTTGATTCCATACAAAGTTAGGATGATTTTTCCAACCTGAATTATAGGTTGGAGAAAATGGATCATTTCTAGGACGCTGGAATATAGCGTTCATCTGTTCTAATACATGGTTGTTTCCTAAGAGAGGATATTCCTCTAAAACGTGGGTAGGAGACTGACAATTATGACATCCTGGGGCAGAAACATGATTGATTTGAGCTAGTGCTCGTTCCTTAATTTCTAAGGCTTCTAACCTCCGCAGAATTGTCGTCATCTTCGCTTCAGAAGTAATGTTTGACTCCAATGAAAGACCACTAGACTTAGAATGGGGAACTGATGAAACCCTGTCATCACAGTGTTCCCATTGTATTATTTTCTCGGATAGACTCTCTAGAAATTCCCAAGCTTCGTCGGCATTTTTCCTCATAAAATCCCCGTGGCACATTGATTCTAAGGATGTTTTTGCGGAATAATCTAATCCCTTATAAATTATTTGGCACAATCGCCATTTTTCTAAACCGTGATGAGGACATTGGATGAGAAGATCTTTAAATCGGTCAAAATACTTCTAAAAAGGTTCTCCTGGGACAATTTTAAAATTCATGATGTTGTTTCTTAGCTTCACCGTTTTATGGATAGGAAAAAATTTCTTAAGAAAAACAATGATAAATTCCTCCCAAGTAGTGATGGAATTTACGGGTAAGCTATACAGCCATTGTTTTGCTTTGTCTTTGAGAGCAAATGGAATAAATCTGAGTTTGATCGCATCTTCTATTAATTCTCTCATTTTAATCATAATACACACTTCCTCAAATTCTGAGATAAAAATATATGCATCTTCTGTTTCATTTCCAAGGAATTTAGGAAGCATGTTTATGTAATGCGGTCTAAGCTCAAAATTTATTCCATTTGTTTCGAGGAGCCTAATGCAAGAGGGGATTGCATTCCTAATGGGATAGAACATATCTTGAAGAACGGGTGGAATAGGATGCTCCATTTCTATGATTGGTTCAAAGCGAATTAATCGATGTGTATTATCTCTAATCCACGGTTGCATACACCAAAACTATTTCTTTTTATACTTTTTTTTATTATAAAAGTTAGTTTTTTTAATGAGGAGAGAATGGAAAAAGAGGAAAGATCCTAACTAAACAAATCAAAATCAATCACTTTTCAATCACTCTAACTCTAGGGTTAAGCCTAACTCAACTAGACTAGCTCCTAACCAAAAACTCCTAAAGTGAAAAGATTAAAGTTTTACCCGGGTAGTTAGCTAGGTAAGGATAGTACTAGAGGGTGATCAGAGATCAATTAAGTACCTCGTTCCTTACGGAGCGCTTTATGCAACCCCTAAACCTTATCTTAGATACCAACTAATCCAAGAAAACTTAAACCGGTTCACTTAAGGATTCTTTGTTCCTTATTGAGTTCGAATCCTTAGGGTCAACGTCAAATGAGTTTTATTAGGCTTGGGTGGTGTAGTGAGTAATTTGTGATTTTTGGGCTAAGGGAAGGGTAATGAAATCCCTCACCTTATCTTGAATATGATGTTTTGCCCTTAAAAATATTTTTAAGTATGTGCCAAATCAAGATGCTCAAATCACTTGGTGAATTCCTACTAACAATATGAAATGCAACCCTATGAATTAAAACCAACTAAAAAGGATGGAAAAAACATCTTTATTTTAATTAGGGTTAACAATCAAACAAATGAGAAGGGGGAAATTATTTGAATTTATTATCTTGTTAGTAAATGTTAAAGTGGAGGGTGAATTTTATTATGGTTAACAAAAATAAAATCTCTTTTTTTAAGTCCTAATTGTCTCTAATTGTGAAGAAGTAGCTAAAAGGGTGGAATTAAAAATTCTAGAAAGAAGAATTACCTACAAGCAAATCTTCAAATCCTAGTTCTCCAATCCGCGATCTTCAAGCTCCAAGCGTTTCATTCACAATAAATACACAAGTTTGTTTGTGGGAAATTTTGTAATAAAAAGAATATAAGGAAAGAATTGCGTTTGATTTTATTCTCTCTAACTGCTTAGAAAAAGAATGATTACAACTCTCTCAACTCTCGATTACAATTTGGATTCCTGGTTACAAAAGAGAAGAGAATGATCTGGATTCTCCCCTTTGTTTAATTCTGGGTTCTTCACGGTAGCGATGAGATGCCTCCCTCGAATGCTTGCGTCGAGTTTGCTTCTCGTTGACGATCCGAATATCTATACTTCACTGGAACAACTGTCTTGGCCGGTTGATAACTCTTGTCGAGTTTTGTGACTCAGAACAAGTAATAAACTCTAATGACAGAGTTGTTCGAACCGAAAATAATTCAGTTGATAAGCCAAATATCGATGGTTTAGAGATCCTCCGTTTGTTGATTTCCCAGACTGTGTAAGGAGTCAATCCTCCTTTTTCTGATTCTGGAAGATTTGATCGAAAGATCCCCCTCCGATTAATGAAAAGAAATCTCTCTTGATCTGATTATCAAAAATCCGATCTCCCCAATCCAAAAAGAGATCCTTTACTCTGTTGAGTTTGTTGCTATTTATAGGGGGATTAGGGGTGTAACTGCCCCCATAATCCGCGCCTAAATGGGGGTTTAGTTACCCCATTAGTCGGGTGTAACAACCCACTAAAGCCACTCCTCAAATCGTGGGTGAAGAACAGCTTCGAAGTTGTTACGATCACGTTTGAATGAGTCAGAACCTTGACCTGCGTTCTGGCGGTGATTGAGCTGCGTTTGGCAGCGACTGACGGGCTGCGTTGGGCAGTGATGGATGAGTTGCGTCGGCAGCGGTTGATAAGCTGCGTTGGGCAGCGGTTGATAAGCTGCGTTGGGCAGCGGTTGATAAGCTGCGTTGGGCAGCGGTTGATAAGCTGCGTTGGGCAGCGGTTGATAAGCTGCGTTGGGCAGCGGTTGATAAGCTGCGTTGGGCAGCGGTTGATAAGCTGCGTTGGGCAGCGGTTGATAAGCTGCGTTGGGCAGCGGTTGATAAGCTGCGTTGGGCAGCGGTTGATAAGCTGCGTTGGGCAGCGGTTGATAAGCTGCGTTGGGCAGCGGTTGATAAGCTGCGTTGGGCAGCGGTTGATAAGCTGCGTTGGGCAGCGGTTGATAAGCTGCATTGGGCAGCGGTTGATAAGCTGCGTTGGGCAGCGGTTGATAAGCTGCATTGGGCAGCGGTTGATAAGCTGCGTTGGGCAGCGGTTGATAAGCTCTTATCGCTCTATTGACGAGAGTCGATAAGGTAGAAGTGTTGCGTTCAGGGCAACTTTGAGGACTTATCGCTCTATTGACGAGAGTCGATAAGGTAGAAGTGTTGCGTTCAGGGCAACTTTGAGGACTTATCGCTCTATTGACGAGAGTCGATAAGGTAGAAGTGTTGCGTTCAGGGCAACTTTGAGGACTTATCGCTCTATTGACGAGAGTCGATAAGGTAGAAGTGTTGCGTTCAGGGCAACTTTGAGGACTTATCGCTCTATTGACGAGAGTCGATAAGGTAGAAGTGTTGCGTTCAGGGCAACTTTGAGGACTTATCGCTCTATTGACGAGAGTCGATAAGGTAGAAGTGTTGCGTTCAGGGCAACTTTGAGGACTTATCGCTCTATTGACGAGAGTCGATAAGGTAGAAGTGTTGCGTTCAGGGCAACTTTGAGGACTTATCGCTCTATTGACGAGAGTCGATAAGGTAGAAGTGTTGCGTTCAGGGCAACTTTGAGGACTTATCGCTCTATTGACGAGAGTCGATAAGGTAGAAGTGTTGCGTTCAGGGCAACTTTGAGGACTTATCGCTCTATTGACGAGAGTCGATAAGGTAGAAGTGTTGCGTTCAGGGCAACTTTGAGGACTTATCGCTCTATTGACGAGAGTCGATAAGGTAGAAGTGTTGCGTTCAGGGCAACTTTGAGGACTTATCGCTCTATTGACGAGAGTCGATAAGGTAGAAGTGTTGCGTTCAGGGCAACTTTGAGGACTTATCGCTCTATTGACGAGAGTCGATAAGGTAGAAGTGTTGCGTTCAGGGCAACTTTGAGGACTTATCGCTCTATTGACGAGAGTCGATAAGGTAGAAGTGTTGCGTTCAGGGCAACTTTGAGGACTTATCGCTCTATTGACGAGAGTCGATAAGGTAGAAGTGTTGCGTTCAGGGCAACTTTGAGGACTTATCGCTCTATTGACGAGAGTCGATAAGGTAGAAGTGTTGCGTTCAGGGCAACTTTGAGGACTTATCGCTCTATTGACGAGAGTCGATAAGGTAGAAGTGTTGCGTTCAGGGCAACTTTGAGGACTTATCGCTCTATTGACGAGAGTCGATAAGGTAGAAGTGTTGCGTTCAGGGCAACTTTGAGGACTTATCGCTCTATTGACGAGAGTCGATAAGGTAGAAGTGTTGCGTTCAGGGCAACTTTGAGGACTTATCGCTCTATTGACGAGAGTCGATAAGGTAGAAGTGTTGCGTTCAGGGCAACTTTGAGGACTTATCGCTCTATTGACGAGAGTCGATAAGGTAGAAGTGTTGCGTTCAGGGCAACTTTGAGGACTTATCGCTCTATTGACGAGAGTCGATAAGGTAGAAGTGTTGCGTTCAGGGCAACTTTGAGGACTTATCGCTCTATTGACGAGAGTCGATAAGGTAGAAGTGTTGCGTTCAGGGCAACTTTGAGGACTTATCGCTCTATTGACGAGAGTCGATAAGGTAGAAGTGTTGCGTTCAGGGCAACTTTGAGGACTTATCGCTCTATTGACGAGAGTCGATAAGGTAGAAGTGTTGCGTTCAGGGCAACTTTGAGGACTTATCGCTCTATTGACGAGAGTCGATAAGGTAGAAGTGTTGCGTTCAGGGCAACTTTGAGGACTTATCGCTCTATTGACGAGAGTCGATAAGGTAGAAGTGTTGCGTTCAGGGCAACTTTGAGGACTTATCGCTCTATTGACGAGAGTCGATAAGGTAGAAGTGTTGCGTTCAGGGCAACTTTGAGGACTTATCGCTCTATTGACGAGAGTCGATAAGGTAGAAGTGTTGCGTTCAGGGCAACTTTGAGGACTTATCGCTCTATTGACGAGAGTCGATAAGGTAGAAGTGTTGCGTTCAGGGCAACTTTGAGGACTTATCGCTCTATTGACGAGAGTCGATAAGGTAGAAGTGTTGCGTTCAGGGCAACTTTGAGGACTTATCGCTCTATTGACGAGAGTCGATAAGGTAGAAGTGTTGCGTTCAGGGCAACTTTGAGGACTTATCGCTCTATTGACGAGAGTCGATAAGGTAGAAGTGTTGCGTTCAGGGCAACTTTGAGGACTTATCGCTCTATTGACGAGAGTCGATAAGGTAGAAGTGTTGCGTTCAGGGCAACTTTGAGGACTTATCGCTCTATTGACGAGAGTCGATAAGGTAGAAGTGTTGCGTTCAGGGCAACTTTGAGGACTTATCGCTCTATTGACGAGAGTCGATAAGGTAGAAGTGTTGCGTTCAGGGCAACTTTGAGGACTTATCGCTCTATTGACGAGAGTCGATAAGGTAGAAGTGTTGCGTTCAGGGCAACTTTGAGGACTTATCGCTCTATTGACGAGAGTCGATAAGGTAGAAGTGTTGCGTTCAGGGCAACTTTGAGGACTTATCGCTCTATTGACGAGAGTCGATAAGGTAGAAGTGTTGCGTTCAGGGCAACTTTGAGGACTTATCGCTCTATTGACGAGAGTCGATAAGGTAGAAGTGTTGCGTTCAGGGCAACTTTGAGGACTTATCGCTCTATTGACGAGAGTCGATAAGGTAGAAGTGTTGCGTTCAGGGCAACTTTGAGGACTTATCGCTCTATTGACGAGAGTCGATAAGGTAGAAGTGTTGCGTTCAGGGCAACTTTGAGGACTTATCGCTCTATTGACGAGAGTCGATAAGGTAGAAGTGTTGCGTTCAGGGCAACTTTGAGGACTTATCGCTCTATTGACGAGAGTCGATAAGGTAGAAGTGTTGCGTTCAGGGCAACTTTGAGGACTTATCGCTCTATTGACGAGAGTCGATAAGGTAGAAGTGTTGCGTTCAGGGCAACTTTGAGGACTTATCGCTCTATTGACGAGAGTCGATAAGGTAGAAGTGTTGCGTTCAGGGCAACTTTGAGGACTTATCGCTCTATTGACGAGAGTCGATAAGGTAGAAGTGTTGCGTTCAGGGCAACTTTGAGGACTTATCGCTCTATTGACGAGAGTCGATAAGGTAGAAGTGTTGCGTTCAGGGCAACTTTGAGGACTTATCGCTCTATTGACGAGAGTCGATAAGGTAGAAGTGTTGCGTTCAGGGCAACTTTGAGGACTTATCGCTCTATTGACGAGAGTCGATAAGGTAGAAGTGTTGCGTTCAGGGCAACTTTGAGGACTTATCGCTCTATTGACGAGAGTCGATAAGGTAGAAGTGTTGCGTTCAGGGCAACTTTGAGGACTTATCGCTCTATTGACGAGAGTCGATAAGGTAGAAGTGTTGCGTTCAGGGCAACTTTGAGGACTTATCGCTCTATTGACGAGAGTCGATAAGGTAGAAGTGTTGCGTTCAGGGCAACTTTGAGGACTTATCGCTCTATTGACGAGAGTCGATAAGGTAGAAGTGTTGCGTTCAGGGCAACTTTGAGGACTTATCGCTCTATTGACGAGAGTCGATAAGGTAGAAGTGTTGCGTTCAGGGCAACTTTGAGGACTTATCGCTCTATTGACGAGAGTCGATAAGGTAGAAGTGTTGCGTTCAGGGCAACTTTGAGGACTTATCGCTCTATTGACGAGAGTCGATAAGGTAGAAGTGTTGCGTTCAGGGCAACTTTGAGGACTTATCGCTCTATTGACGAGAGTCGATAAGGTAGAAGTGTTGCGTTCAGGGCAACTTTGAGGACTTATCGCTCTATTGACGAGAGTCGATAAGGTAGAAGTGTTGCGTTCAGGGCAACTTTGAGGACTTATCGCTCTATTGACGAGAGTCGATAAGGTAGAAGTGTTGCGTTCAGGGCAACTTTGAGGACTTATCGCTCTATTGACGAGAGTCGATAAGGTAGAAGTGTTGCGTTCAGGGCAACTTTGAGGACTTATCGCTCTATTGACGAGAGTCGATAAGGTAGAAGTGTTGCGTTCAGGGCAACTTTGAGGACTTATCGCTCTATTGACGAGAGTCGATAAGGTAGAAGTGTTGCGTTCAGGGCAACTTTGAGGACTTATCGCTCTATTGACGAGAGTCGATAAGGTAGAAGTGTTGCGTTCAGGGCAACTTTGAGGACTTATCGCTCTATTGACGAGAGTCGATAAGGTAGAAGTGTTGCGTTCAGGGCAACTTTGAGGACTTATCGCTCTATTGACGAGAGTCGATAAGGTAGAAGTGTTGCGTTCAGGGCAACTTTGAGGACTTATCGCTCTATTGACGAGAGTCGATAAGGTAGAAGTGTTGCGTTCAGGGCAACTTTGAGGACTTATCGCTCTATTGACGAGAGTCGATAAGGTAGAAGTGTTGCGTTCAGGGCAACTTTGAGGACTTATCGCTCTATTGACGAGAGTCGATAAGGTAGAAGTGTTGCGTTCAGGGCAACTTTGAGGACTTATCGCTCTATTGACGAGAGTCGATAAGGTAGAAGTGTTGCGTTCAGGGCAACTTTGAGGACTTATCGCTCTATTGACGAGAGTCGATAAGGTAGAAGTGTTGCGTTCAGGGCAACTTTGAGGACTTATCGCTCTATTGACGAGAGTCGATAAGGTAGAAGTGTTGCGTTCAGGGCAACTTTGAGGACTTATCGCTCTATTGACGAGAGTCGATAAGGTAGAAGTGTTGCGTTCAGGGCAACTTTGAGGACTTATCGCTCTATTGACGAGAGTCGATAAGGTAGAAGTGTTGCGTTCAGGGCAACTTTGAGGACTTATCGCTCTATTGACGAGAGTCGATAAGGTAGAAGTGTTGCGTTCAGGGCAACTTTGAGGACTTATCGCTCTATTGACGAGAGTCGATAAGGTAGAAGTGTTGCGTTCAGGGCAACTTTGAGGACTTATCGCTCTATTGACGAGAGTCGATAAGGTAGAAGTGTTGCGTTCAGGGCAACTTTGAGGACTTATCGCTCTATTGACGAGAGTCGATAAGGTAGAAGTGTTGCGTTCAGGGCAACTTTGAGGACTTATCGCTCTATTGACGAGAGTCGATAAGGTAGAAGTGTTGCGTTCAGGGCAACTTTGAGGACTTATCGCTCTATTGACGAGAGTCGATAAGGTAGAAGTGTTGCGTTCAGGGCAACTTTGAGGACTTATCGCTCTATTGACGAGAGTCGATAAGGTAGAAGTGTTGCGTTCAGGGCAACTTTGAGGACTTATCGCTCTATTGACGAGAGTCGATAAGGTAGAAGTGTTGCGTTCAGGGCAACTTTGAGGACTTATCGCTCTATTGACGAGAGTCGATAAGGTAGAAGTGTTGCGTTCAGGGCAACTTTGAGGACTTATCGCTCTATTGACGAGAGTCGATAAGGTAGAAGTGTTGCGTTCAGGGCAACTTTGAGGACTTATCGCTCTATTGACGAGAGTCGATAAGGTAGAAGTGTTGCGTTCAGGGCAACTTTGAGGACTTATCGCTCTATTGACGAGAGTCGATAAGGTAGAAGTGTTGCGTTCAGGGCAACTTTGAGGACTTATCGCTCTATTGACGAGAGTCGATAAGGTAGAAGTGTTGCGTTCAGGGCAACTTTGAGGACTTATCGCTCTATTGACGAGAGTCGATAAGGTAGAAGTGTTGCGTTCAGGGCAACTTTGAGGACTTATCGCTCTATTGACGAGAGTCGATAAGGTAGAAGTGTTGCGTTCAGGGCAACTTTGAGGACTTATCGCTCTATTGACGAGAGTCGATAAGGTAGAAGTGTTGCGTTCAGGGCAACTTTGAGGACTTATCGCTCTATTGACGAGAGTCGATAAGGTAGAAGTGTTGCGTTCAGGGCAACTTTGAGGACTTATCGCTCTATTGACGAGAGTCGATAAGGTAGAAGTGTTGCGTTCAGGGCAACTTTGAGGACTTATCGCTCTATTGACGAGAGTCGATAAGGTAGAAGTGTTGCGTTTGGAGCAACTTTGAGCACTTATCGCTCTATTGACGAGAGTCGATAAGGTAGAAGTGTTGCGTTAGGAGCAACTTTGAGGACTTATCGCTCTATTGACGAGAGTCGATAAGGTAGAAGTGTTGCGTTTGGAGCAACTTTGAGGACTTATAGAGTTCAAACCCTGTAGTATTAAAACCCATAATGGGTTTAATGCTGACATAAGGGATGTACAAAAGCAGCATATTTCCCAAGAATTCTACTTGTAGACCTGGGGGTACCCCCTGCGTTCATGTCCTTGAATTGGGTTGCGTATTTTTGAAAGAACGCACCTCCAAACTGCTGCGTTTGGGTCTGGTTCGCTTGCCTTTTGGACGCAGGGTCTTGTCATGCGTCTTATCAGAAGCCCAAGCGGCTATAATGATGACGAAGAGTCCCTATTAGGGCGGGAGTCTTGGAACTCTGCCCTTTCATTATAAATAGGGCTGATTAGTCATGTCAAGAGGCTTTAA
>NC_033797.1:119891501-119907688 GCF_001876935.1 Asparagus officinalis
GCGATCCGGAGGTGGTCGAAATCGTCATGGCCGATGCACCGCCCAAGAATACTGGGGGTGGCCCCACTATAAATAACAATGCTGGGGGTTGACCCACCAGTGATGACAACACTGGGGGTGGCTATATTATTCCTCTCGATAATTATCCAAAACAGGATACAGCTCAGGCCGAAAAGATGAAGGATCTCGAAAGAAAAATCGACGCCCTGATGTCTGCTCGGGAGGTGAAGAGGACCGGCATTCCGTGTCCTTACCCTGGGATTCGATCCCGTATCCGGCAAAGTTCAACCTCATCAACTTCACGCCGTTCAACGGGAAGGGCTCGCCCACTCAGCATCTGATTTATTTCAAGTCCCACTTGGGGGTGATCTCGGGCAACGAGCCTTTGATGGTTCGGTCATTCGTTGGCACCCTTCGCGGGCCCGCCTTCGATTGGTACCGCTGTCTCAAGCCCGGAAGCATCAACAGCTGGGAGGACTTGGAAAGCATGTTTCTCGCCCATTTCTTCGATGATGACACCGAGGTGTCGATCAGGACACTCTTCGACGAGAAACAAAAAGGCGGAGAGTCAGTGGATACCTTCATCAAACGCTTCCGCAATCAGGCAATGAACTGCAGGGATCCCGTCACGGAGGAATTCCTCTTGCAGACTTGTCAGAACAACTTGTCCATTAACATCTTGGACGTGATGGGAATAGAGCCACTCAACACCTGGAAAGAGTTAAGGGCTCGAGGAGAGCAGGCCGAACGATTCCTCAAAAGAAAGAAAGCCGAGAGGAGCCAACTGATGGTCAACCCTCTGGATTCAGATCTCGTACCTCATGATGAAGGGGACGCACCTGCAACTGTTATTGACGATAATCAAACGTCGCAACAGCAGTCCTGGGAACAGCAGGAGAATTCGGACGAGGAGCTCCAAAACGAGTACTCGTTCAAAGACGAAGACGTTCCAGCTATCTTCGAGACCCTTCTCGAAAACAACAAAATCAAACTCCCGCCCATCACGCATCAGGAGGAAGATGACGATTCTGCGGATCCAACGTACTGCGAGTACCACAGGAGGATCCTCCATCCCACCAAGGATTGCTTTGCTCTCAAGAATAGCATCCAGACCTTGGTTGAAGCCGGCGTTATAACGCTAGGGTAAGCCAATTGAAAACGGCCATACTCCGAAGAGTACATGAGTATAAACTGCTTCTCACTACTCCGAAGAGTACATGAGTATAAACTGCTTCTCAACACTCCGACGAGTATACGAGTATAAACTGCTTCTCAAACTCCGACGAGTATACGAGTATAAACTGCTTCTCAAACTCCGATAAGTATAAGAGTATAAACTGCTTCTTACGACTCCAAAGAGTATACGAGTATAAACTGTTTCTCATTCCTCCTACCGGTATAAGAGGTTAAACTGCTCCCTGATACTCCAATAGGTATATGAGTCTAAACTATTTCCTACCATTGACGGGAAGTTCCTGGAGGATATTACGCTAATATTCTTAAGGATAACCCGGTCGGACAACAAAATCAAACCCAGTTCCAAGAGAGAAGCTGGGGGTGGATAATCCAATGCATCGGGAAGTTCCCAGAAGAATACCACATGGGTATTCTTAGGGATAACCTAATCATTGTGGAATTGGTGAATAAGAAATTCACGTTCGAACTCTGAAGGTCAGAATGTCTCTTCTTATTCTCTAACTCTTATGAGTTATTTTTGTGAGAGGAGATCCAATCTTCTGATAGGTTAATCTTTCCTCACCAAACCATCCGCTGATCAAATTAAACGACAGTGGATCCACCAACGTTTCCATTTGCCCATTGTTGGCATTTCTCAGACTTAACGTGCTAGGTCCTAAACGCCTAACATTAAAGTCTCCCTTTGAGTGGTAATATGGGTTGGCACTTTCTTTGCTACCCGTATTCCGCTCTCTTCGCTTTCTGGTCAAACCTATAAAAGTTAGGGCCAAAGCCAAAATCCCCTCTCGATTCCTCCAACGAACGAGAAGTCCACTTTCAAATCGAGTGATCAAACCTTCCGACAGTTAGGGTCATCTCAAACTCCTGCTGGGTCAAACCTTCGTACAGTTAGGGCCACAGTCAAAATCTCCTCTCGATTCCCCCAATGAACGAGAGGTCCACTTCCAAATCGGGTAATCAAACCTTCCGACAGTTAGGGTTATCCGAATTGTTACGATTCTCGGAGTGGAGATCCCACTCTTAGTTTCATCCTTCCGGATTCTGGGGGTGGAGATCCCACCTCGAGTTTCCTTTCCAGCTGTAGATAGAATATAAAATTCTTCCTCTTCAGCACCGGGAGATAGAATATAAAATTCTTCCTCTCCTCGGACCTTTCCGATGCTCGGAGTGGAGAACCCACTCCCAGTTCATCATTCCGGATTCTGGGGGTGGGGGATCCCACCTCAAGTTCCCTTTCCAGCTGTAGATAGAATATAAAATTCTTCCTCTTCAGCACCGGGAGATAGAATATAAAATTCTTCCTCTCCCGTTTCTCAATCTGTCTTTGCTTTTAGAAAAGACACGATTGTCAAATCCGGGCACTCGATGCACGGGGAATTTTATCCCGAAGCCTGAGTAGGGATAAGTCAACGCCTAACACGCGTTGCCGGGTAGTCTATTCCCGTGAGAAAGACGAAGTCTATGTATTCAAAATCATAGCATTAAGTCTAAGAGAAGCAATTCTCTTAGCACAACGTTACATGTGAAACGGGTTTTAATAATTCACATGCTAGCCCGATTCAAACGGTAATCGGTAAAGGCACATCAAACCCGTTGATGGCTGGGGGTTTGCCAAAAATCCCAAAGCCTATGTCTAACACGCATTGCCGGTTAGTCCTTGACCGTAAAAAGGACAAAAGACCACATATTCAACATTGTGGCAGGTTGTTATTAATAACACCATAATCCGTGCCTCACACGCACGGGGAATTTTATCCTGAATCCTAAGTAAGGATAAGTCAGCGCCTAACACGCGTTGCCGGGTAGTCTATTCCCGTGAGAAAGACGAAGTCTACGTATTCAATATCGTAGCACTAAAAGGGTTAACTCTTTTAGCTTAAACGTCACATAGGAGCGGACTTAAACAATCCGCATGCTAGCCCGACTCAAACGGTAGTCGGTAAAGGCTAATCAAATCCGTTGAAGGCTGGGGATTAGCCAAAAATCCTAAAGTCAACGCCTAACACGCGTCGCCGGGTAGTCTATTCCCGTGAGAAAGACGAAGTCTACGTATTCAATATCGTAGCACTAAGAGCGTTAACTCTCTTAGCACAACGTCACATGCGGAACGGACTTAAACAATCCGCATGCTAGCCCGACTCAAACGGTAGTCGGTAAAGGCTAATCAAATCCGTTGATGGCTGAGGATTTGCCAAAAATTCTATAACTGCGAGTCATTGACGCATCAACTCCCCTAGTTGGTCTCGTGACTCGAGCACCCAACAAATTCGGGACAAAATCCACACATGCAGATGAATCAACTTTAACAGTTGGTCCTGCAACCCCAACATTCGGGACCGCGATGCTCCAATACCTTAAGAGCTTAAACTGTGTATACTCCAGCAAACGTACGAGTATAAACTGTGTTAATGGCGATTTGTAAACCCTAGGGACAACGCCGGTCAACGCGTAACCCTAGGTCAACGCCAAGCAACGCGTTGCAACAAAAGTCAACGTTCGACGATTCAAACCCTAGGGGTGGACGCCGGTCAACGCGTAACCTTAGGTCAACGCCAGTCAACGCGTTGCAAGCGAAAGTCAACGTTCGACGATTCAAAACCCTAGGGTCAACGCAAAACTTGTGTTGTATATATATGTGATTACATATATATACAAGGAAACTAATAAAATGTGTGTGTATAGATAATTGAGCTTAGAGTACTTAACACACATAATATAAATGCTAAACTACATTACCCAAGCAATCTTGATCTTCAATTAAGCTTGACTTGGTACACGTTGCTGTTCGCGGGGAAAGTTGGTGTTTTCTTCATTATCGATTCCATTGCACTCAGTTAACAACTTTATGCGTTACAAAGAGATCCGGTCTTTTTATAAGATCCGGCTTACAATGAAAATCAAAATAAAACAAAGAAATCAAAATTACAACTTCTCTCTTTTACCGAACAAATCACAAGATCCTGTTATCCGGTCTCTTGCTTCTGTGGGTTGTTTGCCTGCGCCGGGGTTGCTTACCGTGGACCACCGCGTGATCTGGATCCAAGCAGATCTACGACGTATTACGGGTATTATCCCACCAAGGAGATAATAGCCGGGAGGGATCGTTTCACCAAGGAAACGACCGCTCGAATCTCGGGATCTAAGAACCAAGCTTAGATCCGGAGTGTGACGACGTAGATCTGAGGATTAGACTCTCTCGAACTCCTGCCTTTTTCGGTGCGGGTGCTCGCTAAGAATCAAATCCGGGTCTCCAAGTCTTCAAGCCTTCAGATCTCCGAGTTGAGGTGACAATCCGGCAGAGTTTCGGCTCTCTCCAAAGTTTCAGAAGAAGTCCTCCAAATGAACGAGTACCAGGCCTATTTATAGGCTCTCAGAACTGTGCGTTTGCACAGTTCTGAGCCTAGCCACCCCTAGGTGGCTCGGCCATAGCCGAGCCACCCAGGGGTGGCTCGGTCTTGGCCGAGCCACCTCAGGGTGGCTCGGCCTTGGCCGAGCCACCCTGGGGTGGCTCGGCCACCGAGCCACCCTAGGGTGGCTCGGCTTGGGCCGAGCCACCTTAGGGTGGTTCGGTTCGGGCCGAGTTCCCCCAGGTGCGCTGGTTTTGTCGTTTTCCGTTGTTTCCGGTTGTTTTGTCCGTTGTTCGGTTGTTTTGTTGATTTGTTGACTTGATTCCGGATTTGGCAGTAAACTCAGTCGGTGTTTGAGTTCAAATCCACTTTGTTGGAAGACCCGTCGACTCCCCGAACCACTAACGTTGTTCACATGCAGTTCGTTAGCTTTGTAGCCTCTTTAGTTCGTTTCGTTGCTTGAACGTTCGAAGGGGTGTCCACACCCCCTACCTACCCCCACTCACTCCATTTGCCTATAAATAGACCCCTTGGGTCCTCATTCAAAGGGCTGGAATTCTTTTGTCTTGGAGCAAGGCTAGAGAGAGAGGGGGAGGATTTTTGGAGAGCTTGGCGAAGCCCTGCTGCAGTGAAGAGTGCCCGTGTGCTTCAACAAGAGGAGGAGAGGTCTTGATCAGAGCCTTCATCACCCGTCCGAGCCTTAGTATTAGCCTTTAGCGTTAATACTAAGAAGAGCTAATACCTCGCTTTAGCCGAGGTATACGCTTATAGCTTCTAGATCTCACGCGGATCGACGAAGTTCTGCTTCTATACCCCTCCGCGGATAGACGAAGCTCTGCCCGATTTTCTCGGAACAGATCTGATTGCCCCGGTGGTCCACGGATATCAACGTCCCCGTCACAGGCCAAAGACCCACGCAAGCAAGAGATGACAAACAGCTCTTGCGTTTGTTTGAAAGGAGTTGCATTTATTTTGTTTTCATTGTGTACTGGTCTTATAAAAAGGCTATCTTTTTGTTTCATTGTAACGATCAAAGTTGTAATGAATGCAGTAATGAATACAGCGACTTTTTCCGCAAACACTTCCATCAGTGTCGACATATTTCAGACACTGATGTAAGGTGGAGGGAACTATAACATTACTATGGATCCAAGGCCGACCCAATAGTAAGTTATAGGATGTCTCAGCATCTATCACGTAACACGTGACCTCCGTCTTCAGATCGCCCATTTGGCATTTTATTCGGATCTTCCCCAAAGGTCTTGACCCGCTGGTGTTGAATCCATAAATGACTGTGCCTGTAGATGCTAATTTGCTGACTGGAATGCCAAGGCTATGCATCAGGCAAAGTGGCATAATGCGCACAGCGAAACCCGGATCTACTTGGATTCGGTTGACCTCGCTGGAGCCAATGTACCCGACAAAATACAAGGGCCGATCATGGTTTGAATTTTTCGTCTGCATGTCTTCTTTGGTGAAGGTGATGCAGGGAATATTCTTAGCTGCCACATTGTACTGTTGAGCTAACTGTTTGCATCAAAAGTTGTCGTATTCATTGCTGTATTCATTACAACTTCAATCGTTACAATGAAACAAAAAGATAGCCTTTTTATAAGACTCTTACACAATGAAAACAAAAGAAATACAACTCTTTTCAAACAAACGCAAGATCTGTTTGTCATCTCTTGCTTGCGTGGGTCTTTTGCCTGTGACGGGGACGTTGATATCCGTGGACTACCGGGCAATCAAATCTGCTCCGAGAAAATCGGGCAGAGCTTCGTCGATCCGCGTGAGATCTAGAAGCTTTGAAGCGTATATCTCGGCTAAAGCGAGATATTAGCTCTTCTTAGTATTAACGCCAAGGGCTAATACTAAGGATCGGACGGGGAATGGGTGATGAAGGCGCTGATGTAGACCTCTCCTCTCCTTGTTGAAGCGTACGACCACTCTTCAATGCAGCAGGGCTTCGCCAAGGCTCTCCAAAAATCCTCCTTCAAACCAAGGCCCTAAGGGGGCTATTTATAGGCTCATCAAGGGTATGGGGGGTAGGTAGGGGGCCTAGACACCCCTTGGTGTCTCGGCCAGGCCGAGACTGGGGTGTCTAGGCTTTTCCTAGACACCCCCGGGGTGTTTCGACCTCCCGAGACTCCGTTCGAGGTGATTCGGTTGTTTTCCCTGTAAATTCTTCGTCCGAACTCGGATTTGAGTGATTCCGGGTGCGTTGGATTATCTGTAGAGTGGTCGAGGTACGAAGGGCGTTGTCCTTTTTTTGTGAACAATGCCGGGTTCCCGGTTGGTCCGGGTCTTTGTTGTTCCGAAATCCTATCCGCTCACGTAGCTCGTCGATTCGCTCCTTCAGTCGGCGTAAGGACCTGTAGTTAGCTTCAACTCTTGGCTCCTTCGATTTTCGGTCTATTCGATGCTTTGACGAATATCCGAAGTTCTTCCAGCGCTGCGTTTATCGCTTGGCCGTCGTCGGAGTCTCGAGTCTACAGCTGATGAATTGAGTTTGGCTCGTGTCATTGAGTTGACTTTGAACTACCTCCGCCACATTGTGCTGGCTTAGGGTTTCGGATCATCGTGTGTTGACTTTTTGTCGCAACGCGTTGATTAGCGTTGACCTAGGGTTATGCGTTGACCGGCGTTTACCCGAGGGTTTCGAATCGTCAAACATTGACTTTTGTCGCAACGCGTTGACTGGCGTTGACCTAGAGTTACGCGTTGACCGGCGTTGACCCTTAGGGTTTCGAATCATCAAACGTTGACTGGTGTTGCAACACGCTAACTGGCGTTGACCTAGGGTTACGCGTTGACCGGCGTTGACCCTTAGGGTTTTGGATCGCCATTAACACAGTTTATACTCGTACGTTTGCTGGAGTATACACAATTTAAGCTCTTAAGGTATTGGAGCATCGCGGTCCCAAGCGTCAGGGTTACAGGACCAACTGTTAAAGCTGATTCGTCTGCATTTGTGGATTTTATCCTGAATTTGTTGGATGCTCAAGTCACGAGACCAACAAGTGGAGCTGGTGCGTCAATGACTTGCATTTATAGAATTTTTGGCAAATCCTCAGCCATCAACGGATTTGATTAGCCTTTACCGACTACCGTTTGAGTCGGGCTAGCATGCGGATTGTTTAAGTCCGCTCCTATGTGACGTTTAAGCTAAAAGAGTTAACCCTTTTAGTGCTACGATATTGAATACGTAGACTTCGTCTTTCTCACGGGAATAGACTACCCGGCAACGCGTGTTAGGCGCTGACTTATCCTTACTTAGGATTCAGGATAAAATTCCCCGTGCGTGTGAGGCACGGATTATGGTGTTATTAATAACAACCTGCCACAATGTTGAATATGTGGTCTTTTGTCCTTTTTACGGTCAAAGACTAACCGGCCATGTGTGTTAGACATAGGCTTTGGGATTTTTGGCAAACCCCCAGCCATCAACGGGTTTGATGTGCCTTTACCGATTACCGTTTGAATCGGGCTAGCATGTGAATTATTAAAACCCGTTTCACATGTAACGTTGTGCTAAGAGAATTGCTTCTCTTAGACTTAATGCTATGATTTTGAATACATAGACTTCGTCTTTCTTACGGGAATAGACTACCCGGCAACGCGTGTTAGGCGTTGACTTATCCCTACTCAGGCTTCGGGATAAAATTCCCCGTGCATCGAGTGCCCGGATTTGACAATCGTGTCTTTTCTAAAAGCAAAGACAGATTGAGAAACGGGAGAGGAAGAATTTTATATTCTATCTTCCGGTGCTGAAGAGGAAGAATTTTATATTCTATCTTCGGCTGGAAAGGGAACTTGAGGTGGGATCCCCCACCCCCAGAATCCGGAAATGATGAACTGGGAGTGGGTTCTCCACTCCGAGCATCGGAAAGGTCCGAGGAGAGGAAGAATTTTATATTCTATCTCCCGACACTGAGGAAGAAGAATTTTATATTCTTCTTCAGCTGGAAAGGAGACTCGAGGTGGGATCTCCACCCCCAGAATCCGGAAGGATGAAACTAAGAGTGGGATCTCCACTCCGAGAATCAGAAAGATTCGGATAACCCTAACTGTCGGAAGGTTTGATTACCGAATTAAAGATAAATTTCTCGTTTATCGAGAGTGAATTGTGGTTTTGGTCCTGACTGTAGGAAGGTTTGACCAAGCAGGAGTTTGAGATGACCCTAACTGTAGGAAGGTTTGATCACCCGATTTGAAAGTGGACCTCTCGTTCATCGGAGGAATCGAGAGGGGATTTTGGTTTTGGTCCTAACTGTAGGAAGGTTTGACCAAGCAGGAGTTTGAGATGACCCTAACTGTAGGAAGGTTTGATCACTCGATTTGAAAGTGGACCTCTCGTTCATTGGGGGAATCGAGAGGGGATTTTGACTGTGGTCCTAACTGTACGAGCATCGGAAAGGTCCGAGGAGAGGAAGAATTTTATATTCTATCTCCCGGTGCTGAAGAGGAAGAATTTTATATTCTATCTACAGCTGGAAAGGAAACTCGAGGTGGGATCTCCACCCTAAGAGTGGGATCTCCACTCCGAGAATCGTAACAATTCGGATAACCCTAACTGTCGGAAGGTTTGATTACCCGATTTGGAAGTGGACCTCTCGTTCATTGGGGGAATCGAGAGGGGATCTTGGTTTTGGCCCTAACTTTTATAGGTTTGACCAGAAAGCAAAGAAAGTGGAATACGGGTAGCAAAGAAAGTGCCAACTCGTATTATCACTCAAAGGGAGACTTTAATGCTAGGCGTTTAGGACCTAGCAAGTTAAGTCTGAGAAATGCCAATGACGGGCAAATGGAAATGTTGGTGGATCCCCTGTCGTTTAGTTTGATCAGCGGATTGTTTGGTGAGGAAAGATTAACCTATCAGAGGATTGGATCTCATCTCACAAAAACTCATAAGAGTTAGAGAATTTTGATAAGAATAAGAAGAGACGTTCTGACCTTCAGAGTTCGAACGTGAATTTCTTATTCATCAATTCTACAATGATTGGGTTATCCCTAAGAATGCCCATGTGGTATTCTTCCGGGAACTTCCCGATGCATTGGATTATCCACCCCCAGCTTCTCTCTTGGAACTGGGTTTGACTTTGTTATCCGACCAGGTTATCCTTAAGAATATTAGCGTAATATCTTCCAGGAACTTCCCGTCAATGGTAGGAAATAGTTTAGACTCATATACCTATTGGAGTATCAGGGAGCAGTTTAACCTCTTATACCGGTCGGAGGATCAAGAAGCAGTTTATACTCTTATACTTGTCGGAGTATTGAGAAGCAGTTTATACTCGTATACTCTTTGGAGTGTTGAGAAACAGTTTATACTCGTGTACTCTTTGGAGTGTTGAGAAACAGTTTATACTCGTGTACTCTTTGGAGTGGTGCCATTCTCAATTGGCTTACCCTAGCGTTATAACGCCGGCTTCAACCAAGGTTTGGATGCTATTCTTGAGAGCAAAGCAATCCTTGGTGGGATGAACGACCCTCCTGTGATATGCACAGTACTTTGGATCCGCAGAATCGTCAGCTTCCTTCTGATTCGTGATAGGTGGTAGCTTGATCTTGTTGCTTTCAAGGAGAGTTTCGAAGATGGCTGGAACGTCTTCGTCCTTGAAGGAATATTCATTTTGGAGCCTCGGACCCGCATTTTTCTGCTGTTCTCGGACCTGCTGTTGTGACGTTTGATTATCGTCAATAACTGTTGCAGGTGCGTCCCATTCATCATGAGGTACGAGACCCGAATCCAGAGGGTTAACCATCGGTTGGTTTCTCTCGACCTTCTTCCTTCTGAGGAAGCGCTCGGCCTGTTCTCCGCGTACCTTCAACTCTTTCCAGGTATTGAGCGGCTCCACTCCCATAACATCCAAGATGTTAATGGACAAGTTGTTCTGACAAGTCTGCAAGATGAATTCCTCTGTGACGGGATCCTTGCAGTTCATTGCCTGATTGCGGATGCGTTTGATGAAGGTATCCACCGACTCTCCGTCTCTTTGTTTCTCGTCGAAGAGTGTCCTGACCGACACCTCGGTGTCATCCTCGAAGAAATGAGCGAGAAACATGCTTTCCAAGTCCTCCCAGCTGTTAATGCTTCCGGGCTTGAGACGGCGGTACCAGTCGAAGGCGGGCCCGCGAAGGGTGCCAACAAATGACCGAACCATCAAAGGCCCGTTGCCAGAGATCACCCCCAAGTGGGACTTGAAATAGATTAGATGTTGAGTGGGCGAGTCCTTCCCGTTGAACGGCGTGAAGTTGATCAAATTGAACTTTGCCGGATATGGAATCGAATCCCACTTTTTTGGGTAAGGACACGGAATGCCGGTCTTCTTCACCTCTCGAGCAGACATCAAGGCGTCAATTTTTCTTTCGAGCTCCCTCATCTTTTCAACCTCATCGATATCCTGTTTTGGACAATTCTCGAGAGGAATAATACGGCCACCCCCAGTGTTATCATTACTGGTGGATCCACCCCCAGCGTTGTTATTTTTAGTGGGGCCACCCCCAGTACTCTTGGGCGGTGCGTCGGTCATGATGATTTCGTCCACTTCCGGATCGCTATCAACTGCGGCGTTCATGGTACGACGGCTGGATTCAACTAGCTGGTTCGACAAAGCTCGGATTTGTTGGTCGTGCATTTGTCTCATCTCTTGCATAGCCATTTCCATTTCGAACTTGAAGATTTCCTTCTGCCTAGCCAGGGCCTCTTCAATGATTTTGGCTATCTGCTCGGTGTTGACCATGAACACTTCTCGAGCTTGCCCTATGCTAGACGTTGTATCGTCGGAGGCGAGTGCGGAATAAGAATCTGAGAGTTCATCATCGGAATGGACTTCTTCATGGATCCCATGGTCGTCGTTACCTCCGACGGCTTCTAGCTGAAGTTGAGCTATTCTCGCATTGACTCTGCTCCCTAGAGAGAAATTAGGGTAGGAACCACTTGGAACAATTGGAGATTTTCCCTTGTTGACCATGTTGATGGTAACTTCTGGGAATTCATCATCTCGAGCAATCGATCCTCTTTGGTGGAAATGCCCTGATTTGGGGTTCGTCGTTCCATTGGAGATTCCCTCGAATATCGAGACCCTCTGCGGAGCGGTCTTGGGGCAGCTATATGTTGATAATACTGCCCTGATAAATTTGGTACACGGACAGTGAGAGTCCGCTTCCCGGGTACTTCTCTTTTGAGATTCATTCGCACCCCCAGCCTGATAGTACAACTCATCGACGTTGCGGTCGGAGTAACCTATCGGCTGTTGACATGGGTTCTCAAGTATAACGCGTTCGTCTGTCCGACGCGTTTTCCTCTGAGTAACCATTACCTTGTTGGCGTTTGCAAGAGTCGCACGTTTGGAATCACACCTTTGTGAGGGTGAACCCTTAACGGGCTCTTGATCTTTTGCACGCACCGCCGAGCGGGCCGTTGCAGGAATCCGTTTGTTAGGAGGTCGTGTACGACCCCCAGTCCGGATGTTGGCTTGGAACTCCTTCAACGATCTCCAGCTTTCCTTAACAAGCACTTTTCCTCGATTCTCGGGTAGAGCACCGATACGATTGTTCAGAGGAATCCTAGACTTGGGGAGATCTGCGTTGCGGTAGGGCTTCATCGGAGGTTCGGGATCTGAAATTGACGAAGGCCGGAGAGCAACGTCGCCGGCGTTTGCCTTAGGTGCTGATCTGGCCTTTGGCACCCAAACTCGTTTGGGTCTCAGCTTTTCCCTTTGCGTTTCTTGTGTTTTTCGCACAAGGGTCCGGGCATGCGCACGCAAGGCGCGGTGCTTCTGGATTCGCTCCTCGAGAGTAGAACGGGTTCTTTTGACATGAACCCATTTGTTCGTTTCTGCTTTGGAGGAGGGGCTGGTTGTTTGCCGTTGTTGCTCTTGGCGATATCTGGACTTGAGATCTTCATTGTAGTGGATCCCATCCGTCGGCTCCAAAGCTTTGGCCAGCTAACGAGCAAGGCGTTGACGCCGTCTTTGCCGTGCTCTCTTTGATAATGCTAGAGCGTCTTCAAAAGACATCTCCTCGACGGGGGAGGAATCGGATCTGCGATCTCGACCACGTTGGACGACGCGAGGACGTCACGTGGTACAAGTGCAGAGGAGAAGTCCGGATCTGCGATCTCGACCACGTTGGACGACGCAGGGATGTCACGTGGTACAAGTGCAGAGGAGAAGTCCGGATCTGCGATCTCGACCACGTTGGACGACGCGGGGACGTCACGTGGTGCAAGTGCAGCGGCGGCAACGGGGGCTTGAATCTTCGAGCCGCAGGACCTGCAAATATTTCTGGAAGAGGTTACCTTCCTGCGCCTGTTCGGAGAGGCGAATCTGGAGGAGGAGGAAGAGAGGCCTTCTTCGAACTTCTGTTGATCGAACTCGCATTCGATCTCTTCATTCACCCGGATCTTGAATGCCGGTTGCGTCACGACGGCCTCGTTAGCGATGCCGTTGGCTCCCACTGTGGTCGCCAGCTTGTTTGCATCAAAAGTTGTCGTATTCATTGCTGTATTCATTACAACTTCAATCGTTACAATGAAACAAAAAGATAGCCTTTTTATAAGACTCTTACACAATGAAAACAAAAGAAATACAACTCTTTTCAAACAAACGCAAGATCCGTTTATCATCTCTTGCTTGCGTGGGTCTTTTTCCTGTTACGGGGATGTTGATATCCGTGGACTACCGGGCAATCAAATCTGCTCCGAGAAAATCGGGCAGAGCTTCGTCGATCCGCGTGAGATCTAGAAGCTTTGAAGCGTATATCTCGGCTAAAGCGAGATATTAGCTCTTCTTAGTATTAACGCCAAGGGCTAATACTAAGGATCGGACGGGGAATGGGTGATGAAGGCGCTGATGTAGACCTCTCCTCTCCTCGTTGAAGCGTACGACCACTCTTCACTGCAGCAGGGCTTCGCCAAGGCTCTCCAAAAATCCTCCTTCAAACCAAGGCCCTAAGGGGGCTATTTATAGGCTCATCAAGGGTATGGGGGGTAGGTAGGGGGCCTAGACACCCCTTGGTGTCTCGGCCAGGCCGAGACTGGGGTGTCTAGGCTTTTCCTAGACACCCCCGGGGTGTTTCGACCTCCCGAGACTCCGTTCGAGGTGACCTATCCGCTCACGTAGCTCGTCGATTCGCTTTAGTCGTTCGTCAACGTCAATTGGACTCATGTGGATCGGATAGTGACGTTCATCGTCGCTCTTTAACACTGAACCGTTTGTGGAGACTCGTTATTCTGAAACTCCGTTGCTTCACGTAGTTCGTCGATTCACTTCAATCGTTCATCGACATCAATCGAACTCCTGTGGATCGGATAGTGACGTTCATCGTCGCTCTTTAACACTGAACCGTTTGTGGAGACCTATAGGCAACTTTCGATGCCTACAGATACCCCCTCCAAAGCGTTCCAGACTCGTTTCTTTTATAGAAGAGGCTGGAATACTTTGGATGTGATTGGTCTAGCCTTCAGTCGGCATAAGGACCTGTAGTTAGCTTTAACTTTTGGCTCCTTCGATTTTCAGTTTATCCGATGCTTTGACGAATAGCTGAAGTTCTTCCGGCGCTGCGTTTATCGCTTGGCCGTCGTCGGAGTCTCGAGTCTACAGCTGATGAATTGAGTTTGGCTCGTGTCATTGAGTTGACTTTGAACTACCTCCGCCACATTGTGCTGGCTTAGGGTTTTGGATCACCGTGTGTTGACTTTTTGTCGCAACGCGTTGACCGGCGTTGACCTAGGGTTATGCGTTGACCGGCATTGGTCCTTATGGTTTTGAATCATCAAACGTTGACTTTTATCGCAACGCGTTGACTGGCGTTGACTTAGGGTGACGCGTTGACCGGCGTTGGCCCTTAGGGTTTTGAATCGTCAAACGTTGACTTGTGTTGCAACGCGTTGACTGGCGTTGACCTAGGGTTAAGCGTTGACCGGCGTTGACCCTAGGGTTTCGAATCGTCAAACGTTGACTTTGGTCGCAATACGTCGACTGACGTTGACCTAGGGTTACGCGTTGACCGGTGTTGACCCTTAGGGTTTCGAATCGCCATTAACACAGTTTATACTCGTACGTTTGCTGGAGTATACACAGTTTAAGCTCTTAAGGTATTGGAGCATGGCGGTCCCAAATGTTGGGGCTGTTGTTCTCCAACAGGTATTTGAAGATGCCGGGAACTTCATCATCCTTGAAGGAGTACACTTTAGGAAACCTCGGCTCCGCAGATTTCTGCTTCTGAGGCCGTTGTTGCCATTGTCCTCGAGATTGTTGGGGTGCTTGTTGCTGTGGTTGCAATTGAAAGGTTTGATTAGCATCAACTGCATTAGCTTGTGCCTTACCTTTCCCCCGTGGGACGAAATTCTGCTGTGGAGCATTCGTCGCCTGTTGGCCTCTTTCCGCCTTCTTCCTTCTGAGGAATCGCTCAGCTTGCTCTCCTTGGACTTTCAGATCCTTCCATGTCTTGGATGGTGCTGTGCCCATTGCTTCCAACACGTCCAGCGAAAGGTTGTTGTGGCATGTCTGGAGGATGAATTCATTGGTGATCGGGTCCCGGCAGTTCATCGCCTTGTTCCGGAACCTTTTGACGAAGGTGTCGACTAACTCCCCGTCTTTCTGCTTCTCATCGAGCAACGATCCGATAGAGATCTCGGTGTCGTCGTCGAAGAAATTTGTAAGGAACTTCGTCTCCATGTCGTCCCAGCTGTTTATGCTTCTTGGCTTGAGGCGGCGATACCAATCGAAGGCGGCTCCGCGAAGAGTGCCAACGAATGACCGCACCATCAGAGGCTCATTACCAGAGATGACTCCCAAGTGCGATTTGAAGTAAATCAAATGCTGAGTGGGTGAACCCATCCCATTAAACGGCGTGAAGTTAATTAGACTGAATTTCGCCGGATATGGGATTGATTCCCACTCTCTTGGGTATGGACAAGGAATGCCCGTCTTTTTCGTCTCTTGAGCGGAAATCAATGTATTGATTTTGCTCTCGAGGTTTTTAATTTTTAGGCTTTCACCTGTATCTTCAATAGCATTCCCGTTACCACCCCCTGCATTGACGGGAGGATCATTGATATTATGAGCATTCGTATCCTCGTCCTCCTGATGGACTTGGTTGCGACGACTCGGCTCGCCTTGCTGGTTCGTCAATGCTTGGATTTGTTGGTCATGCATTTCTCTCATCTGCTGCATGGCCATCTCCATCTCAAATTTGAAACTTTCTTTCTGCTTAGCCAAAGCGTCTTCAAGCATCTTGGCCATCTGCTCCGCACTTATCATCAGGGCCTCGCGGGGTTGTCCCTCACTGGATACAGTATTATCTGACGCCACCGCGGAACCGGCATCGGATTCTTCATCTTCTGAAGGGTGTCTTGTCCGAACCCTACCATAGGTTGCTCGTTCAAGGCCGGGAGGCTCTCAGAATTGACTCGAAATCATCCTGTGCCGATGTCCCCTTGCTGGTCATGTTGGTGGTGACCCTCGGAAATTCTCCGTCTTCAATCATTCTTCTTCTTCGTTGAAAACGCCTAGGCCTGGGTCTTGGCGCCTCCGCACTGAGTCTTTCGAAAACTGAAACTCTTTCGGTGACCGCCTTGATGCAGTTGCATTCAGACAATACTGCCCGAATGAGTTTGGAACAGGGGCATTGAATTTC
>NC_033797.1:119908688-119909561 GCF_001876935.1 Asparagus officinalis
TTTGGTTGGGAAGTTCCTGGAGAATATTTTTCTAAAAATATTCTTAAGGATAACTCAACAACACTACGCTGGACAACGCGTCGCAAAATAAAGACTCAACGCCAACGGTCAGTTCTATGTTGAAATAACCAACTCGAGCTAAAGATCAGAAAATTAGGAACCGACTTCAAATTCGAAATTCCGACAACGGTCAGACAATAAATGCAGCACCGGAAACCTTACAGACATTCGACAAACCACCGAATGGCCTGAAGGATTGAAGGAATCAAGAACAGAAGCCATTCCAAGGTCCCGTTACACCGACTGAAGGTTGGGACAATCATATCCAAAGTATTCCAGACTCTTCTATAAAAGAACGAGACTGAAATACTTTGGAGGGGGTATCTGTAGGCATATAAAATTGCTTATAGGTCCCTTAGCACAGCTCGGCACAAACCGACGAACCATCGGGCGACATATCCAAACACGAGCGTCAGTCCACAACGCCAAAGCCAAGTGACACGCAACGAAGCGGATTAACGAGGCGACGAGGCTAACGAACCGCACGCAAACAATGGAATACATCCATTTGCATGCGGAATCTAGCTAACAGTTCGGTGAGTCAACGAGTCATCCAACCATAGAACGGATTTGAACTCAAACACCGAGGCGGATTTACTGCCATATTGGGATTCGGACTGTCAAATCAGAATCTGGATCAACAACGAAGCAGGTTTACTGCCAAATCAGAGTCTAAGTCAACCACACAACCGAATCACGGACAGAACCGAAAGACGAAAAACGGCAAAAACCACAACACTTAGGGGACTCGGCCAAAACCGAGCCACCTCTAGGTGGCTCGGTGGCCGAGCCACCTATAGGTTGCTCGGCCAA
>NC_033797.1:119909571-119917661 GCF_001876935.1 Asparagus officinalis
AAGGCCCGAGCCACCTATAGGTGGCCGGGCCACCCATAGGTGGCCGGCCCACCCATGGGTGGCCGGCCCACCCATAGGTGGCCGGCCCACCCATAGGTGGCCGGCCAGATCTGTGCCCGGGCACAGATCTGAGAGCCTATAAATAGGCCCTTGAGTGTTCATTTTTGGGCGGTTGGAACTTTTGGAGGCGAAGCTCTGCTGGATTCAAGGCTCAGAACTTAAAAAGATTGAAGCTTTGGGACTTTGAGGAGTTGCTCTTCCAGATCCGGTGCTCGGCGATCGTCAACGCCAAATAAGGCAAGAGTTCGAGAGGAACCGGATCTCAGATCTACGTAGTCATCCTCCGGATCAAAGCTTGGCCTTTGATCCCGAGAACTAAAGGCTACTATTTCCTTGGCGAAATAGTACCCTCGGCTATTATTTCCTTGGCGAAATAATACCCGTCATACTGCGTAGATCCGACCGGATCTTTTGTAAGCAAAAAGCAATTACTTGAGAAAACAATAACATCAATGAAGAACACAATTTTTCCCGCGAACAAGAACAACTGGAGGTTATTGGGTACTCTGATTCTGATTTTGCTGGATGCCAAGATAGAAGAAAGTCTACATCAGGCTATATTTATATGTTAGCAGGAGGAGCTATATCATGAAAAAGTATCAAACAAATACTTGTAGCTTCCTCCACTATGGCAGCAGAATTTATAGCTTGCTATGAGGCATCCAATCAGGGAATATGGCTGGGAAATTTTGTCACGGGACTGCGCATTTTGGAAAATGTTGAAAGACCACTAAGGCTATATTGTGACAATAAATCTGCAGTAATGTATTCCAATAACAACAGGAGCTCAACTAAGTCAAAACATATTGACATTAAGTTCCTGGTTGTGAAAGAAAGGGTACAGAGTGGACAGATATCTATAGAGCACATTAGGACAAACTCCATGATAGCTGATCCTCTTACTAAGGGATTGCCACCCAGGGTCTTTCATGAGCATACTGCTCATATGGGTGTGGTATTATTTAAGGATATCATGATTTAGTAGGAGTTTGTAATTGTGGTGCTTTGTATTTGGTTATATTGTCTGATCAGAATAAAATTTTTTCAGTTCAAACACTCTGTTACATTATGTTTGGTTTTGACCTCACTAAAGTAAGACCAGTTGAAAATAGACATGTACTGATCACATTGTATGTAATTTTCATGCTGCATATCCATGATTGATCTATGTCGTTTGATTGTATTGGTATATGTGACCTTTGATGGGTCGAGTCACGATAAATATGACGAAGGCCGTTTTGATCCTATATTGATATAGTCAATGGACGAGATTGTTTAGAAATACCTTTTCAGTGATAGCAATTTTGAGCTCATAAGGTTATACACAATTTAAGGAATCATATGGTGCCCAAGTGGGAGATTGTTGGATTTAAATCTAATTAAATCTATTTGTGGGCACATATGATTAATCTGTGTGTATTGCTATCCTTCTGGATAACCCACTAAAGTGATCAATTAATTTGGGTTAATGGGTATTTAAATAAGTCATGGGGTTATATGTGCAGATACCAGGTTGTAATTGTGATTTGATGAGGGGCCAAATTGCAAATATACAACATCTATAAATAAGGGGTTATGGTCCCTAATCTAGGGTTACATTCTCTAATTCTCTTCACCCCCATCTAGAGAGAAATTTGGCTAGAGAAACCCTAAGGTTAGAAGATCCAAAACACATCTCAAGTTTAATCTATGGATTCAGGTATAAGCTTCCGCTCTTTTCTTTTGATTCTTGTAAATCTCTTTGAATTAATCATGGCTTTATGGTTTAGATCTCAAGTTTTAATTTATTAGATCTAACAAATTTTGCCTAACATCTCACTCAGCATGTTCAATCTCATCCAGCATTTTTCCTCCTTCCATTGTCTCATACGCTGTAATTTCTTCTTGTCCTGCTCCTCTAACTCTTGTCTTTGTATTGCTTTATTTAAGGCACGCTGGTGGACCTGGTTATGTTCTTTAGATTGCTGTTGTGGAAGCATCCCCACAAAATTTACATTCGGTCCAGGACGATCAGAGGCTATGTTTTGTTTCTTTAGCTCATTGTGTGCACATTCTTTCATCATTACCTACACACGAGAAAAACTAAAAAAGGGAAATATATTAATACATTCAAATGAACCTAGAATATTGAAAAACTTCAATAAATCTTACTTCAAATGACCTACTTTTGTTTTGATGAAGTTGACCCAGAATTTTTTCCTTCTTCATAATTTTTGTTTGTTACCTGGTCATTCAATTAAAAGTATGATCATAAACTTGAATAACAGCAAATACAGCAATAATATTGTTAATTTCCCTAATGAAGCATCACACTGTATATCCTCACAAAGTGTACTATAAAAGGTGCTCTTTGATGTTTGGGGATGTAGAATTAATTAATTGGAAATTTGGATGGTTTTAACTGATTGCTGCAGGTGATTTCGGTTTCAAACAAGCCAAGGAGGAGTGATATAACCACGCCTGTTAGATAATTGCTAGTGTAGACTGTTAAATTGACAACATTAGTATTGTAGGTGTTTAACTCTTTAAACAACTTATAAAAGTAGGCGGTTAGCCACAGATTCCAGCAGGGTTCAACAGACTAACTCCAAATGGATCTGCAAGCCTTCAAAATAAGAGGCTATAGCCTATAGTACACCTAAAAGGAATTTTCTAAATTAAGACGCAAGCCTATGGGAATTAATGAGGACTACCTCATGAATTCACATACCTGTTTAAGATCCATGAAGCTTCTAACTTTGGTCAAGGGCGGCTATGAAGCTAACATGAGTTTGATAAATAAAAAATGAGTTGACAGTTTGGGTCCCATGGACAATCATCTATTGCCAGCTACAATTGGTTTCTACCCTTTTGTATGTCCGGTTCTCAAGCAAGGGTATTTGTTACTATTGATGTATGAACATATTATACATATTAAACACTAATAAGAAAATTCAATAAAAACTTACCACAAATGGCCCCTTCTGTTTTGAATAGGTTGACCCACAATTTTTCCTGGTTTCCATTATTTTGTTTGTTTCCTGTTCATTTAGAAAGAGATTAATCAAGTATTGAAACAAGAGATATAATAGCAATTTCTAAAGCCTTTAATCAAAACCTATTTCAGCAATAACATGCTATGAAAATTGGATACATTAGAACTATCAGTTAATGAAATACTAACAGATTAAAGATAATATCTTGAGCACAGTAACATTACATAATTCAGCAAGTCAAATAGAGAGAATAAACAAATACCTTCAGCAACTCTCTAAATAAACATAATAGGTCATGTAATTTCAAACATGAAAATCAAAATCAATTCACCCTAAGCTCTAGATTAAAATCACAAATAAATTATATCAAACATGATACTACTTAAAAAAACCAAACCAAACATCAAATTTAGTTCCTTAAGGCTCAAAATATACTCTAAACATAAAGAAAATTAACATAGACCAATTATACACCAAATAGACTCTAAACATCAAATTACGTCCATCACTCCATCCTCACTCCATCCAATCTTATGAGCAATATGGGTATGCTTGGTACCAAGCACAAAAAGTTGTGCTTGGTAGTGAGGTGTCACATCCCCCTCCACTCATTCAAATATGGGACCACATTCACATGGGTAGTGAGTGGATGAGGATGATCTTAGCATATAAAATATAGATAATATATGTTTAGGATCACTAATCAACCTTCTAAAACAAACAAAAGTACAAATCAGCGTTGCAACATTTCGTCTGATTTTTAGGCGAAAATGTCATCTGCTATAATGGGAAAATCATAATATCTCGTGTAAAAATTGCCAAACGCGATATATATTGTTTTGCAACAAGCTATATAAAAGGAAAGCTCAGTTAACATATCGGCAGATATATCAGCCATATCGGGGATATATCACCAAAAATAGCCAAAAAGCGGTAAAGGATATTTATTTCCATTCGCTCGTTCCAATTCCCAACCACTCCCCAACCCATGTGAATGTGGGCTCCGATTTCAATGAGTGGAGGGGAATATGCCACCTCACTACCAAGCACAAAAACTTGTGTTTGGTACCAAGCATACTCATTTTCTCATATATATATATAGGGGAATACCAACAGTGGACCTCGGCATACCATCTCTGCACCAACCAACATTACCTGCTTCATCGTCGGTGGTTGCAATCAAATCGTTAATGATATCACTACTCTCAACCCAATATTTATCCCCATGAATGCTACCGATGTCACTCTCAATATCATAAATGTGATTCGGAGGCTTCTTTAAAACATATTGCCAATTCTTGTTGGCCTCTTCAATAAGATCCTTCACATAGAAAACTTGAAAACTTGATGAACTTGACATGCCAAAACAAAAGGGTCATTTAAATGGTGTTTGCTGTGAAAATTGACACGAGGAAGACCATATTCATCTTTTTCTGAATGAAACCAGTCACATTTGAAAAGCACAAAACTAAATTTGCCCCAATAATCTATTTTATTGATATCTGGTATGACTCCATAGAAAGCAACATCTCCAGTTTTAGGATTATGATCCCTAGAACTCGTATAACTATCTACCCGACTGGTTATAGACACACCGCTATTATGGGATTTGCATGTATCATCTCATGCCATGATATAAAAAGTACATCTATACACATAATATCCTCTGTATCTTTTTGCTACAAAATTAGGACCCATGGATAACCAATTCTGATAAGTTAGCGCTGATTCCAATTCAGATACCCTAGTTTTAAACCAATCACTGAAGTCCTTGATATATTTTTGAGCTCCTACCCATCTATGTGTCCTGCCTCTTTTTCTTGATTGATTCTCAATCAAAAGTTTATGTTCACTACACAATAATAAAAATATGTTGCATTACTGTAGGCGTTGAAAATTGCCTATAGGTCTCCACGAACAGCTCAAAGCTAAGAGAAAACGATAAACGTCACTATCCAAGTCAAAGAAGCTTGATTGACGTCGACGAATGCTTGAAGTGAATCGGCGAACTATGTGAAGTAACGGAGTTTCAAAATAACGAGGATACAAATTGATCGGGAGCCCCGCGTCGCTTACAAAAGGCGCAACGCCCCTCGTGTCCCAGTTGATCGGGAGCCCCGCGTCGCTTACAAAAGGCGCAACGCCCCTCGTATACCAGTTGACTTCACAATGGTCCAATCATTGGATCTTGTAGATCTCCTCGCCGGATTTCCAACGCACTTTGAATCGTTCAAATCCGAGTTCGAATGAAGAAGTTACGGCGAAAACGAACTAACAGGCATAACGGAACGTCTCAGGCTGAACTGGGACACCCGAGGTGTCTCGGCATGACCGAGACACCCTAAGGTGTCTCGGCCATGGCCGAGACACCCAAAGGTGTCTCGGACCTGGCCGAGACACCCAAAGGTGTCTCGGAACTTGTGGAGCTATTTTGACCATGATTCGTTTTGAATCTGAAGAACCTCAAAACATGAAAGTTATAGATATTTTTGTCAGCTTTCCAACAAATCTGGAATCAGGTCATTTGGAGGTCATATGACGAAGTTATGACCAAAATAGCGCCGAGACACCCAAAGGTGTCTCGGACCTTATGGAGAACTTTTGGCCATGATCCGATTAGAATCTGAAGAAACTCAAAACATAAAAGTTGTATATCTCTTTATGAGCTTTCCAACACATCTTGAATCACTCAAATCCGAGTTTGGATGAAAGAATTAGATCCAAAATACTGAAGAGGGTACAAACTGTCTCGCACAGGTGCGAGACACCCTGAGCTGTCTCGCACTTGGGACGTGTTTTTTGACGGTTTTCGATCAGTTTTAACCGCCCGAACCTCCTGGAAGCCTATAAATACAGCCCCTGGAGCCTTATTTTTTTAGATCTGGAATTTTAGAGATTAGGTGAATCCCTGCCGGATTGAAGACTAAAGATGCACGGATTTTAGAGAGGAGGAGGAGAGATCGGATCCAGTTCTTCAACGCAAGAGAGAGAGAGATTCGTCAGATCTATAGTTTCTCGGATCCGTTCCTTAAGATTATCCCGTTGTGGTAATCTTAAGAAGAGTGATTATCTCGCTTCGCCGAGATAAGAGCTACGATTTCTCGATCCCTTCGCGGATAGACGAAGCTCTGCCTAATTTTTCAGCAATCAGATCTGATCGACGGTGGTCCACGGATAAACCCCGGCACAGGCAAAGATTCTACGTAAGCAGAAGACCGATGAACGATCTCTGCGTTTGTTTGATAAAGTTGTAAACTTTTTTTATTTTCATTGTGTAAGGAGATCTTATTAAAAGATCAACTTTTTATTTCATTCGAGTTTATTGTAACGACTAAAGTTGTAATAGATTCGATAATAATAGAAATAGCAACTTTCACCGCAAACAAACTGGCGACCACAGTGGGAGCCAACAGCTTCGCCGCCGGAGCTGTCGTGCCAGCAAAAATTCGAGGAGTACGTCTCCTCCTCTTCCTCCTCCAGATCTGCCTCTCCTTGCAGGTGCAGGAAGGCCTCCTCCTCCAGGAAGATCCGCTGGTCTTCAGATCTGAAGACCCAAGAAGACGATCTTTCCGCCGTCGCTGCTGTAGTTACACCTCGTAACGATCCGCCGGCTTCCAAAGAAACCAGATCCAACGTTCGTGACAACTCCTTGAAAGTCAAGGAGTTGCCCATTGAAAGTGCACCAGTGTTGACGAAGAGGGCTCGTCAAAGGCGCCGTCAATATCTCGCGCGTCAATTTGCCAAGGCTTTGGAGTCTGTTGACAGGATCTGTTATGATACGGATCTGAAACGCAGAAGGCGCAAAGTGTTCCAGCAACAAGCTTTGGGAACCTCCTCCCAACCACCTACTAATGAATGGGTTCGTGTCAAACGAACCCGTTCAACTCTTAAGGAGCGCATCCATAAACGTCGCGCACTGTTAGCGTAGACGAGGATTCTTGTACGGAAGGCACAGGTATTGCAGAAGGAAAAGGTGGCCAAAAAACCACCAAGATCTAAGCAAGTCTGGATGCCAAAGGCCAAATCAACGCCTAAGGCAAAAGCAGACGACGATGCTCTCCGGCCTTCGTCAACTCCAGACCCTGCTCCCGCACTTCCGGTAAAGCTCTATGACAACGTGGGTCTCCCCAAAGCTAAAGTCCCATTGAAGAATCGCATCGGTTCTCTGCCTGAGGATCGAGGAAAAGCGCCTTTTAAGGAAAGCTTGAGACCGTTGAAGGAGCTTCGAGCAAACATCCGGACTGGGGTCGTACGCGACCTCCTAACAAATTAATTTTTACAACAGCCCGCTTGGAGGTACGTGTAGAAAACCAGGAGCCTGTTAAGGTTTCACCCTCACAAGGGTGTGATTCCAAAAGTGTGACTCCTGTAGATGCCAACAAGGCAATGTTTGCTCAGAGGAAAACACTTCAGACAGACGAACGCGTTATACCTGAGAATCCATGTAAGCAGCTGATAGGTTACTCCGACCGCAACGTCGATGAGTTGTACTATCAGGCTGGGGGTACGAATAAATCTCGAAAGAGAAGTACCCGGAAAGCGGACTCTTACTGTCCGTGTATCAAAATTATCAGGGCAGTATTATCAACGTGTAGCTGCCCCAAGACCGCTCCGCAGAGGGTCTCGATATTCGAGAGAATCTCCGATGGAACGACGAAGCCCAAATCAAGGCGTTTCCACCAAAGAGGATCGGTTGCTCGAGATGATGAATTCCCAGAAGTTACCATCAACATGGTCAACAAGGGAAAATCTCCAATTATTTCAAGTGGTTCCGACCCTAATTTCTCTTCAGGAAGCGGAGTCAATTCGGGAATAGCTCAGCTTCAGCTAGAAGCCGTCGGATATAACAACGACCATAGAGTCCATGAAGGAGTCCATTCCAATGATGAATTCTCGGATTCCCATTCCGCGCTCGCCTCTGACGACACAACGTCTAGCATAGGGCCAGCTCGAGAGGTGTGCATGGCCAACACCGAACAGATAGCCAAAATCATTGAAGAGGCCCTGGCTAAGCAGAAGGAAATCTTCAAGTTCGAAATGGAAATGGCTATGCAA
>NC_033797.1:119917708-119929368 GCF_001876935.1 Asparagus officinalis
AATTGTCCAAAACAGGATATAGATGAGGACGAAAAGATGAAGGACCTCGAGAGCAAAATTAACGCTTTAATGTCTGCTCAAGAGGTAAAGAAGACCGGCATTCCATGTCCTTACCCGAAAGAGTGGGATTCGATCCCGTATCCGGTGAAGTTCAACCTGATCAACTTCACGCCGTTCGACGGGAAGGGTTCCCCCACTCAGCACCTGATCTATTTCAAGTCTCATTTGGGAGTGATCTTTGGCAATGAGCCTCTGATGGTCCGGTCATTTGTTGGCACCCTTTGCGGGCCTGCCTTCGATTGGTACCGCCGCCTCAAGCCCGGGAGCATCAACAGCTGGGAGGACCTGGAAAGCATGTTCCTCGCTCATTTCTTCGATGATGACGCCGAAGTGTCGATCAGGACACTCTTCGATGAGAAACAAAAAGACGGAGAATCGGTGGATACCTTCATCAAACGCTTTCGCAATCAGGCAATGAACTGCAAGGATCCCGTAACGGAGGAATTCACCTGTCATAACAACTTGTCCATTAACATCTTGGACGTTATGGGAGTAGAGCCACTCAATACCTGGAGAGAGTTGAAGGCGCGCGGAGAGCAGGCCGAACGATTCCTTAGGAGGAGGAAGGTTGAAAGATGCCAACCGAGGACTAATCCTCTGAATCCGGGTCTCGTTTCCCATAATGAGGGAAAGACACCAACAACAGCTGTTGACGTTAATCAGACGTCGTAACAGCAGTCCCGAAGATAGCAAATAGTTCGGATCCGAGGCTCCAAAAAGAGTACTCATTCAAGGACGAAGACGTTCTAGCCATCTTCGAATAGTTCGGATCCGAGGCTCCAAAAAGAGTACTCATTCAAGGACGAAGACGTTCTAGCCATCTTCGAGATCCTTCTTGAAAGCAACAAGATCAAGCTGCCGCCCATCACGAATCAGGAGGAAGCTGACAATACTGCGGATCCGAAGTTCTGTGCGTACCACAGGAGGATCCTTCATCCCACCAAGGCTTACTTTACTTTAAAGTATAGCATCCAAACCTTGGTTGAAGCCGGCGTCATAACGCTAGGATAAGCCAAATAAGAACGGTAATACTCCGAAGAGTATACGAGTATAAACTGCTTCTCAACACTCCGAAGAGTATACGAGTATAAACTGCTTCTCAAATACTCAAGTATAAGAGTATAAACTGCTTCTTAAGACTCCGACAAGTATAAGAGTATAAACTGCTTCTCAATACTCCGAAGAGTATACGAGTATAAACTGCTTCTCAATCCTCCAATCGGTATATGAGGTTAAACTGCTCCCTGATACTCCAATAGGTATATGAGTCTAAACTGTTTCCTACCGTTGATGGGAAGTTCCTGGAGAATGTTACGCTAATATTCTTAAGGATAACCCGGACATGTAACGGAGTACAAAGTCAGACCCAGTTCCAAGAAAGAAGCTGGGGGTGGATGATTCATGTAATGGGAAGTTCCCAGAAGAACGCTATATGTAATTTTCTTAGGGATAACCCGATAATTACGAACAAGGTGATAAACACTAAACCCCCACTATGATTTGTACTTCCACTCTCACTGTCTACCTGGTCAAACCTTCCTATAGTTAGGACCACAACCAAAGTCCCCTCTCGATTCCTTCCATGAACGAGAGGTCCACTTTCAAATTGAACGATCAAGCCTGTAAAAGGTAAGATCATCTCAAACCTCCCACTTCCACTGCTTCCTTGGTCAAACCTATAAAAGTTAGGGCCACAACCAGATTCTCCTCTCGATTCCTTTCATGAACGAGAGGTCCACTTTCAATTGAGCAATCAAACCTATAAAAGTTAAGATTGTCTCCAACTTTACTTAGTCAAACCTGCAGATAGTTAGGACTAAGATTGAGTTATCCTTTTTGATAAGCAAAAGACTTCCATCTTTTCCTTTTTCCATCAAACCTATAAAAGTTAGGGTCAAAATTGGGCTTTCTCCTTAATAAATGAGGGACTCTTTTTGGATCGAATGACCAATCCTTTAAAAGTTAGGGTCGTTTGAATCTTTCCGATTCTCGGAGTGGAGATACCACTCTTAGTTTCATCATTTCGGATTCTGGGGGTGGAGATCCCACCTTGAGTTTCCTTTCCAACTGGAGATAGAATATAAAATTCTTCCACTTCAGTGCCCTCCTCTCGATTCCCCCAATGAACGAGAGGTCCACTTCCAAATCGGGTAATCAAACCTTCCGACAGTTAGGGTTATCCGAATTGTTACGATTCTCGGAGTGGAGATCCCACTCTTAGTTTCATCCTTCCGGATTCTGGGGGTGGAGATCCCACCTCGAGTTTCCTTTCCAGCTGTAGATAGAATATAAAATTCTTCCTCTTCAGCACCGGGAGATAGAATATAAAATTCTTCCTCTCCCGTTTCTCAATCTGTCTTTGCTTTTAGAAAAGACACGATTGTCAAATCCGGGCACTCGATGCACGGGGAATTTTATCCCGAAGCCTGAGTAGGGATAAGTCAACGCCTAACACGCGTTGCCGGGTAGTCTATTCCCGTGAGAAAGACGAAGTCTATGTATTCAAAATCATAGCATTAAGTCTAAGAGAAGCAATTCTCTTAGCACAACGTTACATGTGAAACGGGTTTTAATAATTCACATGCTAGCCCGATTCAAACGGTAATCGGTAAAGGCACGTCAAACCCGTTGATGGCTGGGGGTTTGCCAAAAATCCCAAAGTCTATGTCTAACACGCATTGTCGGTTAGTCTTTGACCGTAAAAAGGACAAAAGACCGCATATTCAACATTGTGACAGGTTGTTATTAATAACACCATAATCCGTACCTCACACGCACGGGGAATTTTATCCCGAAGCCTAAGCAGGGATAAGTCAACGCCTGACACGCGTTGCTGGTTTAGTCTTTTACCGATTGAAGAAGACACCAAAATCCGAGTCTGGGGATTTTTATCCTGAATCCTAAGTAAGGATAAGTCAGCGCCTAACACGCGTTGCCGGGTAGTCTATTCCCGTAACAATGGCGAAGTCTACGTATTCGAAGTCGTAGGATCAAGTCTAAGGGAGTTCATTCCTTTAGCACAATGTCAGATGCGGAACGGGCTTAAAACAATCCGCATGTAAGCCCGATTCAAACGGTAATCGGTAAGAGCATGTCAAATCCGTTGAGGGCTGAGGATTTGCCAAAAATCCTAAGTCAACGTCTGATACACGTCGCTGTTTAGTCTTTTCACAGGAGAAAGACGAGTCTACGTATTCAATATCGTAGCACTAAAAGGGTTAACTATTTTAGCTTAACATCACATGTGGAACGGACTTAAATAATCTGCATGCTTGCCCGACTCAAACGGTAGTAGGTAAAGGCTCATCAAACCCGTTGATGGCTGAGAATTTGCCAAAAATTCTATAAATGCGAGTCATTGACGCACCAGCTCCATTAGTTGCTCTCGTGACTTGAGCATCCAACAACTTCAGGATAAGATCTATAAATGCAGATGAATCAGCTTTAACAGTTGGTCCTGCAGCTCCGACATTTGGGATCACCGTGCTCTAATACCTTAATAGCTTAAACTGTGTATGCTCCAGCAAATGCACGAGTATAAACTATGTTAATGGCGATCCGAAACCCTAGGTCAACGCCGGTCAACGCGTAACCCTAGGTCAACGCCAGTCAACGCGTTGCGATCAAAAAGTCAGCGCACGACGTTCAAAACCCTAGGGTCAACGCCGGTCAACGCGTAACCCTAGGTCAATGCGTAACCCTAGGTCAACGCCAGTCAACGTGTTGCGATCAAAAAGTTAACGTACGACGCCCTAAACCCTAGGTCAACGTCAGTCAACGTGTTGCGATCAAAAAGTCAACGTACGACGTCCCAAACCCTAGGGTCAACGCCGGTCAACGCCTAACCCTAGGTCAACGCCAGTCAACGCGTTGCGATCAAAGAGTCGAGATCAAAGAGTCGATGCGACGGAGATAGTCAGTTCAAAGTCAACTCTATGACACGAGCCAAACTCAACTCATCAGTTTTAGATTTGAGACTTCAACGACGGCCAGAAGATAAACGCGGCGCCGGAAGGATTTCAGCTATTCGTCAAAGCATCGAATAGACTAAAAATCGAATGAGTCAAGAATTGAAGCTAACTGCAGGTCCTTTACACTGACCGAAGGCCGGACCAATCATATCCAAAGTATTCCAGCCTCTTCTATAAAAGAAACGAGACTGGAACGCTTTGGAGGGAGTATCTGTAGGCGTTGAAAATTGCCTATAGGTCTCTACGAACAGCTCAAAGCTAAGAGAAGACGATGAACGTCACTATCCAAGTCACAGAAGCTTGATTGACGTCGACGAACGCTTGAAGTGAATCGGCGAACTATGTGAAGCAACGGAGTTTCAGAATAACGAGGATACAAATTGATCGGGAACCCCTCGTCGTTTACAAAAGGCGCAACGCCCCTCGTGTCCCAGTTGATCGGGAGCCCCGCGTCGCTTACAAAAGCCGCAACGCCCCTCATGTCCCAGTTGACTTCACAATGGTCCAATCATTGGAGCTTGTATATCTCCTCGCCGGATTTCCAACGCACTTTGAATCGTTCAAATCCGAGTTCGGATGAAGAAGTTACGGTGAAAACGAACTAACAGGCATAACGGAACGTCTCAGGCTGAACTGGGACACCCGAGGTGTCTCGGCATGACCGAGACACCCTAAGGTGTCTCGGCCATGGCCAAGACACCCAAGGGTGTCTCGGCCAAAGCCGAGACACCCAAGGGTGTCTCGGTCAAAGCCGAGACACCCAAAAGTGTCTCGGACTTGGCCGAGACACCCAAAGGTATCTTAGAACTTGTGGAGCTATTTTTACCATGATTCGTTTTGAATCTGAAGAAACTCAAAACATGAAAGTTGTAGATATTTTTGTCAGATTTCCAACCAATCTGGAATCAGGTTATTTGGAGATCATATGAGGAAGTTATGACCAAAATAGCGCCGAGACACCCAAAGGTATCTCGGACCTGGCCGAGACACCCAAAGGTATTTCGGAACTTGTGGAGCTATTTTGACCATGATTTGTTTCGAATCTGAAGAATCCCAAAACAGAAAAGTTGTAGATATTTTTGTCAGCTTTCCAACCAATCTAGAATCAGGTCATTTGGAGGTTATATAAGGAAGTTATGACCAAAATAGCGCCAATACACCCAAAGCTGTCTCGGACCTGGCCGAGACACCCAAAGGTGTCTCGGAACTTGTGGAGCTGTTTTGACCATGATTCGTTTTGAATCCGAAGAAACTCGAACATGAAAGTTGTAGATATATTTGTCAGCTTTTCAACCAATCTGGAATCAGGTCATTTGGAGGTCATATGAGGAAGTTATGACCAAAATAGCGCTGAGTCACCCAAAGGTGTCTCGGAACTTGTAGAGCTGTTTTGACCATGATTCGGGTGTCTCGGACCTGGCCGAGACACCCAAATGTATCTCGGAACTTGTGGAGCTATTTTGACCATGATTCGTTTTGAATCTGAAGAAACTCAAAACATGAAAGTTGTAGATATTTTTGTCATCTTTCCAACTCATCTAGAATCAGGTCATTTGGAGGTCATATGAGGAAGTTATGATCAAAATAGCGCCGAGACACCTAAAGGTGTCTCGGACCTGGCCGAGACACCCAAAGGTGTCTCGGACCTTATGGAGAACTTTTGGCCATGATCCGATTAGAATCTGAAGAAACTCAAAACATGAAAGTTGTATATCTCTTTATCAGCTTTCCAACACATCTTGAATCACTCAAATCCGAGTTCGGATGAAAGAATTAGATCTAAAATACTGAAGAGGGTACAAACTGTCTCGCACAGGTGCAAGACACCCTGAGCTGTCTCGCACTTGGGACGTGTTTTTTTGACGGTTTTCGATCAGTTTTAACCGCCCGGACCTCCTGGAAGCCTATAAATACAGCCCCTGGAGCCTCATTTTTTCAGATCTGGAATTTTGGAGATTAGGCGAAGCCCTGACGGATTAAAGACTGAAGGTGCACGGATTTTAGAGAGGAGGAGGAGAGATCGGATCCAGTTCTTCAACGCAAGAGAGAGAGAGAGATTCGTCAGATCTACAGTTTCTCGGATCCGTTCCTTAAGATTATCCCGTTGTGGTAATCTTAAGAAGAGTGATTATCTCGCTTCGCTGAGATAAGAGCTATGATTTCTCGATCCTTTCACGGATAGACGAAGCTCTGCCTAATTTTTCAGCAATCAGATCTGATCGACGGTGGTCCACGGATAAACCCCGGCACAGGCAAAGATCCTACGCAAGCAGAAGACCGATGAACGATCTCTGCGTTTGTTTGATAAAGTTGTAAAAATTTTTTATTTTCATTGTGTAAGGAGATCTTATAAAAAGATCAACTTTTTATTTCATTCGAGTTTATTGTAACGACTAAAGTTGTAATAGATTCGATAAAAATGGAAATAGCAACTTTCACCGCAAACAAACTGGCGACCACAGTGGGAGCCAACAGCTTCGCCGCCGGAGCTGGTCGAATACGAGTTTGACCAGCAGAAGTTCGAGGAGTATGTCTCCTCCTCTTCCTCCAGATCTGCCTCTCCTTGCAGGTGCAGGAAGGCCTCCTCCTCCAGGAAGATCCGCTGGTCTTCAGATCTGAAGACCCAAGAAGACGATCTCTCCGCCGTCGCTGCTGTAGTTACACCTCGTAACGATCCGCCGGCTTCCAAAGAAACCAGATCCAACGTTCGTGACAACTCCTCGAAAGTCAAAGAGTTGCCCATTGAAAGTGCACCAGTGTTGACGGAGAGGGCTCGTCAAAGGCACCGTCAATATCTCGCGCGTCAATTTGCCAAGGCTTTGGAGTCTGTTGACGGGATCTGTTATGATACGGATCTGAAACGCAGAAGGCGCAAAGTGTTCCAGCAACAAGCTTTGGGAACCTCCTCCCAACCACCTACTAATGAATGGGTTCGTGTCAAACGAACCCATTCAACTCTTAAGGAGCGCATCCATAAACGCCGCACACTGTTAGCGTAGATGAGGATTCTTGTACGGAAGGCACAGGAATTGCAGAAGGAAAAGGTGGCCAAAAAACCACCAAGATTACACCGATTTGCACGGTATTACTTCCAGGAAGAATAATAGGCCGGGCGGTCAGGGATTGAGTTCACTAAGGAAATATCGCTCGGCATCTCGGGCGATCTAAGACCCAGCCCCTTAGATTCCGGAGCTGTGCATCTCGGTGTAGACTCTATATCGTCTCCCGTCTCCGAACTCCTGCCTTTGTGACGTTTGAGCTCGCCGAGATCAGATGTGGTATGTACCAAAGTCTTCAAGGTCTTCAAATCCTCTAAGCTCGCATCTTCAATCCCGGCAGGTTTCCGCTCTCAAAAGTCCAAAACCTTTTTGAAATATGGAACAAAAGGGGGTCCTATTTTATAGGCTAACCCTCACTATGACCTTGGCGCACATGTGCCAGCGCCACCTTTTGACAGCGTGGCTCGGCTTCTGCGGCCGGCACCTCAAGGCTGGCGCTCGGCCACGAGCCACCCTGAGGTGTTCGTGCCTGGCCGAGCCACCCTGAGGTGGCTTCGCCAACCGAGCCACTCAGTGGGTGGCTCGCGCCACCGAGCCACTCTGCAGGGGCTCGGCCTTCGACCGCAGCATCCGACTTGCCGCACGACCCATCCTCAGTCGGGCTCGGCTTTGGCGAGCACTCCTGAGCGGCTCTCGGCGAGGCCTCCTCTGGTTCTGCCTGTTTTCCGTCTGTTTGGCCGCGGTGATCCGCTTTTCTCGGTTCTTTCGTTGATATCGCGTGACTTAGATTTTCTGATTTTTTGGTTTCATCTGAATTTGCGAGTTAAATCGCCGAGCCCCCTTCTGATTGGCAGTAATCCGTTCTGAGTTCTGAGTCCGAAATTGATCTTGCCATTTGACTCGTGATATCGTCCGCAGTTGTCTTGTTGGATCACTGCGTATGACTCTTCAACACTTGGCCTGATTCGAACGCCGAATGGATTGTATCCGTTGCTTGCAGTGCGATCGTCGCACTGCGTTGAGTTCGTCGTACCTGTTCTTTTCTTTGCGAGCTGTGCTAAGGACCTATAAGCAATTTTATATGCTTCTACAGGCCGTTATTTCGAACTGACTCTTCTTCCTGCGAGAGAAATTCAAGGGTTGGAAACACTTGAAAATACAATCGGAAATTTTTCCTTTATTGACCATGCTTGATTGTAACTTCTGGAATTCATCATCTCGAGCAACCGATCCTCTTTGCGTGCGAAACGCCTTGATTTGGGCTTTCGCTCGTCTCCATCGGCAGATTCTCTTGATATCGTTTTTTTTTACCCTCTGCGTGAGCCGCGGATCTTGCGGGCCAGCTACACGTTGATCTATATCTCCCTGATAATATTTGATACACGCGACAGTGAGAGTCGCTTCCGATGTACTCTCTTCTATTGAGATTTATTTCGCACCTCCAGCTTGATAGTAACAATTCATCGACGTTGCGCGTCGAAGTAAACCTATCAGCTGCTTACATGGATTCTCAGGCTTAACGCGTTCGTCTGTCTGAAGCGTTTCCTCTGAGCAAACATTTGGCCTTGTTGCGCATCTACCAGGGAGTCACACTTTTGGGAATCACACCCTTGTGAGGGGAAACCTTACAGGCTCCGTGTTTTCTACACGTACCTCCTATATTGTGTTGGTAAAAATTAATTTGTTAGGAGGTCGCGTACGAACCCCCACGTCCGGGATGTTTGCTCGAAGCTCCTTCAACGGTCTCAAGCTTTATTTATATAAAATATATGCGGCTTTTCCTCGTCCTCAAGGCAGAGAACCGAGTGATTCTTCAAATGGGACTTTAGCTTTGGAGACTCCCACGTTGTCCATAGAGCTTCACCGGCGAAGTGCAGGGAGCAGGTCCTGAGTTGACGAAGGCCTGGGAGAGCCATTCGTCGCTCTGCTTTTGCCTTTAGGGTATTATGGCCTTCTATTTCTTATCTTCTTAGGGGCCAAGACACCGCAAGGGTGTCTGGCCAAAAGCCCGAGACACCCCAAGGGTGTCTCGGTCAAAGCCAGAGAGACACCCAAAGGTGTCGTCGACTTGCGAGACAAGAGCCCAAAGGTATCCTTAGAACTTGTGGACTATTTTTACCAATGAATCGTTTTGAATGCTTGAAGAAGGGACTACCAAAACATGAAAGTTGTAAGTATATTTTTGTCAGATCTTGCCAACCCATATCTGGAATCAGGTTATTTGGAGATCATATGAGGAGTTATGACCAAATAGCGCCAGAGACATCCTGCCTAAGGTATCTCGACTGGCCGGAGAAGATATGGATTAGATAGAGAGCTTTTTGACCATTGATTTGTTTCGAATCGGTGAAGAATCCCAAGAAAAGTTGGGTAGATATTTTTGTGCAGCATTTCGCAACCATCTAGAATCAGGTCAATTGTGGCGCAGGTTATATAAGGAAGTTATGACGCAAAATAGCGCCAATACAGCCGCAAAGCTGTCTCGGACTGGCCGCGACGAACACCCAAAGGTTGTCTCGGAACTTGTGGAGCTGTTTGTTTGACCTAATCGATTCGTCGTTTGTTTACATCCGAAGAAACTCGAACCATGAAAGATTGTAGATATATTTGTCAGGCGTTTTCAGACCAAGTGCTGGAATCATGGTCATTTGTGAGGTCATATGAGAAGTTATGACAAAAATAGCGCTTGATCACCAAAGGTGTCTCGGAATTGTAGAGGCTGTTTTGACCATGGATTCGGGTGTCTGCGGACCTGGCCGAGACACCCAAATTGTATCTCGGACTTTGTGAGGGCTATTTTTGACCATGATCGTTTTGAATCTGGCAAGAAACTCCCACACCGTAAAAGTTCGTAGATATTTTTGTCATTCTTTCCAGCTCATCTAAAGAGAGGTGCAATTTGGAGGTCATATGGAATTTATGATCAAATAGCGCCGACACACCTAAAGCGTGTCTGCGGACGCTGGCCGAGACAGCCCAAGGTGTCTCGGACCATTATGGAAGAACTTTATTGGCCAATGAATCCGATTAGAAATCTGAAGAAACTCAAACACTGAAAGTTGTCATAATCTGCTTTATCAGCTTTTCCAAACACATCTTGAATCACTCAAAATCCGAGTTGCGGGATTGAAAGAAATTAGATATAAAATACTGCGAAGAGAGGTAAACTGTCTCGCAGCAGGTGCTAAGAGCAGCCCTGAGCTGTCTTCGGGCGCCACTGGGAGGAGGAGAAAACGCCTGTTTTTTTTGACGGTTTATCGATGCAAAAGTTTAAACCGCCCGGACCTCCTGGAAGCCTATATAATAGCAGCCCTGGACCTCATTTTTTCAGGATCTCGAGATATATGGAGATTAGGCGAAGCCTGATCGGATTAAAGATGAAAGGTGCACAGGATTTAGAGAGGAGGTAGGAGAGACTCGATCCAGTGATTGCAACCGCAAGAGAGAGAGAAAGAATATGAGTCAGATCTACAGTTGTCTCTCGGATCCCGTTTGCTTAAGATTATCCCGTCCTGTGGGTAATCATTGAAGAAGAGATGATTATGCCTCGCTTCGCTGAGATAGAGAGCTTATGATTTCTCGATGCCTTTCACGGATAGACGAAGCTCTGCCTAATTTTCAGCAAATCAGATCTGAATCGAACGGTGGTCCTACGGATAACCAACCCCAGGCACAGGCAAAGATCCTACGCAGAGCAGAAGACGCGATGAACGATCTTTTCTGCGTTTGTTTGATAAAGTTGTAAAAATTTTTTATTTTCATTGTGTAAGGAGAGTCATTATAAAAAGATCAACTTTTTATTGTCATTCGAAGTGGTAAATTTGTAACGACTAAATTGGTAATAGATTCGAATACAAAATGGAGAATAGCAACTTTCACGCAAACAAAATGGGACGACCACACGTGGGAGGCCAACAGCTTCGGGCCGGGCCGGAGCTAGTCAGTGCCGCCAAGCGATGCCCATCCAAAGATGCCGCGGTGCTCGAAGAGAGTCGAATACGAGTTTCGACCAGCAGAAGTTCGACGGAGTTATGTCTCCTCCTCCCTCCTCCAGATCTGCCGTCTCGCTTGCAGGTGGGCGGAAGGCCTCCTCCTCCAAAGGAAGAATCCGCAGTGGTCTTAAGTATAGAAGACCCAAGAAGACGACTCTCACGCCCGTCGCTGCCTGTAGGTTACACCTGCTAGAATTACCGCCGCTTGCCAAGAAAACCAGAATCCAGAACGTTCGTGACACTTCTCGAAAGTCAAAGAGTTGGCCCATTGAAAGTGCACCCAGTGTTTTGACGGAGAGGGCTCCGTCAAAGGCCCGTCATATCATACTAAGATAAAAGTGCGGTCAATTGCGCGAAGGCTTTGGAGTCTGTTGACGGATGATGTTGATGATAACGGATCTGAAACGCAGAAGGCCGCAAAAGTGTTCCAGCAACAAGCTTTTGGGAACGCATCCTCGGACCGTAGCCACGATATGAATGAATGGGTTGCGTGGTCAAACGAAGCGGCGCATTCAACTGCTTAAGGAGCGCATCCATAACCGCCGCACACTGTTAGCGGGTAGATGAAGGATTCGTTTACGGGAAGGCAGCCAGGAAATTGCAGAAAGGAAAAGGGTGCCAAATAAACCGACCAAGAT
>NC_033797.1:119930368-119946155 GCF_001876935.1 Asparagus officinalis
GTTCATTAAGAAATACAAAATACATGACACCAATAATACCTACCTTACCTTGTTGCATGAATTACTGAATACCCCGAAATGGTTGGAAATTCACATTATTAATTATATCATTCTGAATTTGTTTAAAATCCGGGGAAGAATTTTCAACAGTAAGGTAGGAGTCAAAGTAGAACAGGAACTCTTCATGTTGAATATTTCATTCTACATTGTTTATTTTGTTTATTTCAGAATAATAAAAAGAACTTATTCTTCTCTCATGTGAGAGTTTCTTGTTCAGTTTTCAGAAAAAAAAAGAAAAGAAAAAAAAAGAAGAAAAAAAAAATGTTTGATTTCCTCCTCCTCAGACCAAAGGTAATTACAGATTTTTATCAGCGGACTAAATGTAAGTGCTTCACTTCTTATCTGCTTTACTTTATGCATCATAGAGTTTGCATTGAGGACAATGCAAAATTTAGGTGTGGGGGTGGGAATTAGTTATTTTTTCTCTTTATTTTACATTTTTAGTTACATTTTTGTTTTTTTCCCTTTTTCTTTAAAAAAAAAAATTTCACTTGCCAAATTGATGGAGTTATGTAATAATTGATTTATTTGATAAATTTGAAATTTTCTAATCCCTAGTTGGTTATTTACTTAAGATCACCTTTTATGATAACTCAAAATAAATTTCTTAAGAAATGATTTTCAAAGTAGTATATTTTATTTAAGCCTTAACTTGGACTTTTATTTAAAATAATGAAATTTTTGCATGCTTAACTTAGAGTTGAAAATAATTTTTCAAAGTGTCTTGATTTACATATTTTTCAAAATATATATACAAAAAAAAAATATTTGCAAAAGAAGAGTGCGAAAAATGGGCACCAAAAAGAAAAAAAAAACTCTTTAATTCAAGGTGATTCTATCTTATTAAGCCTAAGCTGACCGAGTAATTAAGCCCAAGGAGTATTTCCATACTTAATGACCTAAGCCCATTTGGGTTGGAATCCATTGGCCCAAAACTCGTTAAATGGTCACTTAGAAAGCCCGTTAAAGTAGAAAAAAAATCACCAAAGAAGAAAGAGTTAAAAAAAATTTAATAAATGTTTTATAGTTGTATATATGATCTTGGAAAATATTTTAAATCAAGCAACTTGAAAATTATTTAAAACAAAGAGTTAGTATGTTCTTTTCAAAACTTTTAAATTAAATTTCTAAGTTTGGCTTGGTTTTGTATTGCTACAGTGAGAAGATTTTCTTGAAAATATACCTTAGAGTTATATATAAAAATGTTTTCTTGAGTGATAACTGGCTCCAATTAGATTATCTAAAAGTTATCAAGTGAATTTAGTTATTTACTGACTTCTTTAACTTGGCAAGTTGACCGAATTTTGTGGGTATATTCACTGCAAACCCTCACGAGACTATAACTCGTCCACTAGGGTAACCTAGGGGTTTAAAGGCTTGTTGTATGCACTAAATACCACCGCGATTCCTGCGAAAATGAGTTACGATTTTCTTTTTATTTTCTTTGGTAGAGGACTAGCAAAAGTTTAGGTGTGGGGGTATTTGATAATCATATTTTTATTATAATTTTATATCCTCATTATCTATTTTATATGAATAAATATATCATTAATAATTGTTGTTAGCTTAGTTTCCACATAATTGAATAAAAATATAAATAAATATTATTAAATGTAAAACCCCCTTAAAAATCTCTCTTCTCTATTTTGTAGCATTTTAGAAGCCCATGAAGCAAAAACTTAAAAGAGGAAAATGATTGAAGCCCAAAGAGCAAAGCCCATAAAAAATTACACCAATGAAGCTATGCTTGGACATGGATGCAAATAGTGGAATGAACCATGGGCCAAACTCGGTTGCAGCTTCATTTTCAGTTTCGAAAATCAAATACCAATGACCATGAGATCACTTGAATGGGCCGAAAAATCAAAATGGACTGATTTGAGACCGGACCTGCTTGTTGCTGCTGAGATATGGACTTGAATTGATTTTTGAAAATCACAGCAAAGACTTGGACCGGATTTCCTTGATCGACTGCAGAGTTGGATTTAATTTTGAGAAAATCAATTGGACCTCCTTTGTTGGGCTAAAGAAGAACAAAAAGCAAATTCAAAGGTGGAGATTGTTGCTTGGGGTTCAAGACAAATCCAATGGCTCATATTCATTGAAGATTACTATAAATAGGGGTAGAGAGTGAGGGGTTAGAAGGGTGAAAATTTTGTAAACTCCTTTTGGAGAGGAGGGCTACTCTTAATTGAGAAGGCCTTCCAAAAATTATAACTTTAGTTGCAATTAATAATTTGTAGTTTAGATTTTGCACTTTATTTTGTAGTTAGATTTTAATTTCTTATACTATTCACCTTGAGGCTAGAACCCTCTTGGGTTTAGTTTTTCTTTTTGTTTATTTTTATTTTGTTTGATTCGCCTTTAGGCTAGAACCCTCTAGGGAATCACCCTTTTCTAAGAAGTGGGTTCAATTTTAGATTACTCATATCTATAATTGAATCCACCATCTTTAATTTCTTGCATTTTCTTTTATTCTTGAATTTTGTTCTTCATTCTTGATTTTTTTATTTTTGTTTCTTGATTTTATTCATTTTTCCTTCTCACCTTATTAATCATACTCATTCTTTTTCAAATCCACTCTCACTTACACTTTGCACCTATTCACACATCACTTTCACTCTCTCAATCTCTTCACAATCACATTCACTTATCACTCCTATTTGTCACGCACACAACATAAGAACCGATTTTATATTTTCTCCTACAAAACACCTTCCTCGTGGGATCGATATCTTAAATACTATAACTTAACACGGTTGTGCACTTGCAACCTTTTTGGTACATGTTTATGCCGCATCAATAACTCATCTAACTGGGTCTGTAGCTCCCTCATCTCAGCAGGTACCATACAATAGGGTGCTCGGGATATTAGTGACGTACCTGCCTGCAACTTGATGCAAAAACTCAACTTCTCTCACTGGAGCTAAACCCGGTATGTCCTGAAAGACATTCTAGTACTCTGAGACCACTCACGTCTTGCTTAAATCGGTACCACAATCCCGTAGCATCACCCCCTCGATGTACGCCAGAAATGACTCCATAAACTGGTTGTCCTGTGAGGTCGCTACTATCAACTTAGACCCATTAGATGCTCGCAAGCTGACTGTTTTAGCAAAACAGTCCATACTAACATAAAACATGGTAGAATGATAGCCAGTCCATACCGAGAATGACGTCGAACACCAACATCCACAAAATGATTAGATCTATGATAAACTCGGACTCATCTAGACTATTGACACATCTCTTATGGACACTCCCTAATAGGGACACCTCCCCTAAAGGATGTGCAACTAGCTGAAACCTATCCATGAATGTATGAGAGATAAAGAATGAGAAGCTCCTGAATCGAACAAGATCCGAGTTAGAAAAGAATAATCACTAAGAAAGCTCCGCTCATACCATGATCACGTTGTACGATTGTATAAACTATATCGGTGGCTGGTGACTGCTGTGCTACCGGCGGTAGAATTTATGGGACTATCTATCCCTCAGGAATTTACTGGATAGCGCGAATCTGGCCTGCTGGTCCCTCTATCCTCAGAATGGTAGGTGGTGCCTCGATCTTCTACTACTGGCCATAACCGTGGCCTTACGACTGCTGACCTTGACCAATGATCTGCTGGTGGTGATGAAAATCCTTACCCTATTGCTGGGTTCCTCCTAGTCTTGCAAAAGGTTTATTGTCCTTATCCTGGTCTCCGGACAATCGTGCTTCCAAAATTAACTCTTAGTATGTCTCCCTGCTCCAATCGGATTAGGTCTAGGTGCTTTTCGAAATAGTAGATGAAATCCTTCTATTAAATTGACAATCGTTGCTCCAACATAATTGAAATCGGTGTTATCCTCCGGCATCGTCCTTTAAGCTAAATATAACTAATCTCCGCCTATGTACTGAGTCGACGTTAAATAAATCTATAAGTATTTCCCATATATTTCCTCCTTTTATAGGTTGTAACTGAATTCGATGTGCCCTAAAATTTCTGTGCTTCCAACTTCTAATATCTTCCTTAATCTTACCGAGCCAAGCTTCTTGCTTTGTGGCTCTATTAACAACTGGATGTGGCGATGGTGAAACCTTCGGTATTACCTCTTCAATAGGTACTACTGGTACAACTGGTGGTGGAACTTCAGAAAGTAAAATATAGCTTGCTAGCCACTCCTCGAGTGTTCTATTCTCTGCTTCTACAATCGGTGTTACCAAGTCGATCGGATACTGTAAGCCTCCTACGGCTCGGGCTCTACTTGCTCAGTTCTCCGAGTACAAACTTTGGCTCGACCACGTCCTTGTTCTAATGTTTATAATATCAAAAGGAGAGCTTATTTGACACAGTAAGTAAGATCCCAATCATAAATAACATAACATATACCAATAGGAAAAATCGTATTACTTATCATTCATGCAATTTCTTTTCAATCAAAGTAAGGTAGTTGTCACAAAAAAAATTTGTAAATTTTTGAATATACGTATATAATGTCCTCACTCATTCTAGGAATTCCTAGCGGACTCTATACATGATTCCTAGGAAACTCTATCCTAGATCCATGACTCGACACAGGAATGATCCTATGATGCTGGAACTAGAGCTCTGATACCAAGTGTGACGCCCCTAGGTCCACACAAGGCTGTAGTCCAAGGTAAAATAAGAGATGTCAAACCTACCATACACCCACACTGTGCATAAACATATTTTACCAATCACAGCTGTTTGAGGGAAAATTTGCAGTAAAAAGACAATGAAAGAAAATTGACTTGTATTCTCTCAAAATCGATTACAATTTGGATTCCGATTACAAAAGAGAGGAGAATGATCTGGATTCTCTCCTTTGTTTAATTCTGGGTTCTTCACGGTGGCGATGGAGTGCTTCCTTCGAATGCTTGCGTTGAGTTTGCTTCTCGTTGACGATCCGAACGTCTTGATTCACTGGAACGTGGTCTTCTCCTCACGATTTGACATTGTGGAGAACTCTGAACGAGTTTAAAACTCTATGAAAGAGTTGATTTAACCGAAAGTCGGTTATAAGCCAAGGATGAAGAAGATCTTGTTGCCGATCTCCAAAGCTTCAACCGAAGGATGAAGGATCCTCTTTTCGCTGCCAAGAAGTTCCAATAGCCCCCCTGACTAAGCTGATTTCTTAGTTATTTATAGGGGATTAAGGGGTGTAACCACCTCCTTAATTCGCTCCTAAGTGGGGCTAATGGGATGTAACCGCCCCTTAAATCACTCCTGAGTGGAGTTGTGATCCCCTCAGATCGTGGGAAACGGTTTTGAAACTGTTCAGCTCCTGTTTGAACGAATCAACCGCAAAATCCACATTCCGGTGTAAATTCTGCGTTCAAACGCAGTGTCTGGAAGCTTGAACGCATCGTCTGGAAGCTCAGACGCAGCAATTAGACGCTGCGTTTGCAGCGTTGGAATCTACGTCTGAGCTGCGTTTGCAGCGATTTGGAAGCTGCGTTGGCAGCATTGGGAGCTGCGTTTGAGCTACGTTTGTAGCGATTTGGAAGCTGCGTCTGAGCTGTGTTCGTGGCTATGAACATGAGCTGCGTTTGCAACCGAATCTGAGCTGCGTTTGCAGCTTTTGGAGCTGCGTTTGCTGCTTTTAGAGCTGCGTTTGAGCTGCGTTCGTGGCTATGAACACGGCGCATCTTGATGCTGGTACGTGGGGAGGACTTCCACGTCTTGATTTGAAGAGACCGTCGATTTGTAGTCTCTTTCTATCGAAGTTTTGCAAAGATCGTCATTTTGTAATCTTTACTTTAGCTCTTTGATATGCAAGGGTCGTCTGTTTGATTAGAGCTTTCATCAGTTGTCGTGAAGGTCGTCAGATTGTAACCTTCAGCGATCTACGTGAAAGTCTTCAAATTGTAGCCTTCTGAAAGTCGTCAGATTGTAACTTCCATCATCGGTGTTTTGATGGGGATCAGCTATCTATTGTGATTTTTTGACAGCCTACAGAACCCCCTCCAAAGTTTTCGAAAGTTCGCGGTTGACTGGGATGAATTTTCGGAATACTTTAGATTTCAACTCTGATCTTGGAGCTGTTGATTCCTTGTTGTAAAGGATTTGTTCTCTGCACTTGCTTCGAAGGCATCTTGGTTGAAGGGATTTGCCACGTAGGACCTGTGTGAAGGTATGCGCCATAATCCTGCTTCTGGAATGTAGGGGTGGACCCTGCATTTTGAACTTGAGATGTGGGTCTCACCCTTGCATGTTGAATTTGGAATACGGGTGTGACCTCGGCGTTCGGTTTTTGCATCGCGGGTCTGACCTCAACGTTTTGACTTAAGACATGGAAGTGGCTTCCGTGCATTTTTGACTAAGTCTTTGAGACTTATCTTTGGCTCATCTGTTTTAAGTCTCGGCTCACATCCATTAAGCTGATGGACCTGCAAACGTGCATAGGATTTTTGGCAAACCCTCAGCCATCAACGGATTTGATAAGCCTTTACCGACTACCGTTTGAGTCGGGCTAGCATGTGGATTGTCTAAGTCCGTTCCACATGTAACGTTGTGCTAAGAGAATGAACCCTCTTAGACTTGATGCTATGATTTTGAATACATAGACTTTGTCATTTTCACGGGAAACGACTAACCGGCAACGCGTGTTAGGCGTAGGCTTATCTCTAATTAGGGATCGAGATAAAGTCCCCCATGCGTAAAAGGCATGGATTTTGGTGCTACGATGTTGAATACGTAGACTTTGTCGTTATTTCTTCCTGTGTTACTTGAAACACTGAAAGAAAGTTGGAAGCGCCAGAGGTGTAATATTAACTTGGCATGAATTTTCACTTAGAGTGAAATTCAGAAATTTTCTTTATTATCACTAGGATAATTCCAGAAAATATTTAATCCGTTGGGGATTTTATAATGACAACTTGCTATTCTTGTTGAAAAAGGATTAACAAGTTCATTGGGGGGTTTGACTGTTAGAGGTGTGATGTTAACCTAACAGTATTTTATGGACCTATCGCTCTATTGAAGAGAGTCGATAAGTTGATTATGTCGTTAGAGGTGTGATATTAACTTGACGGGTTTGTGGACCTATCGCTCCATTAAAGAGAGTCAATAAGTTGATTTTGTCAAAGGTGTAGGATTAACGTGACAAGAAAATGTTGCGATCGGAGCAACTTTGTGGACTTATCATCCTATTGATGAGGATTGATAAGTGGGTTTTGTCAGAGGTTTAGTGTTAACGTGACAGAGATTGTGTTGCGATTGGAGCAACTTTGTGGACTTATCATCCGATTGAAGATGATTGATAAGTATGTTTTGTCAGAGGTTTAGTGTTAACGTGACATGATTTGTGTTGCGATTGGAGCAACTTTGTGGACTTATCATCCTATTGACGAGGATTGATAAGTGGGTTTTGTCAGAGGTTTAGTGTTAACGTGACAGGATTTTTGTACTTGTGATTTGAACAAGATTTTGGGGACTAGCGTCTCGCTGGGGAGAATTGCTAAGTGAGTTTATCATCAGAAGCGATGAATTTTGATACTAAGATTTTAAAGACTTAGTGTCTTGCTGGGGAAGATTGCGATTTGAGATATCATCCTATGTTCAAGGATTGATAAGTTGATTGTTGTCAGAGGTGTATTGTTAACGTGACAAATTGGGAGTGATGCAAGCTGCATTCATACTCTGTGGGGGTGATGATCGTCAGAAGTGTAATGTTAACTCGACGGTGTGAAAGATTCGTTACTCTTAATCCAATGGATTCCAAGTAACCAACCCCCAGTCTTGATTAAGACTTAGCAGGGGAAGAAAAAGAGGGATAGACATTGCACATCGTCTTGTGGGGCACTATCCATGAAGTCGGAATAGAGGCACATCACCTGGTAGGCCATTATCTGATGAGTTTGACTATCAGAGGTAACTGTTAACGTGATAGTTTTGTGGACCCGCCATCCTACTTGAAGAGGATTGGTGGGGGAATTTGGAGGAAAAGGACTATCAGAGGGGACGGTTAACGTGATAGTTTGGGTGGACCCGCCATCCTACTTGAAGAGGATTGGTGGGGGAATTTGGAGGAAAAGGACTATCAGAGGTGACGGTTAACGTGATAGTTTCCTACTTGAAGAGGATTGGTGGGGGAATTTGGAGGAAAAGGACTATCAGAGGTGACGGTTAACGTGATAGTTTTGGTGGACCCGCCATCCTACTTGAAGAGGATTGGTGGGAGAATTTGGAGGAAAAGGACTATCAGAGGTGACGGTTAACGTGATAGTTTTGGTGGACCCGCCATCCTACTTGAAGAGGATTGGTGGGGGAATTTGGAGGAAGTGGGGCACTATCCATGAAGTCGGAATAGAGGCACATCCCTGGTAGGCCATTATCTGGTAAGTTTGACTATCAGAGGTAACTGTTAACGTGACAGGATTGTGTACCCGCCATCCTTCTTGAAGAGGATTGGTGGGGGAATTTGGAGGAAAAGGACTATCAGAGGTGACGGTTAACGTGATAGTTTTGGTGGACCTGCCATCCTACTTGAAGAGGATTGGTGGGAGAATTTGGAGGAAAAGGACTATCAGAGGTAATCATTAACGTGATAGTTTTGTGGACCTGTCATCCTATTGAAGAGGATTAACAGGAGAATTTGTAGAGAATGGACCATCAGAGGTGATCATTAACGTGATAGTTTTGTGGACCTGTCATCCTACTTGGAGAGGATTGGCAAGTTGATAGACTATCAGAGGTAAATGTTAACGTGATAGGTTTGGTAGATTTTGTGGTTGACAGAGGTATTCTGTTAAACATAACAACTCAGAAAATTTATTACTTATAATCCAATGGACTACAAATAAACCAACCCCCAGTCTTGAACAAGTTCGGAATAGAATCACATCACCAGGTAGGCCATTATCTGACGAGTTTGACTATCAGAGGTAATTGTTAACGTGATAGTTGTTGGACCCGCCATCCTACTGGAGAGGATTGGCTTCAGCGGCCGTAGTATCTTCTTCTTCTGACTGAAAAGATTGGGCTTGGTCCGATTGCTCAGGAGAAGATTAGGCTTGGTCTGATTGCTCAGGTTGATCATGCGTACTTTGTTCTTCATCTTTGATCCTGGTAATAATCTTTTGAGCCTGTTCGCCTTGAGAAATTAGTTATCTCCAGGAACGGCATTCTGTAACCCTCATTTGTGCTAGAAGGTCGGTTTTCAAGTTGTGTCGACAGGTCTCCACTAAGGTAGACTGTGTCATACCTGTCGGGCATTGAAGAGCCATGTTTCGAAACCTCTTGACGAAGGCTTTGACGGACTCCCTTTTCTTCTGCTTAGTGACGAGAATGGTATGGATGGAGACTTCTGTATCCTCTTCAAAGAATCTTAACAGGAAGAGTCTCTCTAGATCCGCCCACTTTTGGATACATCGAGCAGGCAGTTTCCTGAACCATTCAAAGGCAACTCCCTTGAGGGTGCCAATGAACAATGGAGCCAGTATGGCGTCGTTTGATATCACATTCCCAGTCTGTGACTTGAAGTGATAGATATGTTGGTTCGGTGAACCCGTGCCGTCAAAAGTTTATAACGTCGGGACCTCAAACTTGGGAGGATAAGGGGCTGTATACCATTCGGCAGGATAGGGCCTGACAACTCCCTCGTCCTGGAGCTCACTTCTGTCAACAATGGCATTGAGACGGGCTTCCAATTCTTCCATTTTGGCAGACTGGAGATTATGCTCGTTCTCCGTCTCTCTTCCTTCATCAGAGGAAGATTCCATGTTATGGGCTTCTTGGTCAGAAGCAGCACCATCAACCACTTTTTCCTTCCCTCTGCTTGTGTGAGGTCGGGATGATGACGTTTTTCCTCTCCGGGAGGATTCTTGCCTAGGTAGCGAATCTGTCTTCTGAGATTTAGCCTTGTCTGCGACGAGTTGAGTCAACAGGTCTAGGAGTTCATTGAGGGTCTTCTGCTGTGATTTGAGCATGGCGTCTTCTTGATGATTGAGACTCCGCAATGGCTGAGTGTTCATCATCGGAATTAGTTCTTGTGGCTAACCTCCGATAGTTGACAGGGGGAATGGCTCCTGTTCACGTCCGAGTGCGTCTGTAGATCCCTTCAAACTCGTTAGCGATTTCTCTGACGGTCGGCGAACGACTTGTCTCAGAGTCATCGGAACATGATTGGACAAGACTGGCTCTTGGTGAACATGGATCTGGTTGAGATGCCTTGAATCCATGGACTTCTCATATCCGCCCCTCAATCCAGTTGCGCTACGCAGAGTATTCGGGGGTCTCGCAGAAACATAGAGCACATGGTGAAATGCAGTTCTGAGGGCTGCGTTCAGTCTTATTCACAGAGAGCCTATGTTTGGGCTCATGGACGCGAGGCTTGCGTTCTGAAGCAGAAACGTAGAGCACATGGTTGCGTTTAGGCTCACAAACACGAAGCTCGTGTTGACTTGAAGATCAGCATTCTCGGAGATGTGCTCGTCGTAAGGATCTCCTCCTCTGTCGATCGACATTCTTCTTAGCCTGCTTCAAGGCCTTTGTCGCCTCAATGGGCATCTTTCGACCCGATACCCGTCGTCTTAGCCTGCTTCAAGGCCTTTGTCGCCTCAATGGGCATCTTTCGACCCGATACCCGTCGTCTTGGCACGAGTTTGGCTGAAGCTGAGCCCACTCCATCAGGGGAGGGGCTGTCCGAGCAGTCTTCCTTAGGCGGTTCGGCTGCAATTGGAGCAGGTGGAGCTTTAGTCTCTTTGGAGACTTTGTGGATCTTACGCATAGCCTTGGGGCTAAGGGATCCGGAGGAGAGGGCCTCCTCAAACTTTGCTTGATCAAACTCTACCACGAGAGTTTCGACGGTTGTTCCAGTGAGATGAACGTCAGATTACGCCACCACTTCTTCGTCAGAGAAGCTTTTCCCCAGCAGAGTCGCCATCTTTTGTTTGAGGGAAAATTTGCAGTAAAAAGACAATGAAAGAAAATTGACTTGTATTCTCTCAAAATCGATTACAATTTGGATTCCGATTACAAAAGAGAGGAGAATGATCTGGATTCTCCCCTTTGTTTAATTCTGGGTTCTTCACGGTGGCGATGGAGTGCTTCCTTCGAATGCTTGCGTCGAACTTGCTCTCCGTTGACGATCTGATGTCTTGTTTTACTGGAACGTGGTCTTCTCCTCACGATTTGACGTTGTGGAGAACTCTGAACGAGTTTAAAACTCTATGAAAGAGTTGATTTAACCGAAAGTCGGTTATAAGCCAAGGATGAAGAAGATCTTGTTGCCGATCTCCAAAGCTTCAACCGAAGGATGAAGGATCCTCTTTTCGCTGCCAAGAAGTTCCAATAGCTCCCCTGAACTGAATTGATTTTTAGTTATTTATAGGGGATTAAGGGGTGTAACCACCTCCTTAATTCGCTCCTAAGTGGGGCTAATGGGATGTAACCGCCCCTTAAATCACTCCTGAGTGGAGTTGTGATCCCCTCAGATCGTGGGAAACGGTTTTGAAACCGTTCAGCTCGTGTTTGAACGAGTCAAACGCAAAATCCGCGTTCTGGTGTGAATTCTGCATTCAAACGCAGTGTCTGGAAGCTTGAACGCAGTGTCTGAAAGCTCGGACGCAGCGGCTGGAAGCTGCGTTAGCATCTTGTTAGAAGCTGCGTTTGGCGGCTTGGAAGCTGCGTTTGGCAGCGGATGGAAGCTGCATTTGGCGGCTTGGAAACTGCGTTTGGCAGCGGATGGAAGCTGCGTTTGGCAGCGTTTGGCAGCGGATCTAAGCTGCGTTTGCAGCGATTTGGAAGCTGCGTTGGCAGCATTGGGAGCTGTGTTTGAGCTACGTTTGTAGCGATTTGGAAGCTGCGTCTGAGCTGCGTTCGTGGCTATGAACATGAGCTGCGTTTGCGGCCGAATCTGAGCTGCGTTTGCAGCTTTTGGAGCTGCGTTTGCAGCTTTTAGAGCTGCGTTTGAGCTGCGTTCGTGGCTATGAACGCGGCGCATCTTGATGCTGGTACGTGGGGAGGACTTCCACGTCTTAATTTGAAGAGACCGTCGATTTGTAGTCTCTTTCTATCGAAGTTTTGCAAAGATCGTCATTTTGTAATCTTTACTTTAGCTCTTTGATATGCAAGGGTCGTCAGATTGTAACTCTCGATGTTGATTGTGAAGGTTGTTGATTAGAACTTTCATCAGTTGTCGTGAAGGTCGTCAGATTGTAACCTTTAGCGATCTACGTGAAAGTCTTCAAATTGTAGCCTTCTGGAAGTCGTCAAATTGTAACTTTCATCATCGGTGTTTTGATGGGGATCAGCTATCTATTGTGATTTTTTGACAGCCTACAACAGCAATATCCTCTAGTGGAACCAAATAGAAGTACAAGTACAAACAGGCAAAATAAAGGGAATAAACGTAATAGACATGATATAAAAGAGATATCTCATAAATAAAAAGAATCATATTTCAACTATAATACATCTGATATCTGAATAATAAAAATATCTCAACATGAATCAACTAAAAATCGTACTAAGGCACACTGTCTTTACAATATAAAAATAAAACTCTAATGTTTGGATAAAACTCTCCGGACTACCTGAAAAGTAATTTAAAAGAAAAAGAATAACAACAAGAGCGTCAGAGCGCTATAATAAGATTACCCCATCCCCCCTTAGGGGAAGGGCTGCTAGATGGAGTGAAGCCTCTACATAGTATACCTAGATTTATTTTTCCTGTATCTAAGTAGGATTAACATTTATAAACCTACAACACGAGACGTAGTACATCGAGCGAAATAATCCAATCAAGGAAACCCTCATGTATATACCATAAGTCTCAAATTGTAGATATATAAACATTAATACCGAACTAAGAAAAGATAATCTAATAAAACCAACAATTAGAAATCCACAACACGAGACTGATATGTCAAGCGAAATAATCCAAACAAGGAAACCATCATATATATACCATATGTCTCAAGTTGTGAATCTCTAATCATTGATCCCAACTAAGAATTAAAGAAAGTAGTAAAAGAATTAAGACATCAACACATCGTATTTATAATATCTTCCACTATCACTGGAGAGATAGAATAAAATATCAACACATAATTTAGTATACTTTCAAAAGCAACGTATCTCGGTCATATAGTCTAGTGATAGGTCGTATTCATAACCGACATCTACCACACTTAGGCTATCAAGTAATTATCTCAGTGCAACAGACTACCCTGTAGGTATCCTGAACAGTGTACATGACTCATTAGTCTCATCGTGATCTCAGTGAGAAATATGAGTACGGGACAGACTACCAAATAGGCATCCCAGAAATACGGCTCACGAGCCTTATCGCACCCTAGTACGGGATGGACGGCTAGATCAAGCCTCCTAAAATCCGACTCAATGGCCTGTACATATGCAATATCGACAGACTACCTTATGTACGTAGTACTAAACTAAGCTCATTAATAATATCCGACTCATATATAAACTATGTATATCTGGTATGTCGATGCACTATCCCATATAGTACTGAGTTGTGCTCATCGACGACATTCAACATGTGTATGAACGATATCTAATTCAAATATGATCAAATCAAAACTCATCATAATCCCCTTGGGATTCTCAAATGCGTAATATAATATATTCATAACTATACGTGTAACATTAAGCGGCTCAAAACTCCGCGAACGCATCTCAAAACGACGCAACAAAGTGTCACGCCCTGCTTCCCAAAATACCCGGGAATCGGAATGTGAACAAGCCCGCGACGTATTAGGTTGATTAAAAATAAATAATAAAACTCTTTCTACTCAATCTAATACGCTAAGCGTCAAAAATATAATATATGAAGTCACAGGTCCCCGATCACACATAGCAAGAGTATCATGAACAACTCAGAATGGAAAAGATACATATCACAAATAGAATATCATCCAAGACATAGAGTTGGGTCAAACACGCCCTTATTACAAAACAGTCCAACTAAAAATAAAAAAATACATAATCCAACAGAAATAAAAGGAAAGTACTGCTAAAACAACTAAATCCAACATCAGACTAAAGTAAGGTTCTACAAAAGAGATCTAGCGCTCATCAACTACTACAGAAAGAAAAGTCTAAGCTTCAGATTGTTCTTTTGATCCATCTGGAAGACCTTATTGCTGCAAATCCTCTGGCTCCTGTACTATCCCGAACTGAGGATGTTCATCTCCTAAATCTGACGTACACCAGAGAAAAATAGGTGTACGTCAGCGTGTATGACACACGGCAAGATCCCACAAGGGAGAAATAGAAACAGTCGAATGACCAAAGCAAAAACAGTGATAATAATAATAACATGCAAATGAATTACTAATAATATAAATGCAATCTATCACTGGAATAAAATCATCAGAAGAATCTAAGAAAACTATCCAAGTGTCAAGATCACGTAGCTAGCCAACCGGGTAATAATCCAAGTATCCAAATCACACAGCTAGATGGAACTAATACTTAAATACCTATAATTTGAAACGTAGTACGTCGAGCAAAATAATCCAAACAAGAAAACCCTCATGTATATACCTTATGTCTCAAATTATAGATAATTAATTATTAATCCCAATCTATGTATGAACAGAAATACAACTAGTCTACATCTCATAAAACCAACAAAGTCCACCATGACACGCAAGCATATTATTCTTGTTTTACATGTCATTTGAATTGGGGAAGAATATTTTCATATATATAATCGGGTCCCCGTAAAGTCATCCGGGGGCCGCCCTCAAGTTAAGTTTGGCTCTCTAGCCTAAGTATATATATAACTCACAATATCAAGAAAGCGAATATGCTCGCTTATATAAATGTTATATTCTTCGTCCAATTCCCCTTTATATCCCCATATTTGTCAGTTTAATTAAGTAACTGTACATGAAATATCATGCACTAGCCACGGAGTTACCGTGGAACGACTTTTGTAAAAACTATAAAAATAACCGTGACCCATAACACATCCGATCAAGAGTGCATCGTCTAGTCAATGCTATAATAATAATAGTCAAGGAAACCTCATACTGGGATATCGATATCGAGGGAACTCGGGACTCCTCACACCGGATATCGATGTCGAGTGAGTATAGTCATGCTTTGAAACACGCTTACCAATCATACTTTTAACAGGAGTCGTCTGTTGGCCTTCTTGTTTTGATGGTGATTTAGCAAACAATTTACATCTAATGTTGTTTGTCTAGTGTTTATGTTTTCATATTTATTCTAAGCAAACAATGAGTTGGAGGATGGATGGAATAGAGCTTCAACGATCATATCCAATTGAGGTTGGCGGAATAGTGGAGTGAAGCCTTGCAATTCAAAGTTAAAGATCAAGTTCAAGCTTCATCCGCGAGATTACCAAGTCAAGCATATTGAAGACCAATCAAGCTTGGGTAAATTAGTTTAGGTTTTATATTATGTGTGTTAAGTACCTTAAGATCAATATCATATACACACACATATTTGGTTTCTATGTATATATATAGTTATATATATACATGCATGGTTTTGGGTTTTCATATTTACAAATATGAAATTACATATTTCATATTTATTATTATGATTTTGTTTAACTACTTAGATATAAAACAAATATATTTTCATATACATACTCTTATATTTTATTTTCTATTGTATTTGTAAAAATATTGTATTTTTAGTTTTTGGACTTAACTATAATCATATACATATTTTATTAAGTCTACATAATCATTGTGCAAAGTTTCAAAACATGGTTTAGCCAA
>NC_033797.1:119947155-119957853 GCF_001876935.1 Asparagus officinalis
CACAGAGAGAGCATATCCACTCAACCAGGAGCAGGTTCAAAAAGCTCTTTCGGGTCCCGGCGCCCATCGCCAAAACGCACATACCGAGAGTGCACTCAAATCCGAGCTTGGGAGCGGCGAATCAAACCGGCAAGCACCACACAGGAAGGCGCTCGGACCAAACTGAGAGCACCGCGGGGCGCCATCGCCGCGGGCCGAGGACGAAAGCACCGCGAAGGGTGTCGCCTTGGCGAACGCCAAGACAGCCGCCACGGTGTCTGCGGCGGCAGGGCCGAGAGCAAGGCTATGTCGGCCGCAAGCGGGTGTCTGCGGCGCGATTATGGCAGCGAACGACACGCGCCGCCCAGGAGGGTGTGCTGCGGCGCATTGGCGCGGAGACAATGGATGCGCAGGGTGCCGTGTCCGAGAGGCGCCGGCCAAGGGGGGTGTCATGGCGGGCCAATGCCGAGACACTACGCCCGTGCGACGCCGTCGCCGCCCGCAAGGGGTGTCTCGGCCATGGCAGGAGAGCAGCCGGCCCGTCAAGGGAGTGTCCTGGCGCTTTAATGACGGCGGAGAGGCAGCGCGCCCAAGGGGTGTGCCTCGGGCCTCGCCGACTGACAACCAGGCCATGGGGGTGTCTGCGGGCGCATGGCGGCAGAGAGCACCGCCGGCAAGGGGTGTCTGCGGTTTTGTTGGAGGCCGACGAGGCACCCGCCTAGGGGGTGTCGCTCAAACCAAACAGGCCCTAACCCCTTGGGTTATATGACGACTACTAAAGTGAGCGGGCCGGGCGCACTAGGGCCTACCATTCCTCTTGCGCCATTAGGGTTTTGGGAGAGGAAATTTCAGATCTGAGTAGCTTATAGCCTTAAGATGCTAGAAATTCTGCAGAGAGGAGGGCCAGGGCGAAGCCGCTGGCCCGGAAGGAAGGAGTCGGGGTTTGTTCTAAGAGAGGGCGAATGCCACTGCGGCACGGATGCAGAGGAGTGAGCGAGCCTTGTCTGCAGGCAAAGGAGTCTTCGTTGCTTTTCATCAATCCCCACCCTTCTATTGCGCAGTTAGTGTTGCCGCCTTAGGCCGGTGAACTAAAGGAGAGGCTTAGTGGCCATCGTTTTACGCCGGAGACCATAAGGCTTTACAAAACGCTGGCCCTTGAAGGGGGCAAAACAAATCTCAGCGCGGTATCGACGGGGGGTTTCGCTGTTTGCCAATATGCCGCTTCGCCGATAGACCGACAAGCTCGTGGACGTGGCCACGACTTTCTGCCTCGGAACCAAAATCTGACGTGGCCCGGCGGTCGGTCACGGATATCACATCCACCTCAGCTCACCACGGCAAAAAGAGCCCAGCGGCAAGCAAGAAGATGATCGAAGCAGATCTTAAGCGTTTGTTTGAAAAGAGTTGCTATCTATTTTGTTTTCAATTGTGTCAAGGCGGCCGGGGTCTATTATAAAACAGGCTACTCTTTTATTTTGTTTCATTGTAACGATTGAAGTTGTAATGAATGCAGCAATGAATACAGCAACTTTTTCCGCAAACAGCTTACTTGTAGAATCAATTATTATTTTTTCTTAATTATTCAATGTACAAAGTAGATTTCTAACCAAGCAAAAAAAAAAAAACTACTGTAGCATCATAGATGGAAAAATCCATCTAGGATGCTTCCTAGACGGAAAATTCCGTCTAGAATACTTCATAGATGGAATTTTCCGTCTAGAAAGCATCCTAGACGGAATTTTCCGTCTAGTAAGCATTCTAGACGGAATTTCCGTCTAGAATACTTTCTAGACGGAGTATCCTAGACGGAAAAATCCCGTCTAGGATACTTCCTAGACGGTTTTAAATTTCGTCTAGGATATTCCGTCTTAGAAGTATTCTAGACAGAAATTCCATCTAGAATACTGCATCCTAGTCGAAAACATACTGGACGCATATCCTAGACGGAATTCCGTCTGGAATAGTTTTCCTAGATGGAAATATAAGTATCCTAGATGGAATTTTCCGTCTAGGATACGTTATTTTGTACCAGTGCTTGAAGGTTGCTAACTTAACTCTACATTAACTAAGCTGCATTGATCTTGCTAGATTTTTCTTGATATTCCTAGAGTATTACACTTAATACCAGCAACATATTGCAATAGTTACTTCTCATCATACTTATTTAATAGGATAAATTACACTAAACCCTTATGAACTTTCGGCACCTATGAATTTTCAAACTCAAACTAAAGCCCTAATAACTTTTTTGTTTCAAAGAAAACCCCAATAATTTTTTAAATTTTGCATATAACCCCGATAGATTAGAGTCAGAAAATGCCATAAAAAGGCCTTTTTGAAGTTATTGGGCGGTTTGGAGTAATTTATCTAAAAGATATTAGGACTTTCTACAAAAGTTATTAGGGGATTTAGAAAGTTCATAAAGTCTATTCACTGCAAAATACTGAAAGTTCATAGGGGTTTACTGTAATTTACCTTATTTAATATTATAATTCTTGGTTCAAGTAATAGTAATTAAAATAATTATACTATCTACATGCAATAAAATATTTATCTAATTTCAATTTTTTAATTATGCTCTAAGATAATTTAGTACTATAAATATTTTATAAATTTTTATTAAACTATCACTCACAATTAATAGTACTATTATTAATATTGAATAGTTTTATTGTAAAAAAATTAGTTTTCAATCATTACTAACTATAGATTATTCAGTATTATGTGATAAGATTTGAGAAAATATTCTAAAAATAATATTAAGTTATTTATTTAATTTATATAATAATATAATACTAAATAAATAGTATAATTACACTATTTATGATATTAAATATCTATTGTATTTATTTTATTGCTCATTGAATTATAGTATAAATATATTATTTTATGTATACTATTAATTTTAATAATTTTTTTATAACTCATAAGTAATTATAATAATAATAATTTAATTGGTTACTATTAAAAATTTTGTATAACTATTTCATAAATTATTTTATTATATTATTATTAAACAAATAATAGTTATAATATTATTGATAATTACAATAATTTAGGAAGGTGAAGAGGTGCATAATTAATAAGTGGTTATATTTATTAGTAAAAAATTTATTAGAGACATACTTAGAATTTATCAAAATTTAAGAGCGCAAACGAGGAAACTACAAGTTTTAACACGCGATTGCTCTTTTTATAGTAGTATAGATAGATAGGAATTGACATATTTAATAAATTTTTTATCATACGATATTTTCCTATTTTTCTAACTTTTCAATGACATCAAACAGCAATTTCAAGAGAACTTTGAAATTACAATGAACTTTCACATTAATTTTGTTATTCCATGTCAATGGACTACTCAATCAACCGTATACCATTTCTCACAAGTTAAGACATCTAAGAGATTATGGTAAAGAACAAATACACTTCATTGAAGGTTGTGAATAAACTTATTCAACATGAGAATGCAACAATTAAATACAAACATTGAAAGTTGATCACCCCTAACCCTTGGAGACTGACTCTACGTCATGATCACCAAAGCACTCCTCACCACAGTCTTGCCCGAAACCCACTTCAAGTTCCCTTGAGCAGCAACATCCGAGATCACTTCGACAGAAAACGTCAGCGACTCGTTAACCTTTGTAAACTGCAGAGTCTTAGGCCTCACCATAACCTTCACCCCCTTCGGCACATCCACCTCCACCGTATATTTCACATTCGCATCACCCACATTCGTTACCGTCCTATTTACCACCGCCGGAGCTCCCGATACAGCAAACACGGTGATCGTTGGATAGTTCAACATTGTGTCAGTTATTTGCTTCGCATCGGAACAGCTAGCGTTCAACCCAGAATTAATCATAGAGACTCCATGCTCCCCAACCTTACCACAAAGATAGGAAATGTAATCATCGATGGTTATGTCATAAACTAGACCTGGCTCAGTGGCGTTAACGGGATTCACATGGCCAGCACCTGATATGTAAAAAGTCGCATCGTTGTGCATCTCGTCCTTGATGATATTGCCCTCACGATCTAGATTGTCAGAGGAGGTTATAATTGCTGATCTGATTACGGCGGGGCTCCAATCCGGGTGCAGGCTCTTGATGAGAGCGGCAATGCCGCTGACATGAGGTGTTGCCATCGATGTGCCTGAAATTATATTGAAAGGGGCTTTCGTTTGAGTTTCCACTGGTGTATTCCAAGCTGCGAGGATATTCAGACCGGGAGCAGTGACGTCGGGCTTTAAAATTCCGGGAGATTGCTGGTTTGGTCCACGTGAGGAGAAGAAGGCGATGACTGGGGATGGGGTGACGCCGAGGAGAGTGCCGTTGAATATGATCGAGGCAGTCGGGTTTTCCGTCGAGTTTGCGTATTTCTTGATCTTCAATGCATCTTGGAAAGAGACTTCTGAAGCGGCTAATTCTAGGTTGTGGACGAGGATTGTGTAGCCTCGTTCTTGTTCATTTAGTATGATGACCCCCGCGGCTCCAGCTTGTTTCAAGGCCGAACCTATATATTCCGGCTCTTGGAACTCGCGCTCACAAAGGACGATCTTGCCCTTGACTTCCATAGCCTCGTCGCAAGCGCCGTCATTATAAAGTAAAGGAAAGGGTTTGGAGCTAAAATTAGCCGGCTGGAAGAGGGCTTCACCGTAATACTCACTTCCGTCACCTAGTTTCACTATTGATCGAAAGCTTCTGTCAATTGAACTCGCACCAACGGTGAGAATCCACGGAGCCTCATTCGACAACGAGCTCTCCGAAGGGCCTTCATTGCCACCGGCGCAAACAACAGTGATGCCCTTTCTAATTGCAGCGAACGATCCAATAGCTACTGGATCTTGATCGTACTCCCTCGAGGCTCCACCGAGAGACAGAGAGAGGATATGCACACCATCCTTTATCGCAGCATCAAAACCAGCAAGTATATCAGCAGAGCGGCAGCCCGAAACCTGGCACACCTTATAAATGGAAAGATGTGCATGCGGAGCCATGCCAGCAGTCGTGCCATTGCCGAGCCCGAATGCATTTACGTTCTGCACGAAATTGCCCGCGATGGTGCTAGCAGTGTGAGTGCCGTGGCCAATATCATCCGTGGGATCGGCCTTCGTAGATGAAATTTGAAACGCCCTCGCGCCAATAACCTTGTTGTTGCAACCTTTCTCGAGATTGCACTGGCCCTTCCAGCTCGCAGGCGGAGGAGGCACGCCGTCGTCATGGAAGGAAGGGTGACCAGGCGTAATGCCCGTGTCGAGGACGCCGACAATGACTCCTTTACCGAGGTTGGTTCTGTTCCAGATGCCACTGGGGCCAGTGAGCTTGAGGTAGTCCGGAGTGTGGGTGGTGAGGAGAGGGATGATTCGGTCTGGGAAAGCCTGGACAAAGCCAGCCATTTTCGACATCTCTCTCAGCTCGGCTTTGGTCAGCCTAGCAGCAAAGCCGCTAAAGGATTCGGAGTACGAGTAGACCAACCTGTCGGAGTCTCCAGCGTTGAAACTGGTCGGAGGCAAGAATGATCGGTGCCAGCTCTCGAGGTCGTCATTGTAGCTGATAACATCAGAGTTGTGTCTGACGTGGACTACGTAGGTCTGTAAGTTGCTACACAAGATTGAAGATGGATAGGAGATTACAATGAGGAAGGATATGAAAAGGAGAGATAAGGACTTCATTGTTGGTCTGAGGAATTAGTGGATGGAGGTTAGGATTTTGCATGGGTTTTATAGAGGGGATGGGGAAATTGAAGAGCATAAATCTTGGGAGTAAATGAGGAATAAGTTATTGATTTGGTAGAATTTTCAATAGCAAATATTATGAAGAAGAGTATTAGGAAATTTTTGTGGGAATAATTGGAAACATAATTGAATATGATTTGCTGGCATAAATTAATTGAGAATGTGTGAATAATTGGAATGCTAATTAACGTAATTATTGCTCTATCAGATCTTAACATTATTTCTCCATATTTCATACCATATTGATTGATTGATATATTTCTCCATATTTCATTCCATATTGATTGATTGATATATTTCTCCATATTTCATTCCATAATTGGAATGCTAATTTCTACGTAATTATTGCTCTATTAGGTCTTAACATTATTTCTCCAGTGTTTTAAGAATATACTCCTTTAATTGCTGCCAAAAGAAAAATTGAACGTAGACTGAATGATGCCCACGTTTACTTGAGTCACAGTGTAAATCTTTTTCTAATGGGATGGCTAAACTGCAAACTAATGAGAGTTAACCTTTTACAGCAAAGGCCAGTTCACACACACATATACGCAAATTAAATCCATTTCTAGGATTTTGAATACCCTAGATGTAAGTGACGGCGCTCCATCGGCCAGATCTGGTTGTTTCCTTTGATTTTTTCCGGCAGGTTTCTACCATCTTCGTGCTGCACCTCCCTCCCTGTCTCGCTCCGGCAATTTGTGAAAAATTTATTTGACGAGATCTGAGATTCGTCCCCAACCCTCGTGGCATCCCTCGGGGTTTCCCATCGGTAATTCTCACCGGCAAGGCTTCGGTGGGTCTCCATCGCCGATTTCTAGTACATCATTGACAGTTAACACCAGTTTTCTAGCATTATTTTTCTCCGTCTTTGTTCATTCGAATTTCCTTTTCCTCTTGACTCACACGAACGGCATCGTCGTTTCATACTTAGTAACAGAATCACCATTTCAAGACTATGTCTCGGTCTCAAATAACCGGCATCGCCGTTTCAAGACCGTCTCTCGGTCTCATATTAACGGCATCGTCGTTTCATATTTAGTAACAACATCGCTGTTCCAAGACCGTCTCTCAGTCTCAAATCTACGACATTACCGTTTTAAGATCGTCTCTCGTTCTCATATTAATGGCATCACCGTGTTTTTTTAAGTAACAACATCATCGTTTCAAGATCATCTCTTGGTCTCAAATCTACGGCTTCACTTTTTCAAGACCATCTCTCGGTCTTAAACTAACGACATCGCCGTTTCAAGTCGTTCTATCTTGCTGTGTTGCTGATTTTTTGGGCTACTGGTGCTTTCTTGTGTTTTGTCTTTGGGGGCTGGTGTGTTAGAACATGGCGATAATTGATGATGATGAGATGGCCGAGCTTTGTGCCTAATGCAGCTTAGATGACGAAGATGACCTGATTTTTCTATCAACCAAGGACCGGACAGATTTGCCTTCCCTCAATAACTGTCTTTTAGGGAAGGTTTTTGGTAGGAGTATTGCTAATATAGATGGCTTTGAGCATGTCCTTAGGAGGATCTAGACTGTAAATGCCCCCTTCCTGGTGGAACCTTACAGTGGAAGGAATACTTTCCTTTTCAGATTTGGTTTCGATGCAGACAGGGAAAAAGTGCTTGATGGTGGGTTGTGATGCTTTGAAAGAAACCTGCTCAATTTGATTGTTCCTCGTAGTGTTGGTTCCCTAACTTCTCTGGATTTCTCTTCAACTATGTTCTGGGTATATGCCAAGAATGTACCACTTGCTACGATGAATGATAGGTGCGCTAGAGACTATGGATATTACTAATCCTCTAAAAAGAGGCATACATGTTTGCTTTGAAGAAACCGGGTAACTCGTGTGGGCGAGTTAAGTGTGCAGGCGAGTGTAGTGACATCGTGGGTTCGACTGGTCGCTCACACTATGGACGACCACTTGATGGGCTCGGAGTACTGTGTTCCTCCCCTTCACGTCATGGGAAATAGGAAGGCCTATCCCTGTACGTGATGTTATGGCCACCAGGTACTCTGATGAGTCTGGCGAGTTTCTAATCACCTGGCGGATCACCAGATGCAAAGGAGAATTTGGTGATCGCATGGTCTTGGTTCGTGCTGGTGAGTCAAGCACATAGGTGAGCCTAATTTTCAAGTCGTGCGGGCGACTCGAATACGCAGACGGATTTCAGGCTTATCTGCAAAGGTAATTTTTACTGTATATAAGACCCCCTTTAAAGTTTTCAGACCTAAACAAACTTGCGTGTGGTCTAGAATACTTTGAATAAAGACGTTCCTGGTGAGTTACAACGAATTTGACTCCCTTGACTAGGTAGAGACCCTTGGGTGAATTCGAGTGGTGCGAGTACACCCAGGCGAGATTAGCGCCATTCGAGTTAGGCTCCCCCTTTTTTTTATTTTAGATGAAATTCAAGCCTAAGAGAGAGAGCCGCATGTCCGTGGGGGAAGTTCCCATGCTTGTTAATTAAGATGATGCCTTGTCTTCGCGAGCTCGCCTCAATGGGACAGATCCGACGATGTTTTTTTATCTCAACCATTGATCCGACAAGAGGTCGTGTGTGAGGCGCCCAATCTTGGCCATTCCATGCAGTATTCCAAACATTCTACTTTGTTTGTTCCTGCTCAGTTGGAACCACCAAATTGAAACTATCTGCTTCAAGCGGTCAGCGAATCTTGACGGTCGAGATCCTGCGTATATAGTGTCGATTCATCTCCTTTGCAGGAGGATCACTACAATTGCAAGCCCTCTCATTCAAACCTTCTTAGAAAAAACTCAGACTTCCCAGATTCGAAATGGCTTTGGGAATGGGAACATACGGTTCAAAGGGGAAGAAGGAGGCAGTCCGGCCTGAACCCATCATTCTTTCAGACGACGAGGTGGAGGAACGCACCTATGCTTCCCCTTAGTGGTCTTCTCAGTCTCCTCTTCCTGGTGAAGGGGTCGTCCCTCTGATCCAACCCATTTCCCTGGTTTTGGTTGGTTAGGAATCCGCCTCTTCGAGTTCCTGATCTACACAGGGCGTCCTCAGGCAACTACAAAATGCCATGCAGCAGGCGGTCTCTATTACTAGCCTCAGCTGGGGAACCTATGCAGACTTTAAGCCCTTGCTGATGGACCGTGTTGCCTCTCTTAGGCGTATGGGCGAGGCTCGAGAGGCCTCGCATTATCTGGTCAGTATCCTTGGTTTCGAGTCACGTGTGGCATGCTTGGAAGTCCTGCTGTTCTCTCATTCAGAGCAGGACGTGGAGCGGCTCATGACTCAGGCTCGTATCAGAAGGACACGGGAGTGGGAGATTTAGGAGAGGGACCTATCAGGCAAGGAGGCTCTCGTCACGGATCTGCTCACTCGGTAGTGTCTGCTGTAGGCAAAGATTGATGCCTCCATCTCTACCATTGCTAGAATGAAGGCTCAGCTCATGGAAGAAGAGGCGGCTCTGAAAAGTCTGCAACTCAAAAGTCCGAGCATTCACGAAGCAGTTGAAAGGGAAATGCAGGCCCTTTAGACGCTTCGTCAAGAGGATTCTGTCACTGCTGCGTCTTTTGAGACTAAGATCCGAAGGGAGGTGGAGGATCAGGTCTGAGCGGATCGGACAACGAGGATAGCCGTCGCTGAAGCTGAACTCGCCTCCTTTGTTGAGCTGGCATAGGCTCGACCGAGTGGGTCGATATTTTAGGGCTTTTTTCTTGTTTTATCATGACTTCGTTTTGAATGTAACATCATAACTTTTAAATGTATTGTTAAATTGGATATGAATGGAATCATGTTTTCTTTATCTATCTGTCTCTTTTTCCATATCTTATATGTATATTTCCCCCTTCATGATTGATTCTTGAGATTTTTGGCAAATCCCCAGCCGTCAACGGGTTTGATATGTCTTTACCGATTACCGTTTGAATCGGGCTAGTCATACTATTCTCCTTAATATGATGAGTTGTCGAGAGGTTTCTCTTAGGATTTTTAGCAAACCCTCAGCTATCAACGGGTTTGACTTGCCTTTACTGATTACTATTTGAATCGGGCTAGCCATACTATTCCCCTCAGTATGATGAGTTGTCGAGTAGTTTCTCTTAGGCTTAATGCTAAGACTTCTTCTCTAATCATGTGGGTGTGCCCGAAGGGTGTGTCAATGGGTTGTATCGCTTGGTAGGTCTGACTGTGTAGGTGAGACCGTTCTATTGACAGCTTGACACTTCAGATGATCTGGACCACTCAAGATTTGTCTTCGCAGGCGAACTAGGCCAAACAAACGATCGGCTCAGGCGAGACTCATTTTCACTGACAAAGCGAGCTCGACGTTCGCAGGCGAGTTTCATTTTCGCAGGCAAAATTTGAAATGGTGGAGGTCAAGCCATGTGTTCACAGGCAAAATCCATCCTCACAGGTGGAGTTCGAATTGGCAGAAGGCGAACAACGTGTTTGTTGACGAAGCTTTGTGCTTTCCAGCTAAGGCCGCGTGGGCTCGTCAGGTCGTATTAAATGCGATTTGACAAAGCGGCGTCGCTTCTGTGCACTTTGCTCGATGAAGAATCATGGCCATAGCTTTTGAATCCGACCGTTAGACTCAATCACGGATTATGGTTCGGGTTCTGGGTTTTGACTTGCCCGACCCGTTCCATGTTTTGATGGTTCCTCTATAACCGCCAAAAACCGAACTGTTGAGAGCAAGCTGGGCCGCAAATTTCGATCGTGGCCACGTCTCTTAACCGCTAACGTCTCGTCTCTTAAGTGTGATCTGGGTCGTTATTTCAATCGTGGCCACGCCCCTCAACCGCAGGTATCTCACCTTTAAATAGGCTTTGTCCCCTTTCCATGAGGACTACTATGCTCAGGAATTTCTGCTTGCTCGAAATTTTTTGAAAGAAAGAACTCCAACTTCATCTCCGACTTTTCAATATGTCGCCGAGAGCTAAGAAATACGTTTCGAAGGTAAAGGGTCCCAGTCGCTATCCTGGTGGCATCGTCGCCGGTACGGCCGCC
>NC_033797.1:119957863-119964549 GCF_001876935.1 Asparagus officinalis
CCGCCAGTGTTCCTGGAACGCACTTGGGTAAGTCTAATGACTTTGCATTGACGACCGACGCTGGGTCAGGAAGACGAGCACTGCTCGTCTTCTTCAGTTGATTTTGCCATTTTTGGCAACTTTCATGATTTGGGTGAAACTGGCCCTTTTTTCAGGCGGATTCAGCTTCGACAGGCGAGTTCTGCCTTGACAGGCGACTTCTGCTTCGACGGGCGAAATTAACTTTTATCGGGTGAAGGCGAATCCTACCTTGACAGGTGAGTTCTGCTTTTCTCAAGCGGATTCCCCCCTGGTCAGGCGGATTCAACACTTATTAGGCAAAATTAGTTTCGCCAGACGAGATTCGCCTGTTTAGGGGACTTGAGAGAGTTTCTGACCCCGAGAGTGGATTCTGTTCTAACTCTTCGGCTTTACCTTGCAGCCACTTTTTCTGACGAGACCTTCCTGAAGGGCGTAGCCATTGGTCTTGCTGGAGGTACGGGCTATATGGCGCCTCCCCAATTCCCTTTCCTTGATCCTGTGCCCGTGTTCGTTGCCGATAAGCCGGATGAATTTATCAAGAGAGTAACCGATGGGCACCACTTGACATTGCGCGAGTTGACTACGGACGTAGTGTTGACGGACAAGGCTAGGGCAGAGCTGAAAAATCCTCAGTTCTTGTTTGGTGACGCTACTGTTGACCTTTCAGCTCTGTTGCTTGGGTAGAGCAGGTGGCTCCGTGTTGTGGGCGGAGTCCATTATTACCTTCCCAGCATGCCGAGGGGGTTTTCAATCATCATGTTATGGTCACTTGCGGTTCTGAGAATGATGAATTAGGATCTGACTCCGACCCAAGATGGGGTGACCTGCGGTGTCTTCACAGGTTTGATGGCTGGGTACAGGGTCAATAGTTCCTACAAGCATGTGACCGCTCTGCGTCTTGACTTGCTGTACAATGAGTTGCCCATCAGGGAGACAACTGCGGTGGCGAAGACCTTCCGTCACCATTTCTTTCAGGCCAGGGGACAGTTTCCACCAAAGGATTTCAGGGTTCCAGGGTGGATTTACTCGGCACCTGGTAACAGCACCTGTGGTCTAAGATCACTGAGTACATCTTGGATGAGAATTCCGACTTTGCGGGTTCAGAGCTGTATTTGGCTATTTGGGCCACTCAACATGGTCTGAAGATCAACGCTCCTCAGTTCCACAGTATTCTAGAATTTTATTGTCCAGACATAGGTACATTCTTCACCCCCAACGGTGAGCTTGGCATAACTCTCCACGAGATGTATGATGTGTTCGGGCTGCCTTTGGGGAGTTTTCCCTACGAAGAGTACGTACCGGGTCAAGATGAGATTGACCACCTTTCAACCTGGTTCCCTCTGATGGTGGATACTCTATAGGAACTACTCGGCCACTACCAAATATGCCTCAACACCCTAGGGGAAGTGGACCATAAAGGCAAGAAGAAGAGGGCTCCGGGGATCAGCCAGAAGAACTGGGCTGACTACCTGTTCTCAAAAAATGATATCAAGGGAAGGCTTATTCTTTCGTTGGGCGAGTGTGACCAGGCCGAAGTGAAGAGGCGGATAGCCGAAGGGGGAGCTACCAAAACCCTCGAGCATGATGAGGGTGGGTTCAAGTTTGGGAGACTTTCCACTCGTTCCATCATCAGGCTAGGTCCCCCATATCCGGAAAGGCTCTACTCGCGGGGTACCTCATGCTGTGGTTGAAGAGGTGCATGGTTCCCACTCATTCCTTCGAAACGCTTCCGGTGGAGGTCGTCTATCTCGTGGTTCGCTTGGCCTATGGGAAGCCTTATGCGTTGGTTTCGGTGATGGTGGCATGCATCCATCAGGAGCTCCATATATTGATGGCTCAATTTTGTCAAGTGTCGCATCCTGACGAGGGGGAAGGCGAAGTCACTAAGACTCCTAATCCTAGAGTAGGGCTACCGTACACCTATTTGATGGTGTGGTTTGTTTACCACCGCGAGTGCTTGATGAGCGCCCCAGCAGATCTCTAGGAGGGAGGGTTCATTCCGTTCGTCCAACGTCTAGAGAAATGCTCCTGGAAGTGTAGAGACATTCCTAACATGAGGAAGATGCTGTCCCACTTTGATCACTATAATTTTCACCATTTCTTCCCCTACTATAGCTGCATAGGGTATGGCGAATCTCTTCGGGACGTATCGACGATGGACCACCACACCGTCCTCTCCTGCAGTACTTTTCGATGGCTGGTGAATATCCAACCGGGGTATCATATCCTGTGAACAGGCTCCGCGTGCTACCTCGAGCCTTACATTCCTTGCAGGTTTGCTCGTCAGTTTGGGTATGACCAGCTGTACGTAGGAAACATTAAGCCTTACTTGCATTATGAGGAAGGGTTAGTAGATGGTGCGCGGGGGTGGTTTTGGACCTATGCCAACGGCACCAACGCACATTTCAAACTACCTACGAAGGATCGTGACCTTCACCTTATGCTCCTATATTGTCGGTGGTATTGGAGCTCCAGTGCGAATCCCGAGGGTTTCCAATTCCATAGTTCTTGCTTGGTGGAACATGGGCATGGCCCAAGGGCAGCTCCTCATCCCTCAAGGCAGAAGGGTTGCCAGACCATTGGAGAGTGGTTCTCAGAAGTCCCTGCCGAAGACACCGAGAACCTTTACGCGGGTTTAGGTGAATTTTGGGCATTTGAGGCTCGAGCTCCGTCTCCTGGTCCTTCGTTGGACCTTACCAGCGGGCAGAGAGAATCTGATGAGTTAGCCCGGATGGATGAACGCCTAGAACAGGTCCAGGGAACAATAGTTGGACGCATGGGGATGCTTGTTCTACCTCCAGGTAGTTCGCTCCTCTCTAAACGACAACGGGAGGTCACGACCAGCAGCCCAAAGGCGAAGACGGCCAAGAAGGTCCATCATGAGGAGGCGATTGAGGCTACTAGAGTGGTGGAAGGTCAGGTAGATACTATTCCTATGCTAATTCCTGGAGTAACTGCCCCTGTGATTTGAGTCACCACACCTGCTCCGTTTATCGCATCAGGGACGATCCCGATTACTTCGGAGGATGTTCCCCTATCGTCTGATGTGGGGCAACAGGCGGGGGCCTTGAGTACATTAACAACCATACCAGAAGGTGACCTTTAATACCGTAACCTCGGGTGTAAGGTTGAATCAGCACTACCTGACATTTGCGTTGACTTAGTGTAGGTACGATTGAGAGAGTGATCTCTATTCCTTCCGACGAAGAGGAGGGGAGTGGAGACGAAATGGAGCTCGGTGACTCAGGGAAGAGTAGGGTCGAACATTGTTGGTCTGCCCATGCTAAACTACCAATGGGACTCTCCTCAGGAGTTACTATTAACCTTCTTCCTGTATTTGTAGCTGATCTACCTCTCAAGGCCGCTAGAAAAGAGTATCCTCCCTCTTGGGTGGACCAGTCGATTAGAGTGGACCAGTCGATTAGAGAGAGGGATGAATCAGAGGAAGAAGATGATGCCTCAATCCATGAGGTGATGTCGAGTGAGGAGGAGGCACCGGCTCATGGAGAAGCGTCAGACCAACAAGGAGAAGTTCACATTACTAAAGAAGCGTTGGTTAGGGGTGAAGCATTAGCCCAGGTGTCTCTGGCCCAAGGGGAAACATCCACTCGGCTGGGGGGGGGTCGATGAGGCTACCCTTTCTCCTTTGGCTCGTGCACGCAAGAGGGCGGTAGATCAACCCCTTGTTAACCTCAAAGACACCCTTACTGACAACATCAAGCTTGCATTGGAAGCAAGTTGCCCTTTCGAGGAGTTCAAGGAGGCTCTTGACTATCACATGGGCTTCTTGATCAAGATGCTTGGCGCCTCCGCCGTCGATCCGTATTCCCAATGTTTGGAGAAGGCAGAGCGGACTATTCGCGAGCTGCTCGCCCTTTGCGCCAAGGACTCTAAAATTCTTCATCTTGCATCCAGAAAGGTCCAAACAACATTAGAGGAGTGCGATCATAGACTGGATGAGACAATGTTATTGGAGACAAGGCTGACGGAAGAGTTGGAGCATGTTAAGGCCGAGTACGAGCAAGTGAGCTGAGAGCACCAAAAGGCTGACTCCCGTATCTCTCGCCTGTCTTTAGAGATAGTGAAGACCAAACAAACCATTGCTAATGTGCATGCCTCATTGGCCGTCCAGGAGAAGGCTCACGAACAGTTGATAGGGGAGTTGGAGGAACTCGGGTCTCGACGTTGCTGGTCATTGACGATATTAAGGAGAAGGACTGAGCCCTCAAGGAGGTGAAGCACACTGTCCAAGACTTGGTTTCGCACACTGAGGAAGATATTCGTCGAGAGATCTTGAAGAGGCTTGAGCTTAAGTGCGCTACAGAGATTCGCGAGGTGGAGTCGCGGCTGAGAGCTTTGTAACTTTATTTTGATTGTATCGTTGTATTCAAACTCCTCTTAATGAATGTAATCATGCTTTTGTCTCAGTCACTATTTCTCTCATTTTGTGTGTATGCATTTTTGTTTTTTTGTCACTGTTTTCAATGGGCAAGGTCAAGTTCACCACCGGTGAATTCGCGTTGGATGAGTTCTAGCAGCAGGCAGATTCTAGCCGCGGCCGAATTTCAGCTTCAGGCGGAACTAAGACTAGCTTAAGCCATGGTTGAATCTCAATTGGGTCTAATTTTTAAGCAGACTTGAGAGCGGTGAAGACTCTAGCTGTAGCCAGACTTGGACTGGGTAGGCCGAAGTGATACACGAACCTAGGCTATCAGGCGAACTCGAGCCATGTGAGTATGAATGATGAATTTGACTCATAGGTGGGCTTTGCTTTTAGTGGGCCTGTAGGCATCGAAAATTGCCTATAGGTCTCCACAAACGGTTCAGTATTAAAGAACGACGATGAACGTCACTATCCGATCCACATGAGCCTAATCGACGTCGACGAATGACTGAAGTGAGTCGGCGAGCTACGTGAGCGGATAGGGTTTCGGAACAACCAAGACCCGAACCAATCGGGAACCCGGCACTGTTCACAAATAGGACAACGCCCTTCATGCCTCGGCCACTCTACAGATAATCCAATCACCAGAGCGGATCGAACTCTTCGTCGAGCATCCAACGCACCCGGAATCACTCAAATCCGAGTTCGGACGAAGAATCTACGGGGAAACAAACGAAAACACCTCAAACGGAGTCCCGGCACGCCGAAATACCCCGGGGGTGTCTAGGAAAAGCCTAGACACCCCAGGGGTGTCTCGGCCGGCCGAGACACCCTAGGGTGTCTCGCCATGTCGAGACACCACCCCAAGGGTGTCTCGGCCATGGCCGAGACACCAAGGGTGTCGCACCCCTTACCTACCCCTTTGAGCCTCAAACCCTATAAATAGCCCCTTGGGTGCCTTGAAGAGAAGAGATTTTTGGAGAGCCTTGGCGAAGCCCTGCTACAGCAAGAGTCATCGAGCGCTTCAACCAAGGAGGAGAGGTCGGCATCAGCCTTCATCACCCTTTTCCCCCCTTTTCCTTATATCGGCATTTGCGTTGATACTAAGAAGAGCTATTACCTCGTTTAGCCGAGGTATACGCTTATAGCTCTAGATCTCACGCGGATCGACGAAGCTGCTGTCGATATTTCTGGACCGGAATTTCTAGATCTCACGGCGGAACGACGAACTCTGTCCGATTTATCCGGACCGATCTGATTGCCCGGTGGTCCACGGATATCAACATCCCCGTCACAGGCCAAAGACCCACGCAAGCGAGACCGCACCAAAACGGGATCTCGTGTTTATTTTCGAAAAGTTGTAATCTTTGTTTGTTGCACAAGGAGGTTTATAAAAAGACCGACTTTTTATCGATTCCTTGTTGTAACGACTGAAGTTGTAACAGATTCGAAAAGCAATGAAAACAGCAACTTTCTCCGAAAACAAGCTGGCGACCACAGTGGGAGCCAACGGCATCGCTACCGACGCCGTCGTGACGCAGCCGGCATTCAAGATCCAGGTGAACGAAGAGGTCGAGTACGAGTTCGACCAGCAAAAATTCGAAGAGTACCTCTCTTCCTCCTCCTCCAGATCCGCCTCTCCGAATAGGCGTGGGAAGAACCCATCTCCCAAAAGGGCTCGCGGGAACTCCAACTCCTCAATCCAAGATCCCGCCGTTGCTGCCGCTACACTTGCACCACACAACGTCCTTGCGTCGTTTAGTATGGTCAAGTCTGTAGATCCAACCGCCACAAAGGCGATTGATGATGCAACTCCAGCTCCATCGAAGAGGGCTCGCCAAAGACGGCGCCAACGCCTCGCCCTACAACAAGCCAAAGCTGCTGAATCATTGGATGGGATCCGTTACAACAAGGATCTAAAATCCAGGTACCGCCGAGAGCAACGGCAAACAACCAACCTCCCCTCCAAAACAGAAGCGAGTGAGTGGATCCACGTCAAGAGGAACCGCTCCACGCTCGAGGAGCGAATCAAGAAGCGCCGCGCCTTGCTTGCGCATGCCCGAGCTCTGTTACAAAAGGCGGAGGGAATGCAGAGAGAAGAGGTGGTCAAGAGCCCGTCTACAAGCAAGTGGGTTTGGTTGCCAAAACTAAAACCAGCGCCTCAAACACCAGTGGGTGGAGTTGTTGCCCGAGTTCCTTCAAAACCAGATCTGGCACCTTCAACGGAGCCAGGTATGAATGGGGATCATTCAAAACTCAAGGTTCCTTTGAAAGGTCGCCT
>NC_033797.1:119965549-119973049 GCF_001876935.1 Asparagus officinalis
CCCTCACTCTCTGCACACACTCAACGAGAGAGAAAGGGAGAGAAAGAAGAGAGAGAGAGAGAGAGAGAGGAAGAAAAGAAAGGGAAAGAAGAAGGGGATTTTGACAATTCGAAAAGCAGGAACAGATAGGGATTCCAATTTCAGAGATCAATAAAGGCAAGTTCATCTCTTTCCAAACTCATCCCTAGTAAATTTTGATCTTGATGAATATACATGATATTGATGAATATACATGATATTGATGAAAAGACATGATATTGATAAAAATTGATGAATATACATGATATTGATGAAAAGACATGATATTGATAAAAATTGATGAATATACATGATATTGAAGAAAAGACTTGATATTGATGAAAATTGATGAATGGAATATAAGACCAAATTCCTAAAGACATGATATTGCTAGCTAGAACTATACGTACAATTCTACCGCTGGAAAAACTATCACTATTTTATACGTATGGTACTATTCATACATATGGTACTATTCATACGTACGGTACTATTCATACGTATGGTACTATTCATACTTACGACACTATTCATAAATACTGTTACCATTCATATGTACGGTACTATTCATAAATACCGTACTGTTCATACGTATGACACTATTCATGAGTACTATTCATACATACTATGGTACTATTCATAAATACCGTAATGTTCATACGTACGCCACTATTCATAAGTACTATTACTATTCATGCATTCTGGGGGTACTATTCATACGTACTGTTATTATTTACACATATGACACTATTCATAAGTACTAACACTATTCATACGTATGGGTACTATTTATACATACCGTTACTATTCATGCATATGGTACTATTCATACGTACTGTTACTATTCATTAGTACGGATACTAGTCGTAAAGTACTGTTGCTATTAGTAAGTACTGCTACTATTCACAATTAGTTATTATAGCAGATAGGCGGGGTTGGTAACCCTGACCATTTACTGGACAGTTTGGCCCAGTTTTATTTTCTGGAGTTTGTTTGCGCCGTTTTGTGACACGATCGCGGAGTTTGAGCCGCTTGATGTTATACTTACAGTCATGAACGTTTTGTGACGCGATCGCGGAGTTTGAGCCGCTTGATGTTATACTTACAGTCATGAATATGACGAAATACGCATTTAAGTATCCCACGGGGATTATGACGAATTGAGATCTATTTACTTGTGAGTTAGTACACCGCAAATGAGACTGCGATGATACCTATTTGTCGATCCGCACTGTGATGCGATGATACCTATTTGTCGATCCGCACTATGATGCGATGATACATATTTGTCGTCCGCACTATGATGCGATGATACCTATTTATCGATCCGCACTATGATGTGATGATACCTATTTGTCGATCCGCGCGATGATGCGATGAGTTGGAAGAAGTTCAGAATGATAATATTATAAACTATTTACATGAGTATTTGGCGGATGCCAAAAGTGTTTCTACTCATTGTTGAGATACTTTGCTATACGAGTACACGAGATACATATGCTGATGTCTATTATGATGCTTTACTTTCCAGTTATATTTTGATTGCTTAGTTCAGGGTTAATATTTAGTTATTTACTACCTGAGACATACGGTATATACATGAGGGTTTTCTTGTTTGGATTATTTTGCTCGACGTACTATGTCTCGAGTTGTAAGTTTCTAAATATTAATTCCATTAGATACAGGGAAAATGATCTGGGTAGACTATGTTTAATAGGTAGAACCTCCACTTCATCATCTAGCAGCCCTTCCCTTGGGGGCGGATGGAGGTGAACTTGCTGTAGCGCTCTGACGCTCTTGTTGTTGTTCTTTTTTTTTATTTCTCATTTCAGATGGCTCAGAGCATCGGAGAGTCGCAGGGTGACGGAGTTCTTGCATAGTCGCCGTCGCGTATTTTTACTAGTATGGACTCCACAGTGGTCTTATGTTTCCATTCAGTCATTTGAGTTTGTACTCATATTGTTAAGGCAATATGCCTTAGTACGATTTCTAGTCAATTCATGTTGAGACATATCATGTTATTTTAGACTCCATATGTATATCAGTTGTATTCAAGTTTAATTTATTTAGGACATGATTTCATTTATGAGATATATCTTTCTGTATCATGTCTATAGTATTTATTTCCCTTATTTGCCTGTTTTGTACCTTCATTTATATTGGTTTCCACTAGAGGATATTACTGTGATTGGTAAAACATGTTGATGCACAATGGAGGTGCATGACAGGTTTGACATCTCTGGGTTCACCTTGGACTGCAGCCAAGTGTGAAAACAGGGGCGTCACAGATTGTATATGTTTAATACACTTCTTTGCTGAAGTTGAGATCCCATGGATCTGGAATTGGTCTATTATTTGTGATTGGACCCCTTCTCATATGCCCATTCTAAGAAGAAAATATTACTGCAGATGGTGGAATGGAATGTTCCTTGATACTAAGGTGAAACAACTTGAAGAAATTATACAGAGAAATACTTCTGTTCTAGAGTCTCATATGACTCAAGAAATTAAAAAGGATAATCCAATGATGAAAGTTGCTAAAATGATGCGACGAAAATATCCTCAAAGCTATGAATCAAAAATTAAGCAAAAGTGTTTAGAATATTTCAAAAGACAATTCTTTGAAGCTTTTGACATAAGAGAGACTCATAGTCATACTTCATCCATGGAAGAAAATACTCCATTACCCGACGCACAAGATCCTGATGAGATTTGGACCAAAATCTTTGACTAAAATATATCAGACCTTAAAGGAAAAAGCCCAGCTTCCTAAGCAAGATAAAAATTCTAGATTGAACCTCGGGAGCCGTCCAGAATAAAGCCAATTTATAAAGCAGCCTTTAAAGCAGATGCCATTACTATGCAATTTTCAAAAGGTCATACATTTTGAAGGTGATTTAATGTTGTGGGCCCTAATATGTCCTACTATTATGATAATGCATCCTAGTTTCTCGTGTATACAAAAGGTCAATGTCAAAAGGTCATTATCGAACGAACTTGAAGGCTTGAGAAGGAAGACAAAAAAACTTATAAATATAGGAGTTAAGTCTGAAAGAGTCTGTAAGCTTTGTAAGAGAAACTTGGAGTGTATCCGTATAATATTGAAGATCATAATAAAGACTTTGTTTTGCGAATTGCCAGGCGGATGGAAATCAAGATTGGATCCAGGTTATTTCTCGTAAAAGAAGGAATCAATATTTTCCAAGATCTACTGTTTCATATAATGGTAAACTTCGGAAGAATGTTCATTTTGAATCAAAAAAGGTTGCTGATGGGTTTCAACAATCAATATCTAAAGATTTAGATCAACAATCATCACATCAACATGCAATTAACTGGAAATTCAAATCGGGCGGATCCACAACTTGGAAAGATGTATGTACAATGGGTCGTGAGGTAAATCAGAATTGTTCGCTAGAATATTTTCCTCCATCTATTGATAGCAATGGTTTGTTATATGCTTCTATTCCAAGATCTGAAATTCTTCTTAATGTTGATAAATGGAATAATACTTTAATTGGATATGTTCTTGGTGATAAACCTTTCTATACCCATTTAAAAGGTTGTGTTGGTCGGCTATGGAAACTAAAATGTTCTCTTGAGATATATTCTAGGGAAAATGGTTTTTTCTTCTTTAAAATTGGAAGTAAGGAGGAATTAAACAGAGTTTTGGATGGAGGGCCTTGGTTATTTGACGGAAGGCTAATTATCTTAAAAAAGTGGTCTGAAAACATTGGATTAGAAAGAGAACTCCTTAACTCAGTTCCAGTTTGGATTAGACTTCCAGCTCTGCATCTTAAGCTTTGGTCTAATAATATTATTGGTCGTATTGCTAGTATTGTGGGTAAACCTCTTTATATAGATCAAGCAACAGCATCGGGGGAAAGGATAGCATATGCTAGATGTTTTGTGGAAATTTCATCTAAAGCTAAACTACCAAATTATATAAGGATGGATTTAGGGAATGGAGATTGGTTGGAAACTGCTGTTGAGTATGAATGGATTCCACCTAAATGTGTTAAATGTCAGAATTTTGGTCATGTTGAACATCAGTGTCCAGTTGTTATAGTTGAGAAGTGGGTGGCTAAAACAACATTGAATGAAACAGGGCTTGGAGAATCTATGATTATCAATGACACTTTAATTAAACATAATGAAGGTCTAATAAATGAAGAGGCTGTTATTAATAAGAGTCAGATAAATGTTGAAGCTTCAAATAATGGTAGTATAATTCATGCCTTTAATGAAGATGATGTTGCCATTAATGATGTTCTTTCGGATTCTGAGGATTTCTCTGATCGAGAGTTGGTGTCTCATAATAATGAAAGCCAAGCTAAAAAGGATAAATTAAATGCCAAAGAGTTATCTATGAAAGATAAATCTCCTTACTCTGATACAACTGATACCCTGGAAACAGTGCTGCCACAGAAATCAGATTCTATGAACAATGTTGCTGTTAATAGAAACAATTATGATTTTATTCATGATCCTCAACAATCTATCTCTGTTAATATCTCAGGAGATATACCAGGTTCCTCTGACATTACAGTTTCAGATGTTCCTATTACAGAGAATAAATCAGAACAGGCTAATAATAATGCAGTTTTTTTAGATTCTTTGCAATCTGATGGGGATAATTCAAAAGAGAAAGGATTAGATTTTACTATTGCTGTTGATAATCCTGACTGGATAACAGAAAAAGACCAGCTGATTATGAAGAAGAAAAGCCAGGTCAAAGTGAATAAAGACCCCTCAGGTACAAAGAGGGTTACAAGATCCTCCTCTGCTAATATCTTATGACTATGTTATTTTGGAATGTTAGAGGCATGAATAAATTGGGAAGGAGAAGGGATATTAAAAATCATATTTTATCTTTAAAGCCCAGTATTGTTGGTTTATTAGAGACTAAGGTCAAATCAGCTAAAGCTTACAGAATTACTAAATGTATTACTGCTCATTGGTCTTTTTGCAACAATTATTTTGCTTCTGATAGAGGTAGAATCTGGGTGGTATGGGATTCTGATGTCTGGAATGGTGATGTTTTATCTGCTACTTTACAAGTTATAACCATTAGACTTCAAAACAAAGGAGGTTTTAACTTATTGTTGAGTGTCATTTATGGGGAAAATTCAGAATCTGCAAGATTATCATTATGGGCTGACATTAGAGACATCTATGATAAATTTAAATCAATGCCAAGGTTGCTTGTGGGGGACTTCAATGTTTGTAGATTTACTACAGAAAAAATTGGAGGCAGACATCTTACTGTTAAGAAACTCCAGGATTTTAATGATTGTATTCAATCATGTGGTCTATCTGATATCAAGAGCACTGGTTCTCTATGGACATGGCATAATAAACAACAAGGTCAAGGCAGAATATATGGTAAATTGGATAGGGGTCTGGGAAATACTAAATTGTTTGATCAATTTCCTCATGCCTTTATTGAGTATGAGAGTACTTCAACTAGTGACCATACTCTAGTGCTCCTTCATCTGACTCCCAAATTACAGTCTGGACCAAAACCTTTCAGATTTTTTAACTTCTGGATGCAATGTCAAGGTTATGAAGAAATTCTCAGATGTGTTTGGAACAAACATTACACAGGTTCTCCTATGTTTATATTGGTTTCTAAACTTAAGGATCTTAAACTGACACTGAAGCAATGGACAAATCAGTCTGATGTATCTCCTAAAGCTAACATTATGAAGCTTAAAAACAAATTGGATATCATTCAACAGAAGCTAAATCAAGACATACATAACGAGGACCTACAGGACTCAGAATCTGCAATAATTACTGAACTAGATGGTTGGCTATGTAGAGAAGAAGAGGAAATGAGGCAGAAGAGTAGACAACTATGGCTTCAGCAAGGAGATAAAAACACTCTATTTTTCTATAATGCTATCAAGCATAGAAATTCTACAAATTGTATCAGACATATTATTGCTCCAAATGGAACACATATCACTTCAAATGACAATATTAAACACATTGCTGCTAGCTTTTATGAAGATCTTTTCAATCAAACATCTTACTGGAATGTCTTTCCTAAATTGACAGTAAAGAGGATTCTGACTGCTGAATCTAAACAATGGTTAGTACAGGAAGTTAACTACAAAGAGATTAGAAGTGCCCTCTTCCAAATGAATGCAGATAAGGCTCCAGGACCAGATGGCTTCAACGCATATTTTTATCAACAAAATTGGAACATGATCAGGGGTGATGTTGTCTTGGCAGTGCAATCTTTCTTCAAATCTGGTACAATTCTTAAGCAGATCAATCATACATTTCTCACTCTTGTACCGAAATCAAAGGAAGCTACTTCCATTCAAGATTACAGACCTATTTCATGTTGCAATGTCATTTATAAGATTATTACTAAGATTCTGGCCAATAGATTAAAGATGGTGATTGGGGAATTAATTTCAAAGAATCAGCATGCTTTTCTTCAGGGGAGACATATTGGTGAATGTTCTTTACTTGCTCATGAATTACTTAGGGATTTCAATAGGAATCATGGCAAGAGAGCCTGTTTTAAAATTGATCTTCACAAGGCTTTTGATAGCATCAACAGGGAATTTATATACTATGTTATGCATTGTATGGGCTTTCCTGTTAAATTGATTTCTTGGATCAGAGCATGTCTTTCCACCCCTTCTTTTTCTGTCCTCTTAAATGGTTCCTCCTCAGGTTTTTTTAAAAGTAATAGAGGTATTAGACAAGGGGATCCTCTATCTCCTTATATCTTTGTTATGGTCATGGAATTTTGGTCTATTGGTATGGAGCTAGCAGTTATCTCAGGGAAAATACAGAATTTTAAAACTCAACATGATCTTCAAGTCTCTCATATTTTGTTTGCAGATGATATGCTGGTTTTTTGTAGAGCAAATAAAAAATCTTTTGAAGGTATCAATAATCTGTTGGATAATATGGCTTTGAATACTGGACTATGTATAAACAGAAAGAAAAGCAAATTATATTTCAGCAAAGGATGCAACTGTAAAGGAATGTTAAGCTCTATTGTGGGAATTTCAGTAGGGACTCTTCCTATGAAATATTTAGGATTACCTTTATCTGCAAAATACCCAAAAACAAAGGATTTTCTTCCACTTATTGACAAGGTCAGACATAAGATTGAAGGTTGGATGTCTCATTCTTTATCCTTTGCAGGTCGTTTAGAACTCATCAAATCAGTATTGTTCAGTACCTCTGCTTATTGGTATTTTGTGTATAAATTCCCTCATTCCATTATACAAAACCTGGAATCTATCTTTGCAAATTTTCTATGGTCTGGACAGTTTCATGCTATCAACTGGAAGAAAGTTTGTCGACCAAAACAGGAAGGGGGATTTGGCCTGAGAAGATTGAAGGATCTTTGTCAAGCAGCTGCCCTTAAATTGATATGGAGACTTCTTACAGCTAATTCTCTTTGGACAAAATGGATGAATGTCAGATATATCAGGGGAGAAAATTTTTGGG
>NC_033797.1:119978049-119979216 GCF_001876935.1 Asparagus officinalis
CTGTTTAATCCAACTCACAACATTTTAAGTTTGTTACTAAAACAGAAAAATAAAATTTAACTTAAAATAGGGAAGTGCGCAACAAACTCTAGCAGCTTATTGTTTGCGTCAAAAGTTGACTTTGTCATGGAATTCATTATATCTTCGGTCGATTACAACAAATTCAAAAATGTGGTTATCTCGATTGTGGAAATTGCCCTTAGTGATATTCTTATTGGCTAAATTTCATGTGTGAAAAATGTGGTTATCTCGATTGTGGAAATTGCCCTTAGTGATATTCTTATTGGCTAAATTTCATGTGTGAAGACTTATTACCCCTATTAATCAAGATATTTGCTAAAAATTTAATGCACAGTTTTACACCTTGAGTTAAAATACCCCAAAACTCATATTAAACAATATTACCAATTTGAGAACTCCCACTTCCACTGTTCAGATACTAAGGGCATAAGTTTGGGGCTCTTTTAACTCGATTGAGGGTTCTAGTAGCAAATATCTCGATTTGGAGGACAAATTTGCAAATGCGGTCGATCTGGGGGGGGCATGTAGGTTAACATTATAATCTTGTATAGAGTCTCCATTGATAAATTAAAACCCTAATTTCAGCAAAACAACAGCCATGAAAAATGAGATGCACCTGCGTTTTGGGGAAAATATCGGACAAAATCTTCTTGTATCGCTTCACGGGGTGCCGAAATCTCGTCTGCAGCGACGGGCGGAAGAAGCAGAAGACCTCGCAGACCGGGTCGGCGGAGTTGGGGGATGTGAAGTGGGGTTGGGGTCACGAGAGAGAGGGAGAGGGAGTTGGGGTCAATGTTGATGATGAGCTCGACGGCGAGATCAGCAGATCGAGATTTTGGGGCTTGATGACGGAGGTCGAAATGGCGGAGGAGGAGCGTGGTGGCGAGATCAGCAGATCGAGATTTTGGGGCTTGATGACGGAGGTCGAAATGGCGGAGGAGGAGCGTGGTGTCTTCAATTTTGGGGATCTGAGGGTTTTGGATGGGGAAGAGAGAGAGAGAGAGAGAGAGAGAGAGAGAGAGAGAGAGAGAGCTAGAGAGCTAGAGAGCTTTTATTCAGAGCGATAGGGTCACGAGACCTTTCATCTCTGCTGTTGAGTTGGTTTTTTGCGAAAAAACCCCAACCTCCCTCAGTTGCGTACGAATC
>NC_033797.1:119979925-119984813 GCF_001876935.1 Asparagus officinalis
TATTCTAATGCAATCAAAATAGAGGAGATAGGGTTAGGAATCGTTATCCTGTGACGCGCGATGTGTTAACGAGGTTCGGTCCGCTGACCTACGTCCCCGCTCCCCACTCTCGAGGAGAAATCCACTACACAACCTGGTTTGGAAGCCGGAACTTCGTCTACACAGCGATCGCCTCACGATCTCACACTACACAATTGATCTCACTAGATCACACTCCTACATAATTGATCTACACAAGATCAAGCTCTCAAAATAGTAGAAATGATGTAAGAACCCTCTCTTTACAATGTCCCTATGGCAAAGAGAAGATAACACTGAAGCTGGGATGTGAAACAGAAAAGCCTAGAAGGAAACATGTTTAAAAATTTTGCTCTGTAAAAACGTTCTCTTAAAATATCTAAAAGAGCCGGGACACTAAGGAAAAAGAAGAGGATGGGTTTTTATAAAAAGTCACAGCTGTTTAAACTCATAACTAATCCCCCAAAACCTGGAAACAGAACAGCGCTGAGATCGTGTGAAATCGACGCTGATATCCTGTACCATATTACCGTTTAGATTATACGACGGTTGACCGGAGTTTTTCGCGGTCGACCGCGAGGCATCTCAGAAACTGACCAAAAGTCCAGAGACTTTCGCGGTCGACCGAGGCGGTCGACCATGGGAAATTTTTTGCTCACGGTCGATCGCGGCGGTCGACCGTGAAAGTTTCTGCTGCCTACTGACGAGTGAGCTCAGGCGCGGTCGACCGTGGCGGTCGACCGTGGCGGTCGACCGCAATCTGATTCACTCAAAAATCTGATTTTGACTCACTTAAAATATTTGTAAAATATTTATTTGACCTCTGACAATTGTGAAACTTTGTAAAATAGTTTTAATACTAAAAACAAATTGTTTGGAAAATAAATTTTGCAAATAGGTCCTCATACTTGTGAAAAATAGTATTTTGTGAAATACGTTTGTTCGCGGGGAAAACTGTTTTCTTCATTGAAATAATTGTCATCTTGGATTGCAAAGATCCGGTCTTTTATAGATCCGGTTACAACTAAATCAAAGAAAAAAAGTAAAAATTACAACTTTCAGTCATGTTTTCTCGTCAATGTTTGAAGGTTCGTCGCACGCCCCGCGCTGTCGTGGCCCGTCATACCGTTTTAGGCCAAAACAGATCGAGTTTTCATCAAATCGAGAAGTGTTATTAATAATTCCTTTCTTTGTACCAGTGTTTATTCTACATGTTTAAAACTTCCCCAACAATTTTACACCTTTTTTTTGAGTTGATTTACTGATGGCCATTGATTTTAATTCATCAAACATCCGTGTATGTCAGCCCAAAGTTTTCAGAAACTATAAATCTGTGTTCCCACATTTATTTCTCTCACATGGGAAATCACTCTTTTCATAATTCTTTCTACCTAACCTCACATGTCATTCTACATGCGTCTACGCCGTCGAATCCCACCCTTCTCCCAAAACCTCAAAACATTTCATATATTTTGGAGGCCCCGTCTTTAGAATGACCCTATTTTTAATCTAATTTTAGCCCACAAACCTGATCCACAGGCGGGCCGCCCTCGCGCCAGTGCTACAGTACCGACACATTCGAAACTTCTCCCACCACCCCCACCGCCAACCAGCGACGATAGTTCTACGTGTGTTTCTAGAGTTGTTTTTTTGGTACCGAGAAGTCTTTAAAGATTTGTTTCTCCCCAGAAATTCATTGTAATTCGAATAAAATAAGTTGTAAAATGAAATTCAAAAATAAATAAAAAACTATTTTCGGAGTAAAACAACGACGAGCCTCCACCACTACGCTTCTATTCGAAGGGAAATCCATTGATTACTCATTAGATCAAACATGGGGCTCGGACAGATCTCCCTAGATCTGTCATATATTGAACTAATGTTTGGGTAACTTACGAAGGCCAGATTCTTTAGATACATCTAATTGCAATTCTACAATTAGTGTGATACCATGTTTCAAAAGAGTTCACATAGGTCAACATACGCTTCATATAGCCAAATTGAAGAGCTTCATGAACCTAAGCATTGATGACCAAGAGAATAGTCCTTGGGCCAAACACCTTGGGGCATAATGGGAATCTGTCTCAAACCATACGAGACATCAACTAAAGACTAAGATAGTTAAATCATCCACATTTTATTATACTTTATACCCTTATTATCTATTTTATTTGAACAAATATATGTTACAATAATGTATTTTTCTCTTAATTTGTAATTAAAAAAAAAAACATCAACCATCGCCGGTCGCGCGTCCAGTAGAGTAACGTTATGCCGTGTGTGCACGAAACTCTCAGGTATAACATAATCAATTATGCAGATAAGGCAATGTTTCCAATCTGAGGTTGAAATCGGCCTTCTTTGGGCTTAAAGGTTACAGTACGCCTAGAAACCGTGCCCTTACGTGGGCGCCGAGTGCTTCAGCGTGCTCTTGGACTGTCGATGCGCAAGTTTAGTGCGCGCAAGACTGCCTTGAGCTCATTTGTCCAACTATTACTGGAAGTGACGACGACCGCGCCGTGTGTTGAGTCGCTTCTGGGCTTCTTCATCGGGCTCCAAACGCTCGTGAACTGGAGCTTTGCTCTCTCATCCGGACTTAGACGCGATGGGCGTGCTTCTAATAATTGGCTTCTTCCTTCGGGATGAATTCTTGCATGATCTCCCGGAGAAGCTATTGGAATTAACGGGCGACTTTGATTGATTCAACAGCAGAGGTTGGCCTTGCTTTGAAGGCTGCATATGGCTTGCTTTTTGGCGCTGGGGGCCACTTCAGACTTAGGCTTCAGACTTGTCGAGTTGGTGGTGGTTCTTCGCCTCCTCCTTGTTTGCAGTCTCGTACGGGCTTCTGAGCTTGAGCTCGTGCCTGGCGCTGGACATCGCGGCGCTTGCGATGACGCTCTCGAGCGTCCGAAGGTTCCGTTTGACGGCGGACGAGACCATTCGTTCTTTGCGGCTTGGAAGAGTGGCGGCCGTCATTGGTGGTCTGCAGGCTTGTTTGGGCCTCTACTGTTCTTCAACTAGGTGCACGTCCGCGTTGTAGCGGAATCCGTCCATAGACTCCATCAGCCTTAGCGAGTTGGCCGTGACGCAAGGCCGTTGACGACGGCCTCTGCGGCTCATCTTTGAGAGAGTCACAAGCACCCCTGAACAGTGGAGGCGTTGGCCGGAGCTGGGCTGACCTGGTTGGAGGTCGTGGAATTTCATCTGACGCAACTTCGGCGTCAGTTGGGCTTTTGAGAGGCTTCGTGGCTTCCGAGCACTTAAACCAACGCGCGTTTTTTCTCGAGGAGAACTTGCTTGACTTGCGGGGGGAGGTAAGACTCCGGCACGAGGAACCGTACTCTCGAACTTGGTTGGTCCGAACTCAGTAGCTCGACCTCACTCCACGACCCAGGATTTGCCATCCGCGGCTGCGACGCATGCGAATCTCGGTTGGCGAGATCGTCGGGTCTCAGTGTGGTCGCCAGATTGTTCGGCGGGGAAAACTGTTTTCTCATGTGAAATAATTGTCATCTTGGATTACAAGATCCGGGTCTTTTATAGATCCGTTAGCAACTAAATCAAAGAAGAAGAGTAAAATTACAACTTTCCTCTTGTGACAAATCGCAGAGCTCTTGTTTTTGCGGTCGCATCGCTTGGTGGGTTCTTTGCCAACGCCGGGTTAATCCGTGGACCACCGCGGCGATCTAGATCCGGTCGGATCTACAACGATTGATATGGGTATCTATTCCACGAAGGGAATAATAGCGCGGGGAGGATTGTTCACTTAAAGGAAAGCAATGCGTCCAATGCTCGGGATCTAAGACCAAGCTTAGATCCGGAGTATTGATCACGTGTAGATCTCGATGATCTTGTTCTTCCTCTCTCTCGAACAGCCTGCCTTTTTGCTGAAGTTGATCTCGCCGAGATTGCAGATGCTGAATGTCCAAGCTCTTACAAAAGTCATTCAAAACTCTAAGCTTTGATCTCAATTCGGCAGAGTTCGGCTCTGAAAGTTCGACCTCTGAAAATGACACCCCTCCTCCTAATTTATAGGCACCTGGCGATCAGATCTTGCCTAGGCAGCAGATCTGGGCCGGCCACACTGCAGGGTGGCTTCGGCTCATTGGTCCGAGTCACCCTGAGGTGGCTGCGCCGAAACTGAGCAGCCCTGAGGTGGCTCGGCGACCGCGAGCCATTCAGGTGGCTCGGACCCAAGCGCGAGCCACCTCAAGGTGGCTTCGGGCCAATGCCGAGCCACCTTGGGTGGCTCGGTGGCGCGAGCCACCTGCAAGGTGCTCGGCAAAGGCCTACCACCTCAAGGTGGCTCGCATTGCCGAGCCACCTTGAGGTGGCTCGGCATGGCCGGCACCTCAGGGTGGCTCGGCGGCCAGAGCCGAGCCACCCTGAGGTGGCCGCCCAAGATCTGTGCTAGGCACAGATCTGGGTGCCTATAAATAGGAGAGGGGTGTTCATTTTCAGAGGTCGAACTTTCAAGAGGCGGACGAAACTCTGCGAATTGAAGATCAAGCTTAGAGGTTTTTGAAGACTGAAGACTTGGACATTCAAGATCTGAATCTGCTTTGGCGACATCAACGTCACAAAAGGCAGGTGTTCGAGCAGAGAGGAAGAACAGATTCTGAGATCTACACGTGATACATACTGCGCGCTCTAACCTTGTCTTAGATCCCGGAGATTTGGACGATTGTGTTCCTTGGTGAATCAATCGCTCCCGGCTCATTATTCCCTTCGTGGAATAATACCTGTTATAATCGTGTAGAATCCGACGATCTAGATCGCGCGGTGTCGCACGGATTAACCGCCCGGCGTTGGCAAAGACCCACCAAAGCGAGCGACCGTAAAACAGAGCTCGCGATTGTTGCAGCAAGAG
>NC_033797.1:119985813-119991955 GCF_001876935.1 Asparagus officinalis
TGATTACGTTATACCTGAGAAATCGTGCCAACACACGATAGGTTGCTCCGACTTCCAAACGGAAGAGCTATACTATCGTGCTGGGGGTACGAACAAAGCCAGAAAGAGAAGTCCTCGAAGGTTAGAAACTCAGTGCCCTTGTTCCAAACTCATTCGGTCAGTATTGTCTGAGTGCAACTGCATTAAGGCGGTCCCCGAAAGAGTTTCGGTCTTCGAAAGGCTCAGTAATGAAACGCCAAAACCAAGGCCTAGGCGTTTCCAACGAAGAAGAACGACGGTTGAAGATGGAGAATTTTCGAGGGTCATCGCTAACATGACCAGCAAAAGGACGTCAACACAGGATAATCCCGAGTCGATTCCGGAAATACCCTGGCGGATGACCCGTCTGCAGTCCAGAGCCATCATACGAGGAACTTATGGTAGGGTTCGGACAAGATTGCCTTCGGAAGATGAAGAATCGGATTCCTGCTCTGCTGTCGCATCAGACAATACAGTATCCAACGAGGGACAACCCCGTGAGTCACTGATGATAAGTGCGGAACAAGTGGCCAAGATGCTTGAAGAGGCCATGGCTAAACAACAGGAGAGCTTCAGGTTCGAAATGCAGATGGCCATGCAGAACATGAGAGAAATGCATGACCAACAAATCCAAGCATTGACGAACCAGCAAGGCGAGCCAAGTCGTCGTAATCAGGTTAATCTGGAAGATGAGGACACAGGTGCGAATGAAACCCATAACGCCAATAACCCTCCCATCAATGCAGGGGGTGTTAACGAGAATGCTGATGAAGACTCAGGTGAAAACCTGAAGATTAAAAATCTTGAGAGCAAAATCAATACGTTGATTTCCGCTCAAGAGATGAAGAAGACGGGCATTCCTTGTCCATACCCACGAGAATGGGAATCAATCCCCTATCCGGTGAAGTTCAGTCTAATTAACTTCACGCCGTTTGATGGGAAGGGTTCACCCACTCAGCATTTGATTTACTTCAAATCGCACCTGGGTGTTATCTCTGGTAATGAGCCTCTGATGGTACGGTCCTTCATTAGCACTCTTCGTGGAGCCGCCTTTGATTGGTATCGTCGCCTCAAGCCAGGAAGCGTGAATAGCTGGGACGACATGGAGACAAAATTCCTCGCTAATTTCTTCGACGACGACACCGAAATTTCAATTGGCACACTATTTGACGAGAGCAGAAAAATGGTGAAACAGTTGAAAATTTTGTAAAGAGATTCCGAAACAAAGCGATGAATTGCAGGGATCCGGTCAGTGAAGACTTTATCCTCGAGACTTGTCACAATAATATTTCATTGCTCGAAGCAATGGGAACGGCACCGTCTAACACTTGGAAAGACTTGAAGGTGCACGGTGAACAAGCCGAACGCTTCCTCCGAAGGAAGAAGGCCGAGAGGAACCTACCGACGGCTAATCCTCCGAACTCGAACTTTGCCTCTTGTGGTAAAGACAAATCACCTGCGACAGCTATTGACGCTAACCAGACGTCGCAAAATCAATTCCGAAAACAGCAGAAGACTTCGGGTCCGAGACTCCAAAGAGAGTATTCCTTCAAGGACGAAGACGTTCCAGCCATCTTCGAATCACTCCTTGGAAGCAACAAGATCAAGCTACCACCTATCACAAATCAGGAGGAAGCTGACAACACTACGGACCCAAAGTACTGTGCATACCACAGGAGGGTCGTTCATCCCACCAAGGATTGCTTTGCTCTCAAGAATAGCATCCAAACCTTGGTTGAAGCGGTATAAGAGGTTAAACTACTCCCTGATACTCCAATAGGTATATGAGTCTAAACTGTTTCCCACTTTTGACAGGAAGTTCCTGGAGAATATTACGCAGGATAACCCGATCAGGTAACTGAGAATAATGTCTGAACCAGTTCCGCAGAGAAAGCTGGGGATGGATAATTCGTGTAACGGGAAGTTCCCAAAACAATGTTAATATTCTTAGGGATAACCCGATCGATATGAACAAAGTGATGAACACTAAATCTCTCACCGATCAGACTAATTGACGGTGGGACCACTAAATTCGATCAAGTTTAATCCAATCAAACTTACGCTATGTTCGTGCACTCAACACTTTCATAGTTAGAGTCCGGATATAATAAATCTTGATCTGTCACCTGGTCAAACCTTTCTACAGTTAGGACCACAACCAAAACCCCCCTCTCGATTCCTCCAATGAACGAGAGGTCCACAGATCGAGCGATCAAACCTTCCTACAGTTAGGATCGTCTCAAACCTCCCAATTGGTCAAACCTTCTTACAGTTAGGACCACAGTCAAAATCCCCTCTCGATTCCTCCAATGAACGAGAGGTCCACTTTCAAATCAAGTGATCAAACCTTCCTACAGTTAGGGTCACCTCAAACTCCCATTTGGCCAAACCTTCCTACAGTTAGGGTCAAAACCATAATTCACTCTCGATAAACGAGAAATTCATCTTTAGTTCGGTAATCAAACCTTCCGACAGTTAGGGTTATCTGAATCTTTTCGATTCTTGGAGTGGAGATCCCACTCTTAGTTTCACCTTTCCGGATTCTGGGGTGGAGATCCCACTCTTAGTTTCACCTTTCCGTATTCTGGGGGTGGAGATCCCACCTCGAGTCACTTTTCCAGCTGAAGATAGAATATAAAATTCTTCTTCTTTAGTGTCGGGAGATAGAATATAAAATTCTTCCTCTCCCATTTTGGGTTCGTCTTTGTCCCAAGAGAAGGCACCACTTTTTTTTAACTCTCAAAATCTGTGCCTCACAGGTACAGGGAATTTTATCCCAAATCCTAAGTAGGGATAAGTCAACGCCTAACACGCGTTGCCGGTTTAGTCTTTCACCGATTGAAGAAGACACTAGAATTCCAGTCTAGGAAGTTTATCCCGAATCCTAAGTAGGGATAAGTCTGCGCCTAACACGCGCTGCCGGTTTAGTCTTTTTCCGCACAAAAAGACACCAGAGTTCGATTCTGGGGTATTCTATCCTGAAACCTAAGCAAGGATAAGTCTGCGCTTAACCCGCGCTGCCGGTTAGTTTTTAACCGTTAAAAAGAACACCCGTTCACATATTCAACATTGTGGCAGGTCGTTATTAATAACGCCAAAATCCATGCCTTACACGCATAGGGAATTTCATCCTGAATCCTAAGAAAGGATATGCAGCCGCCTAACACGCGTCGCCGGTTTAGTCTTTCTCCGTAGAAAAAGACACCAGAGTCCGATTCTGGGGTATTTTACCCCGAAGCCTAAGTAGGGATAAGTCAGCGTCTAATACACGTTACTGGGTAGCCTATTCCCATAACAATGGTGAAGTCTAAGGGAGTTCATTCCTTTAGCACAACGTTACATGCGGAACGGATTTAGACAATTCGCATGCTAGCCCGATTCGAACGGTAGTCGATAAAGGCTTATCAAACCCGTTGAAGGCTGGGGGTTAGCCAAAAATCCTAAAGTCAACACCTAACACGTGTCGCCGGGTAGCCTATTCCCGTAACAATGGCGAAGTCTACGTATTCGAAGTCGTAGCAGCAAAGTCTAAGAGAATTCACTCTCTCAGTACAACGTTACATGCGGAACGGATTTAGACAATCCGCATGCTAGCCCGACTCAAACGGTAGTCGGTAAAGGCTAATCAAATCCGTTGAAGGCTGGGGATTAGCCAAAAATCCTAAAGTCAACGCCTAACACGCGTCGCTGGGTAGTCTATTCCCGTGAGAAAGACGAAGTCTACGTATTTAATATCGTAGCACTAAAAGGGTTAACTCTTTTAGCTTAAACGTCACATAGGAGCGGACTTAAACAATCCGCATGCTAGCCCGACTCAAACGGTAGTCGGTAAAAGCGCATCAAACCCGTTGATGGCTGGGGGTTTGCCAAAAATCCCAAAGCCTATGTCTAACACGCGTTGCCGGGTAGTCTATTCCCGTGAGAAAGACGAAGTCTACGTATTCAAGATCGTAGCACTAAAAGGGTTAACTCTTTTAGCTTAACGTCACATGCGGAACGGACTTAAACAATCCGCATGCTAGCCCGACTCAAACGGTAGTCGGTAAAGGCTCATCAAACCCGTTGATGGCTGAGAATTTGCCAAAAATTCTATAAATACGAGACATAGATGTATCAACTCCGTAGATTGGTCTCATGACTCGAGTATCCGCCACGCTCCAATTCCTTAAGAGCTTAAACTGTGTATACTCAAACTTGGACGCCGGACAACGCATTGCAATGAAGCTTAGACGCCTGACAATGCGTCACAAGGAAGCTCTAACGCAGGACAATGCATTGTAAATGAAGATTCAACGCCGACGACCGATGGTCAGTTCTATGTTGAAATAACCAACTCGAGCTAAAAGACAGAAAATCGAGAATCGACTTCAAATTCAAAATTCCGACAGACGGTCAGACAACAAATGCAGCACCGGAACCCTTACAGACATTCGACAAAGCACCGAACAGCCTGGGGGACTGAAGGAATCAAAAACGAAAGCCACTCCAAATATCCCGTCGTAACCAATCGAAGAATGGGACAATCACATCCAAAATATTCCAGACTCTTCTATAAAAGAACGAGGCTGAAATACTTTGGAGGGGGTATCTGTAGGCGTATAAAATTGCTTATAGGTCCCTTAACACAGCTCGGCACAAACCGACGAACCATCGGAAGACGTATCCAAACACGAACGTCAGTCCACAACGCCGAAGCCAAGTGACACGCAACGAAACGGAGTAACGAGGCGACGAGGTTAACGAATCGCACGCAAGTAACGGAATACATCCATTCGCGTGTGGAATCAAGCCAAGGGTTCGAAGAGTCAACGAGTCATCCAACCAAGGGCAGACTCGGACGAATCACGATCGAATCAAGATCAGTTTCGGACTCGAACTCAGAAGTGGATTTACTACCAAATCAGGAATCGGATTTACTGCCAAATCAGGTCAACAAGTCAAGTCCGGATAAATCAACCACAGAACCGGATCACGGACAGAACCGAAAACGGAAGACGACGGACGGCCAAAACCGAGCCACCTATAGGTGGCTCGGCAAAGAGCAAGCCACCTATAGGTGGCCGGCCCAGTTCTGTGCGCGGGCACATATCAGAGAGCCTATAAATAGCCCCCCTTGGTTCATTTGTAAAAAGGTTGGAATTTTTGGAGGCGAAGCTCTGCTGGATTGAAAGACTCAGATCTAAAAAAAGATCCAAACTTTGGGGCTTCGAGGACTTGCTCATCCAGATCTGGTGCTCGGCGATCGTCAACGCCAAATAAGGCAAGAGTTCGAGAGGACCGGATCTCAGATCTACGCAGGCGTACTCCGGATCAAAGCTTGGTCTTTGATCCCGAGATTTGGACGATTGTTTCCTTGGTGAACCAATCCCCCCCGGCTATTATTTCCTTCGCGAAATAATACCATCATACTGTGTAGATCCGACCGGATCTAGATCTCACGGTGGTCCATGGATAAACCCCGGCGCAGGCGAAGAACCCACAAAGCGAGCGACCGCAAAACAGGAAGATCCGACCGGATCTAGATCTCACGGTGGTCCATGGATAAACCCCGGCGCAGGCGAAGAACCCACAAAACGAGCGACCGCAAAACAAGAGCACGTGATTTGTTCGACAAACAAGGATAAAAAGTTGTAATTTTTCTTTTCTTTTATTTGATTTTCGTTGTAACCGGATCTTATAAAAAGACTGGATCTTTGTAACCGATAAACGATTACTTGAGTACAATGGAATCAATGAAGAAAGATATGATTTTTCCCGCGAACAGTTAGACCACAACACCGAAGCGGATTAACGAGGCGACGAGGTTAACGAACCGCACGCAAACAAAGGAATACATCCAATCGCGTGCCCAATCAAGCTAACGGGTCGATGAATCAACGAGTCATCCAACCGTAGAGTCCACCACATCAAACAAGATCGGGAGCGGACTCGAACTCGAACACCAAAGCGGATATACTGCCAAATCAGGATCCGGACTGCCAAATCAGAGTCCAGATCAACAATCGAGTTCGAATGAAGCGCAAAACCAAAAAACGGTAAAAACCAAACACCTGGAGGGCTCGGCCGAAACCGAGCCACCTCTAGGTGGCTCGGTGGCCGAGCCACCACTTGGTGGCTCCGCCAA
>NC_033797.1:119991975-120001027 GCF_001876935.1 Asparagus officinalis
CACCAAGTGGTGGCTCGGTGGCCGAGCCACCTAGGTGGCCGACCGAGCCACCTAGGTGGCCGGCCGAGCCACCCAGATCTGGGCCCAGATCTGAGCCCAGATCTGGATTGAGATGCCTATAAATAGAGAAGGAGGTTGGATTTTTGAAGGGACTTGGAACTTTTGAGGTGAAACTCTGCCGGATTGAGAACTAAACTTCGGAGTTTTGGAGCTTTGAAGACTCAGACTTTTTAGATCTGGTTCTTGGCGATCATCCACGCCAAATAAGACAGGAATTCGAGAGAGATCAGATCTGAGATCCACACGGTCATCCTCCCGATCAAAACTTGGTTTTTGATCCCGAGAAAAGTATCGATTTCGTTTGGTCGATTTCGATTACTTAGGGCTATTATTTCCTTAGTGAAATAATCCCCTCGGCTGTTATTTCCTTCGTAAAATAACACCCGTCATACCATGTAGATCCGACCGGATCAAGATCGCGCGGTGGTCTACGGATTAACCCCGGCGCAGGCAAAGAACCCACATAAGCAAGAGACCGCAAAACAGGATCTTGTGATTTGTTCGAGAAAAGGAAAGTTGTAATCTTTTAAGATTTTTCTTTTTTTTTTTGATTTTGTTGTAACCGGATCTTATAAAAAGACCGGATCTTTTGTAACCGATAAACTGTTGCTTAAGAAAACAATGACGTCAATGAAAACAATTTTTCCCGCGAACACTCATGTTCTTCTTTCTTTTGATTTCATAAATCTACATTTCTACATTATTTTTATGTTTGAGCCTTGAGACACTATTTTAAAATGATATATCTACACGTGTTCTCAATTGTTTGTTATATGTGAGTTATGCTTAGCATATTTTACATTTATGCTTTTTTGCTATGATCTTCAATACATATATTTTATATGGCATTTTGATTGGGGGGCAATCCCAATATTTATTTTATACTCACTGTGGTATAGGTAGGGGAAGCTTTCGCTTTCCTATTTCCTATTTTCCCCTTTTTAATGTTATCAAAGGGGGAGAAATATTGTGAGTATATCTTATTTTGGTTATATGCATGATAATTATAATTTGTAAATTTTCCCCTTTTGTTTTGATGATGATTAACAAACAATTTATAACTAATGTTGTTTGTCTAGTATTTGTGTTTTGTATTTATTCTAGGCAAATAATATGTTAGAGGATGGATGGAATCGAACATTCACGATCATATCCAAGGGAGGTTGGCGGAAATAATGGAAATAATAGAGTGAAGCAGTACAATTCAAGTTGAAGATCCAAGTTCAAGCTTCATTCGTAAGTTTACCAAATTGAGCTCATTGAAGACCTTCATCATGCTTGGGTAAATTAGTTTAGGTTTTATATTATGTGTGTTAGATACTTTAAGCTCAATATCATATATACACACATACACGTTTTGGATTTATATATAGTTATATATATACAAGTTTTTGTTTTTGGTTTAGTTATGTAGATATGAAACAATTATAGATTTATATACATATTCATATGTTTCATATTCTATTATATTTGGAAACATATTGTGTTTTTGGTTTATATAGTTTATAGACTTAACAACTATAGTTTATACTTTTTATCAAGTCTATAAAATTATTTTACAAAGTTTCAAATTTATACTTTTTATCAAGTCTATAAAATTATTTTACAAAGTTTCAAAACTTGGTTTATGTCAAAACATCAAAATTCAAAAAATTATTTTACAAAGTTTCAAAACTTGGTTTATGTCAAAACATCAAAATTCAAGTATCTCATGTTTTGGACATATTTGTAAAATGATGATAGTTTACAAATGGGAAATGGTTTTTGGAAACCAGTTTTTGTAACATGTATATTATCATGTTTATAATCATTTCCCAAAGTTTCATAATTTTTAGAATTATTTTGCTATTTTTAAAGGCAATTTAAAAATCAGATTTTCTGTTTCAATCAGGCTGATACACTGTTATCAGTCGACTGATGAATGTGTTCAGTCGACTGAAGAAAATGCCTGGAATAACAAAAAAGTTTCTATTTTATTTTTTTCGACTGACCGGTCGACTGATGAGATCATCTGTCAACTGATAAGGTCATCAGTCGACTGATGAGCTAGAAAATACCTCTAACGGTCAGCTCATCAGTAGACTGATAAAAGCCGTCAGCCGACTGATACTGTAACGGCTAGTTTTTTTAGCTTGTTCCAGATTTGGTTTTTTGGACTTTTTGCCTTGTTTTCTCTTGGCTTTGGGGTTCTTATAAATACCCCCACATATCCTCAGTTTTATTTAAACCAAGAGAATTGTTTAAAACAAGTTTAAGGGTGTTTTGTGTTTGTTTAAAAGAGTGTTTAAGAGTTTTGTTTGTGAAGCAATTTTCACAAGAGCTTGAGAAAGATCATCAATTGTGTTTGAGCATCCAACTCTTCTCCCTCTCTCTCGATCTATAGAGAAGTTTTTCTTAAACTCAATTCTAGCATTTTATATGTTTGATCTTAATTTCGTAAGCTAGATTTCATATTGAGTTTAATTGTTTTTATTGAATCTCTTTGTTTACACACACAACCATTGAGCTTATTGTATTTTCATACTTAGTATAATTTAGGTTGTGGGGAGTTGTAATATTGAGTTGTGCTTAATTGTGTTCTCATCCATATTAGAGAACAATCATTTGTTGTATTAAGCCTAATTTATGAGATCACTTTGTAATATATTATACACCGAGAGAAGTGTGTGGTGAGAGTTGAGGTCGTCCTAAGAGGAGTGGGGTAGGTAGTAACGCCTAGAGGTAGGTTTTAATTCCTAACACTTGAGGAAGATACGGGCTAGAGACCAATACTTAGAGGGTGTAGAGTGTGATTGCAAGAGTGTGAGATTATAAAGTTTTCGGTGAACTAAAAAATTGAGTGTGAGGTGTAAACGTTATTCGGGTGAGCGTAGAAAACCCGGTTGTGATAGTGGAGATCTCCTCAAGGTGAGGAGCAGAGACGTAGGTCGTGGGGACCGAACTCCGTGAACATATCGTTTGTTTGTGATTACATTGGCGCACTTTTACATTCGTGCTTATTATTCATATTGCCTTTGTCAATTGCTCATTGTTTATATTACCCACTATCTAGTTTAGTTTGTTCACCCTTGTTTTAACTTGTATATCCTTGCACATATATTGTTCATATCTCTTTTGCTAGGATATTTTGTTAATTAGTTTTTAATTTGACATAAATCGGATTAGATTAGCATAAACCCTATTCACCCTCCTCTAGGGTTCTTTCCAAGTGGCAATAGGGTGCTTTTAATTGGTATCAGAGCTTGGTTCTCTTTGATTTAAGGTCTAATTGTCTTGAGTTAAAGATCCAAGTTATCTCTTTGTGCTAATCTAGTTTTGATTGCATTTGTTATATTCACATATATATTATGAATATGAATGCATTTCGTTTAAGCTATGATCCTAATGTTACTCCTAGAATAGGTAATTTTCCCCTATGATCAATGGTTGTAGGCATCGAAAATTGCCTATAGATCTCCACGAACGGTTCAGTGTTAAAGAGCGACGATGAACGTTACTATCCGATCCACAGGAGTCCAATTGACGTCGATGAACGATTGAAGTGAATCGACGAACTACGTGAGCTGATAGGATTTCGGAACAACGAAGACCCGGGCCAATCGTGAACCCGGCGATGTTCACAAAAAGGACAATGCCCTTCATGTCTTGATCACTCTACAGATAGTCCAACCACCAGAGCGGATCGAACTCTTCGTCAAGCATCCAACACATTTGGAATCACTCAAATCCGAGTTCGGACGAAGAATTTACGGCGAAAACAATCAAACATACGCAACGGAGCGTCTCAGGCTGAGTTGGGACACCCGGGGTGTCTCGGGAAAGTCGAAACACCCCAGGGGTGTCTAGGCAAAGCCAAGACACCCTAGGGGTGTCTCGGCTTGGCCGAGACACCCTAGGGGTGTCTCGGCTAAACCGAGACACCCTTGGGGTGTCTCGGCTAAACCGAGACACCCTTGGGGTGTCTTGGCTTAGAAGAGCAGATATCTCGTTTTAGCCGAGATAGACGCTTCAGGCTTCTAGATCTCACGCGGATCAACGAAGCTCTGTCCGATTTTTACGGAACAGATCTGAGTGCCAGGTAGTCCACGGATATTGACGTCCCCGTCACAGGCAAAAGACCCACGCAAGCAGAAGACCGATAAACGATCTCTGCGTTTGTTTTGACGAGAGTTGTAACTTTTGTTTTCATTGTGTAAAAGTCTTATAAAAAGACAATCTTTTTTTGATTTCATTGTAACGACTAAAGTTGTAATGAATACAGCAATGAATACAATAATTTTCGACGTAAACAAGCTAGCGACCACAGTGGGAGCCAACGGCCTCGCTGCTGAGGCCGTCGTGACGCAACCGACATTCAAGATCCGGGTGAATGAAGAGATCGAATACGAGTTCGATCAGCAGAAGTTTGAAGAGTACCTCTCTTCCTCCTCCTCCAGATCCGCCTCTCCAAACAGGTGTAGGAAGACTTCATCTTCCAAAAATGCTCACGGGACCTCCGACTCGAAGATCCGAGATCCCCTCGCTGTTGCATCTACTCCCCGCGACGTTCCTATGACGTCCAACGCGGTTGAAGCTGCAGATCCAGATCTGCCCTCCGCCGTAAAGACAAGTGTCGAAGGTGCTCCGGCTCTGTCAAAGAGGGCATAATCGATGGACGGGATCCGCTACAATGAAGATCTGAAGTCCAGACGGCGCCAAGAGCAACAACGGCGCATAACCAACTCCTCCTCCAAGGCAGAAACGAACGATTGGGTTCGTGTCACGAGGACTCGCTCAACCCTCGAAGAGCGAATCAAGAAGCGCCGCGCATTGCTTGCGCATGCCCGAGCCCTTCTGCAGAAAGCAGAGGAGATGCAGAAAGAAGAGACGGTCAAGAATCCGTCAAAACTCAAGCAGGTGTGGGTGCTAAAGGCAAAGCCAGCGCCTAAGACAAGAGCGGACGATGTTGCTGTCCAACCTTCATCAAATCCAGATCTCGTTCCCCTTGCCCCCGCACCTCCGGCGGAGTCAGGTAAGAACACGGATCCTTCAAGGTCCAGGGTTCCTTTGAAAGGTCGCCTCGGTCCTTTACCTGGGAACCGAGGTAAAGCACCTGTCAAGGAGCGATTGGGTCCGTTGAAAGGTCCCCAAATGATAAACCTGACTGGGGGTCGTGCTAATCCTCCCAAGGAAGATAACAAAGGGAAAACCCATATTGCCGACCGCATTGGGTTGCGTGTCGAAGTCCAAGAGCCCGTTAAGTTTTTACACTCGCAAAAGCGTAGACTTGAACGAGCGACTCTTGAAAACGCTAATAAAGCGTCATATCCCCAGAGGGAAACACATTCGTCTGATGATGATTGTGTTATACCTGGGAAGTCATGCCAACACTCTATGGGTTGCTCCAGTTATCAAACTGATGAGTTGTACTATAGAGCTGGGGGTATGAATAAGTCTCGGAAGAAAGATGCTCGAGACACGGAACCCCACTGTCCGTGTGCCAACATCATCAGGGCGGTGTTATCAGAGTGCTATTGTTCTAAAGCCCCAAGGAGAGTCTCGGTGTTCGAAAGAATTTCCACCGGAACGTCTAAGACCAAGCCTAGGCGTTTCCGACGAAGAAGAAGGATAGTCGAAGACGGAGAATTTCCAAAGGTCACCACTAATATGACCAGCAAAAGGGCATCGACATGGGATAATCCCGAGTCAACTCCGCTAGTACCCTGGTATTTAACTCGTCTGCAGTCTGGAACCATTACACGAGGGACTTATAGTAGGGTTCGGACGAGATTACCGTCATCAGAATCAAGATGAGAATGAACGGGAAGGGAATAATGTCAACATAAATATCCCTCCTGTCAACAACGACAATGGAAGCGGTCCCGTGGATGATAATGCAAAAGAGGACCACGTTACCTCTCCCCAAAGCCACTCGAAGACAGGTACGAGTGAAGACAAGAAGATGAAGGATTTGGAGAGCAAAATCAATGCGTTGATGAATGCTCAAGAAGTGAAAAGGTCCGGCATACCATGTCCATACCCAAGGGAGTGGGAATCAATTCCATATCCGGCAAAGTTCAATCTCATTAACTTTACGCCGTTTGATGGAAAGGGTTCCCCTACCCAACACTTAATATATTTTAAGTCTCACTTAGGAATAATCTCCGGCAATGAACCCTTGATGGTACGGTCATTCGTTGGCACTCTTCGCGGAGCGGCCTTCGATTGGTATCGTCGCCTCAAGCCGGGGAGTATCAGCAGTTGGGACGACATGGAGGATATGTTTCTGACGAACTTCTTCGACGACGACACTGAGGTCTCAATCGGCACTTTGTTTGATGAGAAGCAGAAGAATGGTGAGACAGTCGAAAACTTTGTGAAGAGGTTCCGGAATAAAGCAATGAATTGTAGGGATCCGGTCAGCGAAGATTTCATCCTCGAGACCTGTCATAACAATCTTTCATTGGATATCCTGGAAGCCATGGGAATGGCACCGCCGAAGACCTGGAAGGATCTGAAGGTGCGAGGAGAATGAGCCGAACGATTCCTTAAAAGGAAGAAGGCGGAAAGGGGTCAAATAGCAAATAGTGCTCCGCAACCAAATTTTGTCCCTAAGGGAAAAGGAAAAGCACATGCAAATGCCGTGAACGCGAATCAAACGTTCGAGGTGCAAGCGCAGCCGCAACAGCAGCAGCAAAAGGCGCCTCAACCATCAAGGTGGCAACAGCAGACCCAGAAGCCAAAAGCCTCGGAGCCGAAGTTCCCGAAAGTTTATTCGTTCAAAGAGGATGAAGTTCCCGGTATCTTCAAATACCTCATTGAGAATAACAAGATCAAATTGCCTCCAGTCCAGGATCAGGAAGATGCTAAGAGAGTCAATGATCCAAAATACTGCGCATTTCATAGAGCGGTGCACCATCCTACCAAGGTGTGCTATGCCCTTAAGGACAAGATCCAAGCTCTAATCGATGTCGGGGTCATCACAATGAAGCAGCCGAAGGAGAAGAGAGTGGGAGCAAATGCAGTATCGATTAGCTTCGGTTCTGTTCCCTTAAACTGGTTCCAACATGAACCAGTAATAAATGCAGTAGTAAAAACAGTGAACGATGATCCTCACAAGCAGCGCCAGAAAGGACTTGTGCCGCACACAGTCCCTAATGGTGAGATTCTTTGGGTCCATCCATATTTGGTTGGAGATGAACAATGGACTGGAACCTCTTCCAAGAAAAAGTCAAAAGGAAAAGGTAAGTCTTGTTGTGGAGCTTCGGCTATTCCAAGGAAAGATGACGAAGAAATTCCCGCCTTCCCGCTTTCTGAAGACGAACAGGAGGCCTTTGCAACCCGAAGCGGGAATGAGTATCACTACAAGTACCCGGATGCTTCCGAGCAATTAGGCACCAAAACCGCTCCTTCCAAGACATTGGCAGAACTGGGAATTACAGCAACTCCCCCAACGCCTGTAGCTACGGAGAAAGTCCAGCAGAAGGAGAAGGGGAAAGAGCCTTTACCTCAAGAAGCCCAAAACCCGAGGCAGTCTCGATTCAATCACCCGATTGGGAGAGACAAACCGGGAAATGCAAGCTCTCCGCCCCATTTTGACATCATGGCGCAGTTAGCCAATATCCCGGCTAGGATAACCCTATACGAGCTGCTGCGTCTTTCCAAAGATACAAGGAAAGCATTACAAGAGGCGTTGAGCAACTCTGAGGCTTTCTTAACTCGAATCAAGCCATCTCCTGAAGGACCAGAGCCGTCAGCTCAACACTGCAATCTCGCGGCGCATCATTTTCCATGCATCTCTTTTACTAAAGAAGACATGCAGACAAAGAATTCAAAGCATGATCGGCCTTTGTATTTCACAGGACACATTGGCTCCAGCATGGTCAACCGGATCCAAGTTGATCCGGGTTCTGCTGTTAGCATCATGCCATTCCGACTGATGCATCATCTTGGAATCCCGACTAGCAAACTAGCCTCCACCGGCACTACGATTTACGGATTCAACACCAGCGGGTCCAGACCCTTGGGGAAAATTCGAATCAAATGCCAGATCGGGGATTTAAAATCAGAAGTTACCTGCTATGTGATTGACGCAGAAACGTCCTATAACTTACTGTTGGGTCGACCTTGGATCCACGGTAACCTTATAGTCCCGTCAACTCTGCATCAATGCCTCAAGTACGTGGACTCAAATAATGAAGTCAAGACGGTGGTCGCGGATAAGCAACCGTTTAAGGGATTGGAGAACTATTTCACCGATTCCCTTCTATACGACGCTGAATCCGATACTGAATCACCGGCCCAAGGAACGGACAGCGGAGATGAAGCTGACACCGAAGCTGGGTTTGATTATGATGGTGGTTTTGTACTTAATGACATTGTACCCATTGTAATCAATCTTGACGATGATAAATCATCGGAAAGTAGTTGTAATTGGCAATTTACCGAAGAACTATCAATAAACGATGATTTAGAGTACTCGATGTGTCTGGATAATGTCACTAAAGAGCTTTATGATAACCCTGATTTGTATATGCCTCTTCAATCATTTTGCATGACGAAAAAGCAGGTACAAGATCCATGCGGAGCAACGCTTGTCATCCCCGCGGGAATAGGGGGCGGAAAAGAAGTCGTCTACGGCAAAGGAAAAGAAGCTCCGATACCCGATCACTTCTTAGAAGAAGAAGACAATGAAGATAAACCTGCCCCTCATCTATTTAGATATGACGCAAAAGCGCGCGATCTAATGGAGAAGTATGGGTATGACTTCACACTTGGAGAAGGTCTTTGCTTCGGTCGAGGTCCGCGAGTTCCACCTCGAATGGCCTATATACCGAAGGGAAAACCCGATGATTATTATCGCCACAAAAGAGGTCTTGGCTATGTCTCCTCATCCGACGATGAGTGCTGCTGGCAAATCATCGATCAAATTGCTAACAAGGCCAGAAAAGGATACTCTTCTGACTCTTCGGCTTGGGGTTCCGACGCTAGCCTTGGTGAAATGTTCAAAAAG
>NC_033797.1:120002027-120016681 GCF_001876935.1 Asparagus officinalis
CTCGTTGGTTCGTCGGTTTGTGCCGAGCTATGCTAGGGGACCTATAAGCAATTTTATATGCCTACACTCACATTCAGTTTTCTAGCTAACCGAAAACTTTACAATCTCACAATATAACAAATTGATTTGTTCTCTACAATGAACGAGAACTCAATTAAGCTCACGCTCTATGTCACAAACCCACAAGCCAAATATATTATGAGTGTAAATACAATAAGCTCAATAGGTTATGTGTGAACAAAGAGATATAAATCAAAACTAAACTCAATATAGTTCTAGCTTAAAACAATGATAATCAAATATATAAAGAGCTAGAAATAGAGTTTAGAAAACTTCTCAATAGATCAAGAGGTCGAGGGAGAATAGTTGGATGCTCAAACCCAATAGATGATTTCCTCAAGCTCTTGTGAAATTGATTTCACAAAACAAACTCTCCAATGCTTAAAAGCTTTTTAAACAAACACTAAAGAAAAACTTTGAAACCCTTGTTAAACTTATTTAAAACATTTCTTGGATTACTTATAAGAACTGAGGTATAAGTGGGTATTTATATGCAACCCCAAAGACAAGAGAAAGCCAAGAAAAGACTAAAAAACCAACCCAAAAATGGCTATGGAAACTAGCCCTTGGAAGCTGAATGACAGATCGGCGGTCGACCGTGGAAAACGCGCGGTCAACCACGAGCAGGTCAGAAACAGATTCTGGGCTCTGAAAAATAGCTGGTCGACTGTGACGGTCGACCGTGAAACTCTCTGAACTACATCCTGTCGATAGCCACGGTCGATCGTGAGCCACCAAGAAACAATTTTGAGTCTCTGGACTCAAGGCGGTCGACCGCAAACTGGCACATGAAATTATCAGGTTTTGAAAGTTGTTTTTCTGATTTTGAAACCCTGTTTAAAAATATCAAACAAATTCCAAAAAATATAAAACTTTGGGAAATGATTGTAGACATGATAATAAACATGCTACAAATACTGGTTTTCAAAAAGGACCTCTCAAATAAAAAATATCATTATTTTACAAAATAGTCCAAAACATAAAAATGTAAACTTATAAGTTTTGACATTTTTGCTTAACCATGTTTTGAAACATTACAAAATAATTATATAGACTAAATAAAAGATGTATATGGTTGTTATTAAATCCATAAACCAAAAAAATAATATTTTCACAAAATTGCATATTCTATGTAGCTAAACATATATGAAACAAATGAAAATGTGAATAGTTTTGTTTGTTGTTTCATATCTATGTAGCTTAACCAAAACACAATAATAAATATGAAATATGTAATTTCATATTTGTAAACATGAAAATCCAAAAACAAGTATGTATATATATATATTGTGTATATATATATATATATATATATATATACATAAAAACCAATATAATGTGTGTGTATATATGATTGAGCTTAAAGTACCAACACACATAATATAACACCTAAACTAAATGTTACCCAAGCAATCTTGATCTTCAATGGGCTTGACTTGGTACACTTTGTGGATGAAGCTTGAACATCTTTAACTTGAATTACGATGCTTCACTCCACTATTCCGCCAACCTCCATTTGATATGATCGTTGTGGCGCAATCCATCCAACCTCCAACATATTGTTTGTCTACAATAAATAGATAAACATAAATACTAGACAAACAACATTAGTGGTAAATTGTTAAACATCATCAAAACAAAGAGGCCAATAATCTCCCCCTTTTTGATGATGACAAATAATTTACAAAAAGGATTTATGCATGAAAGGAAATAAATATACAATATTGTAATTTTCATGCATATAAATAAAAAGTATATACTCACAATATTTCTCCCCCTTTGACAATATCAAAAAAGGGAAAACAAAAGAATAAAGAGAGCGAAAGCTCCCCCTACAAATAAGCATGTGTGAGTATAATAAAAAAAAGATATATAGGAATTGCTCCTCCTATCAAAATGCCTTATGGAGTATATGCAATAAGGATCATAGCAAACATGTGAGCAAGCATAAAAGTAAAATATGCTAAGCATAACTCACATACAAAGGTAGACCAAGAGAACACATGTAGATATGTCATTATGAAGATAGTGTCTCATTACACTAACAAAAAAATCATGTATAAAAATAGATTTATGAAATCAACAGAAAAGGAACATGAAAATCATGCAAAAGGTTTTCAAATGAAAACAAATTAATTAATAAAATCATAAATCAAGATTTAAGCCCAAAAATGATGTTTGATCAATAAAGGAATTTTTCTTTGTAAAACTTGATCAAACCACATAAAGAATACATTATAAGGCATATTTGAAATTTGAATCATCTATTTGTGCTTATATAATAAATTCAAAAGAACAAATCAAAGCAAAAATTTTCATAGTTCAAAAGAAAAATACAAGAATCATGAACTATGGATTTTAAAAACTAAAAATCATCTTTAAGAGTATAAAACCAAACCATCATTGATTTTCATAAATGAGAGAGGCAACCATATCAAGCTCTTAAGCTTGTTCTAACCCATATAAGCATTTTAGCTCCCGATAAACAAGATTTGGGAATAAACACCCAATAAACCCGGAGGGTTATATAAACACAAACCTCTCATTAAAAATCGAGACTAATAATCATGAAAACAAAAGATTTGATCAATTAAAAAATTATTTTCATATTCAAAAATCTAAAGTATAATTTTCAAAACCAAGAAAAGAAAAAAGAAAAATACTAAAATTCTTGGTTTAAAAATTAAATTTGTTTTGGTACCCAAGAATTCTTGGTACCAACAGATTTAGGGACATGACCCCTATCTTTTAATCTCAAAGCCCTAGGGTTATGAACCCTCTTGGGCGCATATAGTGCACTAACACGGCAAAGCAATAATCACTCAAATGACCCTTCCGATTGTAATATTTGCAATGAAAGAGATCCATTTGTTGTTATGGACCATAAGCTCGTGCACGGGAACCATTTGCAAACATTGATGGTCTTTTAAATTCTTTTTGCAAATGAGAAACATTATCAAACAAAGGTGGTCTTTTTGGAACATTTTGCAAAATAGGAGCTTTTTGTATATCAAAACAAAATTTAGCAAGATGTCCAAACCTACCACGCATATCACATTTAAAAACATGTGGTCTACTAGAAACATTTGACAAATGTGATTTTTTTTTCAAATCAAAATAATATTTGGCCAAAATGACCAAAACGACTACAATGATCACACTTGAACACACTAGCATGCTTATGATGAACTTTGTGAGAATAAATGACCAAAACGACTACAATGATCACACTTGAACACACTAGCATGCTTATGATGAACTTTGTGAGAATGAGCATGTGAATGTGTACTTGAACACACTAGCATGCTTATGATGAACTTTGTGAGAATGAGCATGTGAATGTGTAAGTGTACAAGACGAAGAAGCTACATGAGATGCACAAGGAGCATTAGAATTCTTATGTTTGTGTGCATCATACCAAAATTTAGCTAAATGACCTTGACGACCGCAAATAGAGCAATTGTAAACTTTGCTATATATGAGTGCATAATGAGTAGATGATTTTGACTTTGACTTGGCACACATATCCATAAGCTTCTTATGATTATTAATGCATATTTTTAAAGTTGAATCTAAAGATGAAATGCGTTTATTCACAAGATTCAAATCTTCATTATTAGGCACATATGCATTTTTATTAGAAGTAGAACATAAATAGTCATTTTTGAAAGAAGCAGTATCATTTTTTATGTTCTCAACTTCTAACATGGCATTATTTTTGTCATGAGTCAAATTAGCAATATCTAATTTAAGATTATTGTTTTCCAAATTTAACATATCATTGTTTTCTGTAAGAGCATCATTTTCTTGAGTAATGATATCAAATTTGGAAGCTAACTTCTCATGATCGGATTTTAATGCAACATGATTGCTTTGTAAATCAATAAAATCTTTATGAAATTTGCTATATGCATGCAATAATCTCTTAGATGCATAAGCAAGTTCATTATTAGGTAAATTATTAACAGATTCGAACTCGCAAACCTTACTAGGGCTATCACCTAGTGTCCGTGTGCATGATGCTCCATATAAACTTGAAGCGGGATCCTCCAAAGCTTGTCGGATCGCCTCCAAGTCCCCTTGATGTACTTCAATAAGTTTCCATAAGGTGTAAGCACTATCAAAATGAACAAACTTGTTAGACATAGATGAATCAAAAGCATTTAGTAAATGAACAAACTTGTTAGACATAGATGAATCAAAAGCATTTAGTAAATATTCTAACAAAATCTTGTTCATTGTAAACATTTGATGATCATTTTTATTCCACTTGGATTTCTCCGTAGTGGGCACAATATAAGCATCATCTATAATTTCCCATAAATCAGAATGTTTAGATCTAACAAATAGCTTAAATCTAACACACCATTGGGCATAAGTTAAATTATCTAATCTTGGAGCAATATTGATGGCATAACCTAAACTAGATGCACCGTGCATATCCATAATGTATATATGCAAGCAAGACAAATGCAATCAAAACAAATTAGCACAAAACGATAACTTAGATCTTTTAACTCAAGACGATTAGACCTTAAATCAAAGAGCACCAATCTCTGATACCAATTGTTAGACCCTAGAGGGGGGGGGGGGATTAGGGTCTTATGCTAATCTAATCTGATTTTATGCCAATTAAAACTTATTAATAAATTATTCTTACAAGTTAGATATACAATATGTTATGAGCAAAAATATACAATATGAACAAAGAGATATATCCTATATGGTGAAATATATGTAAGAATATATAAACAACACAAGGGTAAACAATCTAAACTAAAGATACAATTGTGGTAGGGCAACATAAACAATGCAAACAAACAATATGATCACGGAGTTCGGACCTTCCGTCCTACGTCTCCGTTCCCCACTCATGGGGAGAAATCCACTATCACAACCTGATTTTCTACGGTCACCCGAATAACGTTTACACCACACAATATCGGTTTTCAACGCTCACCGATCAATGTTCACAATTGTTCACGAAGTTTGATCCCCACGACCTACGTCTCCGCTCCTCACCTCGAGGAGGTCTCCACAACCGAGTTTTCTACGCTCACCCAAATAACATTTACACCTCACACTCGGTTTTCTAGCTAACTAAAAACTTTACAATCTCACAATATAACAAATTGATTTGTTCTCTACAATGAACGAGAACTCAATTAAGCTCCCGCTCTATGTCACAAACCCACAACCCAAATATACTAAGAATGTAAATACAATAAGTTCAATAGATTGTGTGTGAACAAAAAAATATAAATCAAAACTAAACTCAATATAGTTCTAGCTTAAAAACAATGATAATCAAATATATAAAGAGCTAGAAATAGAGTTTAGAAAACTTCTCAATAGATCAAGAGAAACAATGATAATCAAATATATAAAGAGCTAGAAATAGAGTTTAGAAAACTTCTCAATAGATCAAGAGGTCGAGGGAGAATAGTTGGATGCTCAAACCCAATAGATGATTTCCTCAAGCTCTTGTGAAATTAATTTCACAAAACAAACTCTCCATTGCTTAAAAGGTTTTTAAACAAACACTAAACAAAAACTTTAAAACCCTTGTAAAACTTGTTAAAAACATTTCTGTGATTACTTATAAGAACTAAGGTATAAGGGGGTATTTATATGTTGTAGGCATATAAAATTGCTTATAGGTCCCCTAGCATAACTCGGCACAAACCGACGAACCAACGAGGCGACGAGCGACGAATCGCACAGAAGCGACGGAATGCATCCACCCGCGTGCAGAATCAAGCTAATGAGTTGAGGAATCAACGAGTCATCCAACCGAGAGCGGACTCGGAGGAATCACGATCGAATCAAGATTAATTTCGGACTCGAACTCAGAAGCGGATTTACTGCCAAATCAGGAATCCAACTTACTGCCAAATCAGATCAACCAATCAGAGTCTCAATCAACCGAATCACGGACAGAACCGGAAACAACGGAAAACGACTCGAAAAAGTCGGAAAACACCGCCCGCGGGGGCTCGCTCTTGTACTCTTTGGAGTATTGAGGAACAGTTTATACTCTTGTACTCTTTGGAGTATTGAGGAACAGTTTATACTCTTGTACTCTTTGGAGTATTGAGGAACAGTTTATACTCTTGTACTCTTTGGAGTATTGAGGAACAGTTTATACTCTTGTACTCTTTGGAGTATTGAGGAACAGTTTATACTCTTGTACTCTTTGGAGTATTGAGGAACAGTTTATACTCTTGTACTCTTTGGAGTATTGAGGAACAGTTTATACTCTTGTACTCTTTGGAGTATTGAGGAACAGTTTATACTCTTGTACTCTTTGGAGTATTGAGGAACAGTTTATACTCTTGTACTCTTTGGAGTATTGAGGAACAGTTTATACTCTTGTACTCTTTGGAGTATTGAGGAACAGTTTATACTCTTGTACTCTTTGGAGTATTGAGGAACAGTTTATACTCTTGTACTCTTTGGAGTATTGAGGAACAGTTTATACTCTTGTACTCTTTGGAGTATTGAGGAACAGTTTATACTCTTGTACTCTTTGGAGTATTGAGGAACAGTTTATACTCTTGTACTCTTTGGAGTATTGAGGAACAGTTTATACTCTTGTACTCTTTGGAGTATTGAGGAACAGTTTATACTCTTGTACTCTTTGGAGTATTGAGGAACAGTTTATACTCTTGTACTCTTTGGAGTATTGAGGAACAGTTTATACTCTTGTACTCTTTGGAGTATTGAGGAACAGTTTATACTCTTGTACTCTTTGGAGTATTGAGGAACAGTTTATACTCTTGTACTCTTTGGAGTATTGAGGAACAGTTTATACTCTTGTACTCTTTGGAGTATTGAGGAACAGTTTATACTCTTGTACTCTTTGGAGTATTGAGGAACAGTTTATACTCTTGTACTCTTTGGAGTATTGAGGAACAGTTTATACTCTTGTACTCTTTGGAGTATTGAGGAACAGTTTATACTCTTGTACTCTTTGGAGTATTGAGGAACAGTTTATACTCTTGTACTCTTTGGAGTATTGAGGAACAGTTTATACTCTTGTACTCTTTGGAGTATTGAGGAACAGTTTATACTCTTGTACTCTTTGGAGTATTGAGGAACAGTTTATACTCTTGTACTCTTTGGAGTATTGAGGAACAGTTTATACTCTTGTACTCTTTGGAGTATTGAGGAACAGTTTATACTCTTGTACTCTTTGGAGTATTGAGGAACAGTTTATACTCTTGTACTCTTTGGAGTATTGAGGAACAGTTTATACTCTTGTACTCTTTGGAGTATTGAGGAACAGTTTATACTCTTGTACTCTTTGGAGTATTGAGGAACAGTTTATACTCTTGTACTCTTTGGAGTATTGAGGAACAGTTTATACTCTTGTACTCTTTGGAGTATTGAGGAACAGTTTATACTCTTGTACTCTTTGGAGTATTGAGGAACAGTTTATACTCTTGTACTCTTTGGAGTATTGAGGAACAGTTTATACTCTTGTACTCTTTGGAGTATTGAGGAACAGTTTATACTCTTGTACTCTTTGGAGTATTGAGGAACAGTTTATACTCTTGTACTCTTTGGAGTATTGAGGAACAGTTTATACTCTTGTACTCTTTGGAGTATTGAGGAACAGTTTATACTCTTGTACTCTTTGGAGTATTGAGGAACAGTTTATACTCTTGTACTCTTTGGAGTATTGAGGAACAGTTTATACTCTTGTACTCTTTGGAGTATTGAGGAACAGTTTATACTCTTGTACTCTTTGGAGTATTGAGGAACAGTTTATACTCTTGTACTCTTTGGAGTATTGAGGAACAGTTTATACTCTTGTACTCTTTGGAGTATTGAGGAACAGTTTATACTCTTGTACTCTTTGGAGTATTGAGGAACAGTTTATACTCTTGTACTCTTTGGAGTATTGAGGAACAGTTTATACTCTTGTACTCTTTGGAGTATTGAGGAACAGTTTATACTCTTGTACTCTTTGGAGTATTGAGGAACAGTTTATACTCTTGTACTCTTTGGAGTATTGAGGAACAGTTTATACTCTTGTACTCTTTGGAGTATTGAGGAACAGTTTATACTCTTGTACTCTTTGGAGTATTGAGGAACAGTTTATACTCTTGTACTCTTTGGAGTATTGAGGAACAGTTTATACTCTTGTACTCTTTGGAGTATTGAGGAACAGTTTATACTCTTGTACTCTTTGGAGTATTGAGGAACAGTTTATACTCTTGTACTCTTTGGAGTATTGAGGAACAGTTTATACTCTTGTACTCTTTGGAGTATTGAGGAACAGTTTATACTCTTGTACTCTTTGGAGTATTGAGGAACAGTTTATACTCTTGTACTCTTTGGAGTATTGAGGAACAGTTTATACTCTTGTACTCTTTGGAGTATTGAGGAACAGTTTATACTCTTGTACTCTTTGGAGTATTGAGGAACAGTTTATACTCTTGTACTCTTTGGAGTATTGAGGAACAGTTTATACTCTTGTACTCTTTGGAGTATTGAGGAACAGTTTATACTCTTGTACTCTTTGGAGTATTGAGGAACAGTTTATACTCTTGTACTCTTTGGAGTATTGAGGAACAGTTTATACTCTTGTACTCTTTGGAGTATTGAGGAACAGTTTATACTCTTGTACTCTTTGGAGTATTGAGGAACAGTTTATACTCTTGTACTCTTTGGAGTATTGAGGAACAGTTTATACTCTTGTACTCTTTGGAGTATTGAGGAACAGTTTATACTCTTGTACTCTTTGGAGTATTGAGGAACAGTTTATACTCTTGTACTCTTTGGAGTATTGAGGAACAGTTTATACTCTTGTACTCTTTGGAGTATTGAGGAACAGTTTATACTCTTGTACTCTTTGGAGTATTGAGGAACAGTTTATACTCTTGTACTCTTTGGAGTATTGAGGAACAGTTTATACTCTTGTACTCTTTGGAGTATTGAGGAACAGTTTATACTCTTGTACTCTTTGGAGTATTGAGGAACAGTTTATACTCTTGTACTCTTTGGAGTATTGAGGAACAGTTTATACTCTTGTACTCTTTGGAGTATTGAGGAACAGTTTATACTCTTGTACTCTTTGGAGTATTGAGGAACAGTTTATACTCTTGTACTCTTTGGAGTATTGAGGAACAGTTTATACTCTTGTACTCTTTGGAGTATTGAGGAACAGTTTATACTCTTGTACTCTTTGGAGTATTGAGGAACAGTTTATACTCTTGTACTCTTTGGAGTATTGAGGAACAGTTTATACTCTTGTACTCTTTGGAGTATTGAGGAACAGTTTATACTCTTGTACTCTTTGGAGTATTGAGGAACAGTTTATACTCTTGTACTCTTTGGAGTATTGAGGAACAGTTTATACTCTTGTACTCTTTGGAGTATTGAGGAACAGTTTATACTCTTGTACTCTTTGGAGTATTGAGGAACAGTTTATACTCTTGTACTCTTTGGAGTATTGAGGAACAGTTTATACTCTTGTACTCTTTGGAGTATTGAGGAACAGTTTATACTCTTGTACTCTTTGGAGTATTGAGGAACAGTTTATACTCTTGTACTCTTTGGAGTATTGAGGAACAGTTTATACTCTTGTACTCTTTGGAGTATTGAGGAACAGTTTATACTCTTGTACTCTTTGGAGTATTGAGGAACAGTTTATACTCTTGTACTCTTTGGAGTATTGAGGAACAGTTTATACTCTTGTACTCTTTGGAGTATTGAGGAACAGTTTATACTCTTGTACTCTTTGGAGTATTGAGGAACAGTTTATACTCTTGTACTCTTTGGAGTATTGAGGAACAGTTTATACTCTTGTACTCTTTGGAGTATTGAGGAACAGTTTATACTCTTGTACTCTTTGGAGTATTGAGGAACAGTTTATACTCTTGTACTCTTTGGAGTATTGAGGAACAGTTTATACTCTTGTACTCTTTGGAGTATTGAGGAACAGTTTATACTCTTGTACTCTTTGGAGTATTGAGGAACAGTTTATACTCTTGTACTCTTTGGAGTATTGAGGAACAGTTTATACTCTTGTACTCTTTGGAGTATTGAGGAACAGTTTATACTCTTGTACTCTTTGGAGTATTGAGGAACAGTTTATACTCTTGTACTCTTTGGAGTATTGAGGAACAGTTTATACTCTTGTACTCTTTGGAGTATTGAGGAACAGTTTATACTCTTGTACTCTTTGGAGTATTGAGGAACAGTTTATACTCTTGTACTCTTTGGAGTATTGAGGAACAGTTTATACTCTTGTACTCTTTGGAGTATTGAGGAACAGTTTATACTCTTGTACTCTTTGGAGTATTGAGGAACAGTTTATACTCTTGTACTCTTTGGAGTATTGAGGAACAGTTTATACTCTTGTACTCTTTGGAGTATTGAGGAACAGTTTATACTCTTGTACTCTTTGGAGTATTGAGGAACAGTTTATACTCTTGTACTCTTTGGAGTATTGAGGAACAGTTTATACTCTTGTACTCTTTGGAGTATTGAGGAACAGTTTATACTCTTGTACTCTTTGGAGTATTGAGGAACAGTTTATACTCTTGTACTCTTTGGAGTATTGAGGAACAGTTTATACTCTTGTACTCTTTGGAGTATTGAGGAACAGTTTATACTCTTGTACTCTTTGGAGTATTGAGGAACAGTTTATACTCTTGTACTCTTTGGAGTATTGAGGAACAGTTTATACTCTTGTACTCTTTGGAGTATTGAGGAACAGTTTATACTCTTGTACTCTTTGGAGTATTGAGGAACAGTTTATACTCTTGTACTCTTTGGAGTATTGAGGAACAGTTTATACTCTTGTACTCTTTGGAGTATTGAGGAACAGTTTATACTCTTGTACTCTTTGGAGTATTGAGGAACAGTTTATACTCTTGTACTCTTTGGAGTATTGAGGAACAGTTTATACTCTTGTACTCTTTGGAGTATTGAGGAACAGTTTATACTCTTGTACTCTTTGGAGTATTGAGGAACAGTTTATACTCTTGTACTCTTTGGAGTATTGAGGAACAGTTTATACTCTTGTACTCTTTGGAGTATTGAGGAACAGTTTATACTCTTGTACTCTTTGGAGTATTGAGGAACAGTTTATACTCTTGTACTCTTTGGAGTATTGAGGAACAGTTTATACTCTTGTACTCTTTGGAGTATTGAGGAACAGTTTATACTCTTGTACTCTTTGGAGTATTGAGGAACAGTTTATACTCTTGTACTCTTTGGAGTATTGAGGAACAGTTTATACTCTTGTACTCTTTGGAGTATTGAGGAACAGTTTATACTCTTGTACTCTTTGGAGTATTGAGGAACAGTTTATACTCTTGTACTCTTTGGAGTATTGAGGAACAGTTTATACTCTTGTACTCTTTGGAGTATTGAGGAACAGTTTATACTCTTGTACTCTTTGGAGTATTGAGGAACAGTTTATACTCTTGTACTCTTTGGAGTATTGAGGAACAGTTTATACTCTTGTACTCTTTGGAGTATTGAGGAACAGTTTATACTCTTGTACTCTTTGGAGTATTGAGGAACAGTTTATACTCTTGTACTCTTTGGAGTATTGAGGAACAGTTTATACTCTTGTACTCTTTGGAGTATTGAGGAACAGTTTATACTCTTGTACTCTTTGGAGTATTGAGGAACAGTTTATACTCTTGTACTCTTTGGAGTATTGAGGAACAGTTTATACTCTTGTACTCTTTGGAGTATTGAGGAACAGTTTATACTCTTGTACTCTTTGGAGTATTGAGGAACAGTTTATACTCTTGTACTCTTTGGAGTATTGAGGAACAGTTTATACTCTTGTACTCTTTGGAGTATTGAGGAACAGTTTATACTCTTGTACTCTTTGGAGTATTGAGGAACAGTTTATACTCTTGTACTCTTTGGAGTATTGAGGAACAGTTTATACTCTTGTACTCTTTGGAGTATTGAGGAACAGTTTATACTCTTGTACTCTTTGGAGTATTGAGGAACAGTTTATACTCTTGTACTCTTTGGAGTATTGAGGAACAGTTTATACTCTTGTACTCTTTGGAGTATTGAGGAACAGTTTATACTCTTGTACTCTTTGGAGTATTGAGGAACAGTTTATACTCTTGTACTCTTTGGAGTATTGAGGAACAGTTTATACTCTTGTACTCTTTGGAGTATTGAGGAACAGTTTATACTCTTGTACTCTTTGGAGTATTGAGGAACAGTTTATACTCTTGTACTCTTTGGAGTATTGAGGAACAGTTTATACTCTTGTACTCTTTGGAGTATTGAGGAACAGTTTATACTCTTGTACTCTTTGGAGTATTGAGGAACAGTTTATACTCTTGTACTCTTTGGAGTATTGAGGAACAGTTTATACTCTTGTACTCTTTGGAGTATTGAGGAACAGTTTATACTCTTGTACTCTTTGGAGTATTGAGGAACAGTTTATACTCTTGTACTCTTTGGAGTATTGAGGAACAGTTTATACTCTTGTACTCTTTGGAGTATTGAGGAACAGTTTATACTCTTGTACTCTTTGGAGTATTGAGGAACAGTTTATACTCTTGTACTCTTTGGAGTATTGAGGAACAGTTTATACTCTTGTACTCTTTGGAGTATTGAGGAACAGTTTATACTCTTGTACTCTTTGGAGTATTGAGGAACAGTTTATACTCTTGTACTCTTTGGAGTATTGAGGAACAGTTTATACTCTTGTACTCTTTGGAGTATTGAGGAACAGTTTATACTCTTGTACTCTTTGGAGTATTGAGGAACAGTTTATACTCTTGTACTCTTTGGAGTATTGAGGAACAGTTTATACTCTTGTACTCTTTGGAGTATTGAGGAACAGTTTATACTCTTGTACTCTTTGGAGTATTGAGGAACAGTTTATACTCTTGTACTCTTTGGAGTATTGCCGTTTTCAATCGGCTTACCCTAGCGTTATAACGCCGGCTTCAACCAAGGTCTGAATGTTATTCTTGAGTGCAAAGCATTCCTTGGTGGGGTGGAGGATCCTTCTGTGGTACTCGCAGTACGTTGGATCCGCAGAATCGCCATCTTCCTCTTGATGCGTGATGGGCGGGAGTTTGATTTTGTTGTTTTCGAGAAGGGTCTCGAAAATAGCTGGAACGTCTTCGTCTTTGAACGAGTACTCGTTTTGGAGCTCCTCGTCTGAATTCTCCTGTTGTTCCCAGGACTGCTGTTGTGACGTTTGATCATCGTCAATAACTGCTGCAGGTACGTCCTCTTCATCATGAGGTACGAGATCCGAATCCGGAGGATTAACCATCGGTTGGTTTCTCTCGATCTTCCGCCTTCTGATGAAGCGTTCAGCTTGTTCTCCTCGAGCCTTCAACTCTTTCCAGGTATTGAGCGGCTCTATTCCCATCACGTCCAAGATGTTAATGGACAAGTTGTTTTGACAAGTCTGCAAGAGGAATTCCTCCGTGACGGGATCCCTGCAGTTCATTGCCTGATTGCGGAAGCGTTTGATGAAGGTATCCACCGACTCTCCGCCTTTTTGTTTCTCGTCGAAGAGTGTCCTGATCGACACCTCGGTGTCATCATCGAAGAAATGGGCGAGAAACATGCCTTCCAAGTCCTCCCAGCTGTTGATGCTTCCGGGCTTGAGACGGCGGTACCAATCGAAGGCAGGCCCGCGAAGGGTGCCAACGAATGACCGAACCATCAAAGGCTCGTTGCCCGAGATTACTCCCAAGTGAGACTTGAAGTAGATCAGATGTTGAGTGGGCGAGCCCTTTCCGTTGAACGGCGTGAAGTTGATCAGGTTGAACTTCGCCGGATACGGGATCGAATCCCACTTTCTCGGGTAAGGACACGGAATGCCGGTCCTCTTCACCTCCCGAACAGACATCAGGGCTTCGATTTTTCTTTCGAGCTCCTTTATCTTTTCGGCCTCACCCATATCCTGTTTTGGATAAGTTTCGAGAGGAATCATACGGCCACCCCCAGTGTTGTCACTACTGGTGGGTCCACCCCCAGCGCTATCATCACTGGTGGGTCCACCCCCAGCGCTGTTAATTTTAGTGGGGCCACCCCCAGTATTCTTGGGTGGTGCGTTGGCCATGACGATTTCGACCACCTCCGGCTCGCTGTTGACTGCAGCGTTCTGGGTGCGATGGCTGGATTGCACTAGCGGATTTGACAAAGCTCGGATTCGCTGATCGTGCATTTGTCTCATCTCTTGCATAGCCACTTCTATTTCAAATTTGAAGATTTCCTTCTGCTTAGTCAGGGCCTCTTCAATGATTTTGGCTATCTGATCTGTATTGACCATGAGCACCTCTCGAGCTTGCCCTATGCTAGACGTTGTGTCATCATGCATAGCCACTTCCATTTCAAACTTGAAGATTTCCTTCTGCCTAGCCAGGGCCTCTTCAATGATTTTGGCTATCTGATCTGTATTGACCATGAGCACCTCTCGAGCTTGTCCTATGCTAGATGTTGTCTCGTCAGAAGCGAGGGCGGAATAGGAATCCGAGAGTGCATCATCGGAATGGACTCCTTCATGGACCCCATTGTCGTTGTTATATCCGACGGCTTCTGGCTGAAGCTGAGCTATTCCCGAATTGACCCTGCTTCCC
>NC_033797.1:120017681-120029171 GCF_001876935.1 Asparagus officinalis
TGAATCAACTTTAACAGTTGGTCCTGCAGCCCTGACACTTGGGACCACCGTGCTCCAATACCTTAAGAGTTTAAACTGTGAGTATAAACTGTGTTAATGGCGATCCGTAAACCCTAGGGTCAATGCCGGTCAACGCGTAACCCTAGGTCAACGCCAGTCAATGCGTTGCAATCAGAGTCAACGTTCGACGATCCAAAACCCTAAGGGTCAACGCCGGTCAACGCGTAACCCTAGGTCAACGCCAGTCAACGCGTTGCAACCAAATTCAACGTTCGACGATTCAAACCCTAAGGGTCAACGCCGGTCAACGCGTAACCCCAGGTCAACGCCAAGCAACGCGTTGTGACAAAAGTCAACGTTCGATGATTCAAACCCTAAGGGTCAACGCCGGTCAACGTCGGTCAACGCGTAACCCTAGGTCAACGCCAGTCAACGCGTTGCGACAAAAAGTCAACACACGGGAATTCGAAACCCTAAGCCAGCACAATGTGGCCGAAGTAGTTCAAAGTCAACTCAATGACACGAGCCAAACTCAATTCATCAGCTGCAGACTCGAGACTCCGACGACGGCCAAGCGATAAACGCAGCGCCAGAAGAACTTCGGCTATTCGTCAAAGCATCGAATAGACCGAAAATCGAAAGAGTCAAGAGTTGAGCCTCTTCTATAAAAGAAACGAGTCAGGAACACTTTGGAGGGGGTATCTGTAGGCATCAAAAATTGCCTATAGTTCTCCACAACCGGTTCAGTGTTAACGAGCGACGATGAACGTCACCATCCAATCCACATGAGCCTAATCGACGTCGACAAACGACTGAAGTAAATCGACGAGTTACATGAGCGGATAGGACTTCGGAATCACGAAGACCCGGACCAATCGGGAAGCCCGGCACTGTTCACAAAAAGGACAACGCCCTTCATGCCTCGACCACTCTACAGATAATCCAATCACCAGAGCGGGTCAAACTCTTCGTCGCGCATCCAACGCACCCGGAATCACTCAAATCCGAGTTGGGACGGCGAATCAACGGCAAACACACCCGGAAGGCCTCGGACCAGACTGAGACACCCGGGGGCATCCCGGCCAGGACGAAACACCCGAAGGGTGTCTTGGCGAAGCCAAGACACCCCAGGTGTCTCGGCCAGGCCGAGACACCCCAAGGGGTGTCTCGGCCTTGGCCGAGACACCCCCAAGGGGTGTCTCGGCCTTGGCCGAGACACCCCCAAGGGGTGTCTCGGCCTTGGCCGAGACACCCCCAAGGGGTGTCTCGGCCTTGGCCGAGACACCCCCAAGGGGTGTCTCGGCCTTGGCCGAGACACCCCCAAGGGGGTGTCTCGGCCTTGGCCGAGACACCCCATGGGGGGTGTCTCGGCCATGGCCGAGACACCCCAAGGGGTGTCTCGGTTTTGGAGCCGAGACACCCCCCTAGGGGGTGTCCTCAACCAGCCCCTACCCCCCTTTGTTTTCCTATAAATAGGCCCCTAGGGCCTCCATTCTCTTGGCCTTGGTTTTGGGAGAGAAATTTCAGATCTAGAGCTTTAGCCTTTGAGATCTGAAATTCCAGAGAGGAGCGGCGAAGCCCTGCCGGAGGAAGGAGTCGGGGTTTTCTAAGAGAGCGGCGAAGCCCTGCCGGAGCGAGGAGTCAGAGGATCTACATCAGCCCCCTCTTCATTCATCTCTTCCCCTTGGTATTGGCCTTAGCGTTGATACCAAGAAGAGCTAGTGTCTCGTTTTAAGCCGAGACATAAGCTTTACACCTCTGAGATCCCACGCGGATCGACGGGGTTCAGAGTTTCTAAAATCCCCCCGCGGATAGACGAAACTCTGCCCGATTTTCTCGGACCAGATCTGAGTGCCCCGGTGGTCCACGGATATCAACATCCCCGTCACAGGCAAAAGACCCACGCAAGCAAGAGATGACAAATGGATCTTGCGTTTGTTTGAAAAGAGTTGTATTTCTTTTGTTTTCATTGTGTACAGGTCTTATAAAAAGGCTATCTTTTTATTTCATTGTAACGATTGAAGTTGTAATGAATGCAGCAATGAATACAGCAACTTTTTCCGCAAACACTCGGAAAGGAATGTTAAAAAAATTTCCAATTGATTTAGAAGTCAATTCAATTTCTATTCCTTTGACAAGAGTTTTAAGCTTTTCAGTTCCACTTATAGTTCCTACACGTTCTATATTAGTAAAGAACAGTTGAACTAAAAATGGATATGTGGGTTTTCTATTTTCAGCAGAGAATAATTCAAGCAACCCCACATTTTAAAAGTATGATCCAAAATTACATGGGATAAAATCATCAAATTTCACAAATCGTCCTGGAAGAACTTCAAATGTGGATATTTTATTAAATTCTTCAAGTAAATCAGGACTTTTTAAATATATGATGATTTTATCATTAATGTTGGTATGAACTTGTTTAGATTTCTTAGCCTTAGACATGATAAATAAGTAAAAGGGAACTTGAAGAAAACTAAAAAAATGATTGATGAACTTACCCAAACAGAAGAAACCCTAGAAGTAGTCGGCTATATGATTGTAGTCGACTACTCTGTTTTGACACAGGCTTGGAAAACAAGGAATCGGTTTGAAGAGAGAATGATTTGAAAAAAACCCTAAACTGGAGATCGTGGGTTTAGAAATGGGGAAGGAGAGAGATCGGTTCTAAATGAAGATTTGGAGATTAGGATGGTTTTGTTGTAATAACTTTCAAAATTGTAAAGACCTTTGGAGAGGACGGTTACTCTTAATTAAAAAGACCTTTCAAAATTGTAACTTTATTATAATTAATAAAAGAATTTTTTTACCTCTTTATATTTTTTTTTTCTTCTTTTTGTTTGATGATGAAGATGAAGATGAATGTTTGCTTTCAAGAGGCTAGAACCCTCTTGTTATGTAAATTTTCTCTTTTACCTTTTATTTTTTTTGTAATATTTTATTTTCTTATTTTAGATATTCAAGGGGCTAGAACCCTCTTATTTTAGATTTATTTCAATGCCTTGTAGAATATATTTACTTTCATGTCTTTATTTTTTTAATATTTTGTAGATAGATTTATTTTCTTGCGTAGTTTAGACTTTATTTTCTTGTATTATTCTCCAAGTGGCTAGAACTCTCTTGGTTATTAGTTTTTATTTGGGAATTAGTTTTTATTTTTATTTTCTTCCTTTTGTTCTCCAAGAGGGTAGAACCCTCTTGGAAATTAGTTTTTATTTTCATTCTTTTCTTTTTATTCTCTCTAGTATAGGTTTTATTTCTTTATTTTTATTTTCTAAGACGTGGAGCTAATTCTTGTAGGAACTCTAGAATTGTATGAAACTAGCTTGATTTTGTTAAACCCTAGAGGGGGGTGATTAGGGTCTTATGCTAATCTAATTCCAATTAAATGCTAATTAAATTATGTTGATCAATTTGTTCTTGCAAGAAGATATATGATATGGATATGAGCAAAAAGGATGAAAAGAATATACACTAAGCAAAACACAAACACACGATATGTTCACGAGGTTCGGTCCCCACGACCTACGTCCTCGCTCCTCACCTCGAGGAGATATCCACTATCACAATCCGGTTTGGAAGCTGGAACTTCTACACACTCGGTTTACAAGTTCACCGAAAACTCTCACACTATACAATCACTCAACAATCACACTTTACACACTAAGTGTAGGAATCTAGCCCGTGTCCTCCTCCTCAAGTGCTCGATTACAACCTCTCCCTAGGTTCGTCAATCGACGCCACTCCTATTGGATTTGACCCCGTCTCTCTCTCCTCACACTTCTCTCGGTGTACAAGTGTGTTACAAGTGAATCTCACAAATAAAGGTTCAATACAATGATTTGTTCTCAATTAACAAGTGAGAACACAATAAAGCTTATACTCACTAAATCCCACACTACAACCCACAATATATAATATGAGAATATCAAGATCAATAAGTGTGTGTGATAATAGTGAATGAAAATAAATAAAACTCAATGAATATAGCTTAATCAAATGAAAGTGAAACAATAAGCTATATAGGAAAGAGTTTAGAAAACTTCTCAATGAACAGGAAGAGCTGAAGAAATGATGATTCCAATAGGGTTTGAAAGCCTCTTCTTGTTGTAGAAAAACTTCTCTTGGAAACAGATTGATGAAACAACTCTTAAACAGCTCTTAAACGCGATTAATAACTTGTTAAACAACAAACTTAGATTTCTTGAATAATAGAGAAGAAGAGCAGCAATGGAGTATATATAGAACCCCAATACAACAGCTAGAAATAAGTAAAAGACTAAAAAGTCCATTTGAAAAACTAGCCGTTAGGCTCATTCTGACAACTCGTCGGTCGACCGGTACGGTCGACCGATTAGTTCAAAAACCCAGAGAAACGAAGTTTTAAAGCTGGCGGTCGACCGACGTAAATTTCGGTCGACCGAAAATTCTCTCGGTCGACCGGTGCGGTCGACCGAAAGGCTCTCTGGAACTTTACTAAGAAAAAGAACAACTGTCGGTCGACCGTACCGCTCGACCGAAATCTGATATACACAAAATTGACAGGTTTTGGGCAGTTTTGAAAAATCGTTAAAAATATCAAATCACATCCAAAAATAGTGAAACTTTGGGGAAAGTTTCTAAATGATGAAATGAACATGTTTGAAAAGGAATTTTTGGAAAAACAAATTTCGTTTGTGAAAACTACCTGTTTTTGAAGAATGCTTAGAAAACCTGTAATTTTTATGAAAGTGAACTTTGATATAGGACTTGTAAATATTCATATATATATTGTGCATATAATATATGTATATAGTGAAGTATGAAGGAGCTGTAAACATGAGATAAAGTATTTTAACAACGTTTAATGAAAAATCATCTATATGATAGAAAACGTCAAAAATCGTGTTAAGTGTATATATATTGAGCTTAGATATAATCATACTATATATGTAAGTAAACTAAACATATACCTAGGTAAATCCACACAAATGAACTTGAATCTTTAACGCTTGATTAACGCGTGTTGAAATACCTGAAAAAAGAACATAAACACAAAACACTAGAAAACTTATTAGTAATAAATTGTTTGTCAAATCATCATCAAAACTATAGGATCAACAATCTCCCCCTTTTTGATGATGGCAAACAATTTATACATGAATATGAAATATATACTGATAAACCACATATAAGCCAAAACAAAAAAAAATTGTATGTCAAAGGCTCCCCCTGTCAAAAATACTGAATGACATCTACTGATCATATATACAGGAGCTAAACCAACAACTATCCATCAAACATATGCAAAAATGATACGAGTAACTCAAATTTTATAAACAAAACTTGATTATAGTCTTAACCATGCATTGATCATAACATGATAAACTGGCATAAGTAATTACAAAACATTATTTTAGCATCATAGATTTGCATAAATATACAAAACCTAAACAGTGCAAAGAACTCATGACAGGCAACTAATATTTACCACACATCAAATTATGAATGTTGTTTCAACAATGCATTGATTTATAAAAGAAATAAATTAAACACAATAGGCCACAAAATATCACATAAGCATTAGAAGCAATATAGTTTTGCACAAAACATGGATTCGTTCACAGGATAGTAAATAATACATAAAAAATCACACAAAGCCATACATAATTTGTTCCACAAAGTATCATAGAGTTATTTCACTCAAATAAAACAGAGTTATCAAATCATTCATCTCCAAAAGAGAACATCGAAAACAAAGATAACCATCACATAGATAAACTCAAGTCAGTCATCACCAGCACCATCACCACCATCATCACCACCATCATCATCACCATCATAATCTCCTCCAGAATCAGAAGAGCCTGATCCATCAGCAGAATCCTTACCAGAATCAGACTCAGAATTAGAAGGGATCCCGAGAGACTGACGCTGAAATGAAAGAATAGTCCTAACATCCTTCTGAATAGATAAGACTTGCTTCTGAATACCTGAGTACTGAGTCTCAAGGCGATCCAGACGGTCACAAATATCAGAAGTGGAAGAGGTTGAGGCTCTAGAACGGGAGTGAGAAGATGATGAAGGAGTGGAGTCAAGGGCCATCTGCATTCTAGAAAGAGAGACCTTATCAAAGAAATCTCTCATAGATTCAATCTTGGGTTCATTTGTAAGATCAACATTGAAGTGTTTGAAGATGAGGGTGAGAAAGGAGCCAAAAGGTAGAAACTTTGTATGCTTTGATGCCATATTATTGATAAAGATAGTTGCCCAATCTACTTTGATTTTGGCAAAAATGGCGTAAACAGCATTAATTTTATCAGAAGCGAAATGATCAAAGCTACCGGTTTTGGGAATTAAGTTCTGAGCAATAATTCTGGCAATGAGTCTTGCATTAGGATTAAGAGAATTGTTGCTCATTGGGTAAGAGCAACCAGGCTTAAACATGAGTGGGTTAACATCTGGATTACCAACATCAACAGACATGAGATGAACGTCACTTGTTGGGATATTAAGAATCCCCGCAAGTTCGTTTGCAGAAAAGGTAATTTCAACATTTTTCACTGATGATGTAATGGTTAAACTACCATCAGCAGAAGATGTTGTGGACAGGTTCGCATAAAACAGATAAACAAGAAATGGATAATAAGGAACTTTATGACTTTCATCAAGCAATTTATCTAATCCAACATTACGAAGAATAGACTGAGTGTTGTATATGACTAGTTCAGGATACTTGATATACCTAGTTGGGAGAATCTTCAGTTTACACAATTCCCTATATTTTCTAACAAGAGGTTTAAACAGCAGATAATCCTCATAATGTGAGGCTTTTACAGAGGAGGAACTAGATTCGGGTTTAGACCTCTTTTTAGAGGGCTTGGGAGGCATAATGAGTTAGGGCTTAGATAAGATAGAGGAAATTTGTCAATATCCCTGTAAATACAAACGAAAAACAAATTTAGAGCAGATTAACCAAATGCCCTGAAACTAAAACCCTAGATAAGAAGAATAGATACTAGGGCAATGAAATAAGATTAAGTAGATGAAAAAGAGATCATTACCTAGCAATGTCCGACGGAAATCGATGGAGGAAAGGAGCTTCGGTCGATGGATGAAGCGACCGAGAAGAGAAACCGATGGATTTGGGAAGATTTTCGGAATGAAAGAGGAAATGAGGAGTCGGATCTAGAAGATGGTGAAGGAACGGCTGAGATTGATCCAAGAGAAGATCAGTGGTGATGAGCAGTTCGGGTTTAAAAACAGAAACCCAATAAAGACCGAAACCCAGTAAATTGAAAACCTCTAGCTGTAGGAATTTAATTTCGGTCGACCGACGCGGTCGACCGGAATGCTTACAGATAACCGTCGGTCGACCGGGTCGGTCGACCGAAAGAGAATGTGCAGCAAAGGTGATTTTGGAAATATGTTTTGAGAGTTTTTACAATATAGACCTTTTAGAAATATGTTTTATAAAATATTGAAGGTTTTATAAGGTATATATAAGTGTTTTTAATTATAAAAACATACAAATAATTTATTTTTAACATTAGGAATATAATTTTTCATTCAAAGCCAAAAAAAAAAAATTACTCAAAACAAAAAAACAAAACAAATCATTAAAAAATACTATATAAGTCTTTTTGGTACCCAAATCATTTTGGTACCACTAGAACTTGGGACATGACCCCTATCATTTAAATCCAAGGCCCTAGGGTTATGAACCCGTTTGGGCGTATTTTGTGCACCAATACGATCAAAGCAAAAATTAATGGACTGCCTCATCTAAAAATTGCAAAAGCAATATAGACTGCATTCTCATTCATGAACGCCTCCTGTAAACAATGAAATTCCATTGTAGTCAGCAATATCAATATGTGACCAATCATCATAGCTAAATCCGAAAAACTCAAAAAAACCACTTATAGCCTGTAAACAATGAATTCATTAGATTGTAGAAGAGAACAGTAAGGGGTATATATAGGATGAAAACCAAGGCTCAAAACCCAAGAAAATCCAGCAAAAAGACAAAACTGCAAAAGGCTGGAAAATAGCCGTTGGGGCTTATCGGTCGACTGACGGCTCGGATCAGTCGACTGATGAGCTGATCGTTATCTGAAACTGGCAGCTCATCGGTCGACTGATTACTCATCAGTCGACTTGCATAGAAGCAGAGACTTTTGATAAATGCAGGCAGTTTCATCAGTCGACTTGTCAGTCGACCAGCATAGAAGCAAAGACTTGTGATAAATGCAAACAGTTTCATCACTCGACTAACCAATCGACTGATAACCAGTTTTCAGCCTGTATTGATTATGAAATTGAATTTTAAAGTCATTTAAAAAATAGCAAATACCAGTTTGCTGAGGTGGATGTGTTTTGTCAGAGATCCAGCCCACATCCTCTATGAAATGTGGGATTTTACAAATCCTAAAAAAAATTTAGTTTTTTAATATTTGGGGATTCAATATTCTCAAATTTATTTTGAAACAAACAAATTTATGGAATTCTCAAACCCCCAAAACCCCACTTTTTGATCCTAGAATTTGGAATCCCACCCAAATGCCAAAAAAAATTTGAAACAAACACCCCCTTATTCGCTTTCTTCATGCGTCTATTATACTCAGCCATATGTCAGATGTTAATTCCTAACAATCTAGAGTACATAATTGTTGTCGTCATCCACTTCATAAATACAAATTTACACCCTCCACTTGCTTGGTATTAGGTGAGATCTCTCACATTTGCTTTAAAGTTTTGCTTGTAGATCATGAACAATATCAAAAATCTATTTACAAGTTAAGATGATTAAGGTTAATGTCTCTAACACAATAAGGGTAAGTTTGGTATTGTTAAAACCTTTAATAAGTTGCTTATAAATATAACTTACAGAAGCAACTTGTATAAACTGCTGAAAATAACTGTTTGAAAATTAAACATAAAAACTGCTTAAATATAGTTAAGATATTTGGTAGAACCTGTTAGACCCTAGAGGGGGGTGATTAGGGTCTTATGCTAATCTAATCCGATTAAATGCTAAATAAAAATTAATTAATAAGTTATGTTGATCAATTTGTTCTTGCAAGAATGAATACGATATGAATATGAGCAATAAAGATGAAATTATGTACGCCAACCAAAACACAAACACACGATATGTTCACGAGGTTCGGTCCCCACGACCTACGTCCCCGCTCCTCACCTCGAGGAGATATCCACTATCACAATCCGGTTTGGAAGCCGGAACTTCTACACACTCGGTTTACAAGTTCACCGAAAACTCTCACACTACACAATCACTCAACAAACACACTTTACACACTAAGTGTAGGAACCTAGCCCGTGTCCTCCTCCTCAAGTGCTCGATTACAACCTCTCCCTAGGTTCGTCAATCGACGCCACTCCTATTGGATTTGACCCCGTCTCTCTCTCCTCACACTTCTCTCGGTGTACAAGTGTGTTACAAGTGAATCTCACAAATAAAGGTTCAATACAATGATTTGTTCTCAATTAACAAGTGAGAACACAATAAAGCTCACACTCACTAAATCCCACACTACAACCCACAATATATAATATGAGAATATCAAGCTCAATAAGTGTGTGTGATAATAGTGAATGAAACTCAATAAATATAACTCAATGAATATAGCTTAATCAAATGAAAGTGAAATAATAAGCTATATAGGAAAGAGTTTAGAAAACTTCTCAATGAACAAGAAGAGCTGAAGAAATGATGATTCCAATAGGGTTTGAAAGCCTCTTCTTGTTGTAGAAAAACTTCTCTTGAAAACAGATTGATGAAACAACTCTTAAACAGCTCTTAAACGCGATTAATAACTTGTTAAACAACAAACTTAGATTTCTTGAATAATAGAGAAGAAGAGCAGCAATGGAGTATATATAGCACCCCAATACAACAGCTAAAAATAAGTAAAAGACCAAAAAGTCCATTTGAAAACTAGCCGTTAGGCTCATTCTGACAACTCGTCGGTCGACCGGTACGGTCGACCGATTAGTTCAAAAACCCAGAGAAACGAAGTTTTAAAGCTGGCGGGCGACCGACATAAATTTCGATCGAAGAACAGCTGTCGGTCGACCGTACCCGTCGACCGAAATCTGATATATACAAAATTGACAGGTTTTGGGCAGTTTTGAAAATTCGTTAAAAATATCAAATCACATCCAAAAATAGTGAAACTTTGGGGAAAGTTTCTAAATGATGAAATGAACATGTTTGAAAAGGAATTTTTAGAAAAACAAATTCGGTCGACCGGAAGGCTCTCTGGAACTTTGCTAAGAAAAGAACAACTGTCGGTCGACCGTACGGTCGACCGAAATCTGATATATACAAAATTGACAGGTTTTGGGCAGTTTTGAAAATTCGTTAAAAATATCAAATCACATCCAAAAATAGTGAAACTTTGGGGAAAGTTTCTAAATGATGAAATGAACATGTTTGAAAAGGAATTTTTAGAAAAACAAATTTCGTTTGTGAAAACTACCTGTTTTTGAAGAATGCTTAGAAAACCTGTAATTTTTATGAAAGTGAACTTTGATATAAGACTTGTAAATATTCATATATATATTGTGCATATAATATATGTATATAGTGAAGTATGAAGGAGCTGTAAACATGAGATAAAGTATTTTAACAACGTTTAATGAAAGATCATCTATATGATAGAAAACGCCAAAAATCGTGTTAATTGTATATATATTGAGCTTAAATATAATCATACTATATATGTAAGTAAACTAAACATATACCTAGGTAAATCCACGCAAATGAACTTGAATCTTTAACGCTTGATTAACGCGTGTTGAAATACCCGAAAAAAGAACATAAACACAAAACACTAGAAAACTTATTAGTAATAAATTGTTTGTCAAATCATCATCAAAACTATAGGGTCAACAGATTTCTTTTATAATTTGTGAATTATTCTCTTTTGCTTAAAATAATCATGCTAAGGATAAACAACTAGAGAACTAATTGGTAGAAGAAAAATCTGATAATCCATGTTTATCTTGAGTAATTTGATAGGTTATGTTTATGAATTCTAGAATTACTATCTAGTTGTTGCTCTTTTTATTAATGTTAATTTTACTTTGATGATTATTTAATAGGTTATTCTTTCCTTAAGTGGTTTGGTAGTCTATACTTAATAAATGTAAAGTAGATGTGATAAAAAGAGAATAGCTCAAAATTTATAAGTGAAATCTTAATTTGAGAAATCACCTCAACTTTGGGAAATTTGAGAATTTTAGAAATCCCTAGGAAATCTTCTTACTTTATGCTTTGAAAGCTAAAATTGTTAGGTCTAGCATGTTACAAGATAAATAGGTAACTGAGAAAGATAAAATACCTTTCAATCATAAAATTTTATTTTGAATTTTAGGATAAGAGAAAGAGAGGATAAAGAGGGCAAAAAGTATTATAAATTTAAAACAGTTCTTTTTTACCAGTTGGGCTAATTTTTTTAAAAAATATTTCAGTTATTTTACATT
>NC_033797.1:120029894-120031785 GCF_001876935.1 Asparagus officinalis
GTTGTGACACCATGAAGTTACAAGGGTTTTCTCTGATTTTTAAAGTTGAGTGGGGTAATATATAATATGTCCAAACGTTAGGTGGTTTTTTAAATAAAAATAGTTGAGATGAATTTTCTAAGACATCTATCATAGTTGAGGGGGTTCTTCTAAAATTAACCCTAAACTTATATATGTAAAATTATAGCTGTGTCAAATTATATTCAATGTTGATGAATTAGTCTTCCTCTTAAAATATTAATGATGATATTATTATTTTTATATTATTTATTGATTTGATATCATATTTTTATTGAATTTTACATAGAGGGCTTTTGGTTCACCCGTGGCTTTCTTAAAATATTAATAGAACATAAGACACCATAAAAACATATAATATGTAAAGACTTAAAAAATTAAAAACTTTCCTATTACAAAAATAGATTTAGAAAATTAAGAACTTTCTATTACAAAATTATTATGTACGATCCAAAAAAATAAAATAAATTATTTACATAAATTATATAAAATATTATCTCAAATCCTCCCTGTTTTATCTAATATTTTATAACAAGTATATTAAAATTCTAATTAGTTCTTAAAATTGTTCTAAAGAAAAAATATTTGGATTATTAAGATACTTTTATGGATATTTTAAAACTATATATACTTTTTAAGTTGAAATTCTAAAGCAAGCATCACATGATTGAGGTTTAAGCATGAGATTGTTTAGAACTTAACAAGTGAAGGTCTTATATCTCATCTAATTGTGACACTTTATTTAATTTCTTCATGTAGTACAATTTAACTCGATATGCTCATTAGTTCATACCAAATCTCAAAAGTTTTAGTTATAATTAAATGTTAACATAAGATGACTTTGCCAGCTAGCAAAATCTCCATATTTCCTATATTAAAGAGATATTTTTGGTGTTGTGATCACAGGAAGTGCCGAGTTTTTTAATACCCCTTTTTATTTTTTAAATATTATAAGAAGGAGAGATATTATGAAAGAGAGTTTGATAATTAAACTATCTAGTTTTAAATTTAAACTATTATTTTATCCTACTAAGCACGATCTTATTGCAATTTTCTGATCCTACTTTTATTTTTCAATCTTTTATTTACGAAAAGAATCTCCAAAAGCCATAGACATACACTCATGTTTGAGCCACAAACATACATCCCTGTTAGAAGCACAGAAAGACCTCCTAGCTATATTTTTTGAGTTTAAAATATTTTCATCAACCATATGTTAAACATCAAGAATCTAAGTATATTTCATATTTAGAAGCAATACAAAATAACAGTATAAGATATAAAAGTATTAAAAATTTAACATCAAATAAAATATTTTTTACATGTCGAATGAATATCAAAATAGGAGAACAAATATATAGTCAACATGGATGCAATTAAGGATCTAAAAGTGTTTCATGATCAAATTCATGCCTAGGGTTCCCTACTCAATCATTTGTGAACTGAAGTCACATTAAATTTTATCACCACATACCTTCTCTATGTCGTACCATTTCTAAATAGTACCTATTAGCATATATTCTTGTGTATAGATATTATTTGGTATCCTTGACCGAATAATATGTTGATTTTGTGAGAAGAAGAATTATATTGGGAATCTGACGTTGGTGGCCGCCAACTGGCTCTTGTCGTCATCCGGCCTCATGATGTCAGAACAAGAGAAAAAGAAAAAAAAAAGCAGAACGAAATAGACCTGTTGCTCTGATACCATAAAGTTAAGACAAGAAATTTGGGGAATTTCTCTCTGGTTCATTTTCAATCAGGTCTCCTCACATATTTGAATAACGCACATAAAGCTATAAATTAGGAAAAACCTGCACAAAATCTCCTAAACAAATCCTCGTAAAATGATGAAACAAATATATAATCAACA
>NC_033797.1:120032785-120050090 GCF_001876935.1 Asparagus officinalis
CATCTCTTGCATAGCCACTTCCATTTCAAACTTGAAGATTTCCTTCTGCCTAGCCAGGGCCTCTTCAATAATTTTTGCTATCTGATCTGTATTGACCATGAGCACCTCTCGAGCTTGTCCTATGCTAGATGTTGTCTCGTCAGAAGCGAGAGCGGGATAGGAATCCGAGAGTTCGTCATCAGAATGTACTCCCTCATGGATCCCACGATCGTTGTTATATCTGTCGGCTTCTAGCTGAAGCTGAGCTGTTCCCGAATTGACCCTGCTTCCTGGAGAGGAATTAGGGTCGGAACCACCTGAAATGATTGGGGATTTTCCCTTGTTGACCATGTTGATAGTCACTTCTAGGGGTTCATCATCTCGAGCAATCGATCCTCTTTGGTGGGAACGCCTCGATTTGGGTTTTGTCGTTCCATCGGAGATTCCCTCGAATATCGAGACCCTCTGTGGAGCGGTCTTGGGGCAGCTACAGGCTGATAATACTGCCCTGATAATTTTGGTACACGGACAGTGAGAATCCGTTTCCCGGGTGTTTCTCTTTCGAGATTCATTCGCACCCCCAGCCTGATAGTACAACTCACTGACGTTGCCGTCGGAGTAACCTATCGGCTGCTCACATGGGTTCTCAGGTATAACGCGTTCGTCTGTCCAACGCGTCTTCTTCTGAGTAAACATTGCCTTGTTGGCCTCTGCAAGAGTCGCACGTTTGGCATCACACCTTTGTGAGGGTGAAACCTTAACGGGCTCCCGATTTCCCGCATGCACCGCCGAGTTGGTCGTCACAGCAATCATGTTGTTAGGAGGTCGTGTACGACCCCCAATCTGAGTGTTGGCTTGAAGCTCCTTCAGTGATCTCCAGCTCCCTTTGACAAGTGATTTTCCTCGATTCTCGGGTAGAGCACCGATACGATCCTTCAGAGGATTCTTGAACTCGGGGAAATCCACGCCGCGGTGGGGAAGGTTCGGGACCTGAAATGGACGAAGGTTGGAGAGCAATATTACCTGCTTTTACCTTAGGCGTCGATTTGGCCTTCGGCATCCAAACTCGTTCGGATTTCGGCGATCTCTTAACTGCCTCTCCCTTTAGCATTTCTCGTGCTTTTTGGACTAGGGCTCGGGCATGCGCACGCAAGGCGCGACGCTTCTGGATTCGCTCCTCGAGAGTAGAACGGGTTCTTTTGACTTGAACCCATTTGTTCGTTTCTTCTTCGGAGGAGGGGCTGGTTGTTTGCCGTGGTTGCTCCTGGCGTTGCCTGGATTTTAGATCTACGTTATAGCGGATCCCATCCATCGGCTCCAAAGCTTCGGCCAGCTGTCGAGCAAGACGTTGACGCTGTCTTTGTCGTGCTCTCTTTGATAATGCCGGAGCGTCTTCAGAAGTCATCTCCTCGGCGGAAGAGGAATCCGGATCTGCGATCTCGACCAGGTTGGACGACGTGGGGACGTCGCGTGGTGCAAGTGCAGAGGCGGCAACGGGGTCTTGGATTTTTGAACCGAAGGACCTGCAATCATTTATGAAAGAGGTTACCTTTCTGTACCCGTTTGGAGAGGCGGATCTGGAGGAGGAGGAAGAGAGGCCTTCTTTGAATCGTTGTTGATCGAGCTCGTGTTCTTCATTCGCCCCGATCTTGAGTGCTGGTTGCGTCACGACGGCGTCGGTTGCGATGCCGTTGGCTCCCACTGTGGTCGCCAGTCTGTTTGCGGAAAAAGTTGCTGTATTCATTGCTGCATTCATTACAACTTCAATCGTTACAATGAAATAAAAAGATAGCCTTTTTATAAGACCGGTACACAATGAAAACAAAATAGATACAACTCTTTTCAAACACAAAATAAATGCAACTCCTTTCAAACAAACGCAAGAGCTGTTTGTCATCTCTTGCTTGCGTGGGTCTTTTGCCTGTGACGGGGATGTTGATATCCGTGGACCACCGGGGCACTCAGATCTGGTCCGGATAAATCGGACAGAGTTTCGTTGATCCGCGTGAGATCTAGAAACTTTCTGATCCGGATAAATCGGACAGAGCATCGTCGATCCGCGGAGGGATATAGAAGCAGAGCTTCGTCGATCCGCGTGAGATCTAGAAGCTATAAGCGTATACCTCGGCTAAAGCGAGGTAATAGCTCTTCTTAGTATCAACGCTAAGGCCGATACTAAGGATCTGACGGGCGATGAAGGCTCTGATCAAGGCCTCTCCTCCTCTTGTTGAAGCACACGGGCACTCTTCGCTGCAGCAGGGCTTCGCCAAGCTCTCCAAAATTCCTCCTCTTTCCAAGGCACCAAGGGGGGGTATTTATAGGTGTGTAGAGGGTCTAGGGGTGTCTCAGTCTGGTCCCTGATACTCTACAGATAATCCAAAATTCCTCCTCTTTCCAAAATTCCTCCTCTTTCCAAAATGCCCCCGGGTGTCTCAGTCTGGTCCGAGGCCTTCCGGGTGTGTTTGCCGTTGATTCGCCGTCCCAACTCGGATTTGAGTGATTCCGGGTGCGTTGGATGCGCGACGAAGAGTTTGACCCGCTCTGGTGATTGGATTATCTGTAGAGTGGTCGAGGCATGAAGGGCGTTGTCCTTTTTGTGAACAGTGCCGGGTTCCCGATTGGTCCGGGTGTTGGTTGTTCCGAAATCCTATAAGTTCACGTGGCTCGTCGATTCACTTCAGTCGTTCGTCGACGTCGATGAGGCTCATGTGGATTGGATGGTGACGTTCATCGTCGCTCGTTAACACTGAACTGGTTGTGGAGAACTATAGGCAATTTTCGATGCCTACATTCTATAACTGCGAGTCATTGATGCATATTCTTTCGGGAACTTCCCGATGCATTGGATTATCCACCCCCAGTTTCTCTCTTGGAACTGGGTTTGACTTTGTTATCTGGTCGGGTTATCCTTAAGAATATTAGTGTAATATCCTCCAGGAACTTCCCGTCAATGGTAGGAAATAGTTTAGACTCATATATCTATTGGAGTATCAGTTTGGAGTATCGCCGTTTTCAATTGGCTTACCCTAGCGTTATAACGCCGGCTTCAACCAAGGTCTGGATGCTATTCTTGAGAGCAAAGCAATCCTTGGTGGGATGGAGGATCCTCCTGTGATACTCGCAGTACGTTGGATCTGCAGAATCGTCATCTTCCTCCTGATGCGTGATGGGCGGGAGTTTGATTTTGTTGTTTTCGAGAAGGGTCTCGAAGATAGCTGGAACGTCTTCGTCTTTGAACGAGTACTCGTTTTGGAGCTCCTCGTCCGAATTCTCCTGTTGTTCCCAGGACTGCTGTTGTGACGTTTGATCATCGTCAACAACCGTTGCAGGTACATCCCCTTCATTATGAGGTACGAGATCTGAATCCAGAGGGTTGACCATCAGTTGGCTCCTCGTCTCGTTCGAATTCTCCTGTTGTCCCCAGGACTGCTGTTGTGACGTTTGATCATCGTCAATAACCGTTGCAGGTATGTCCTCTTCATCATGAGGTACGAGATCCGAATCCAGAGGATTAACCATCGGTTGGTTTCTCTCGACCTTTCGCCTTCTGATGAAGCGTTCAGCCTGTTCTCCTCGAGCCTTCAACTCTTTCCAGGTATTGAGCGGCTCTATTCCCATCACGTCCAAGATGTTAATGGACAAGTTGTTCTGACAAGTCTGCAAGAGGAATTCCTCCGTGACGGGATCCCTGCAGTTCATTGCCTGATTGCGGAAGCGTTTGATGAAGGTATCCACCGACTCTCCGCCTTTTTGTTTCTCGTCGAAGAGTGTCCTGATCGACACCTCGGTGTCATCATCGAAGAAATGGGCGAGAAACATGCCTTCCAAGTCCTCCCAGCTGTTGATGCTTCCGGGCTTGAGACGGCGGTACCAATCGAAGGCAGGCCCGCGAAGGGTGCCAACGAATGACCGAACCATCAAAGGCTCGTTGCCCGAGATTACTCCCAAGTGAGACTTGAAGTAGATCAGATGTTGAGTGGGCGAGCCCTTTCCGTTGAACGGCGTGAAGTTGATCAGGTTGAACTTCGCCGGATACGGGATCGAATCCCACTTTCTCGGGTAAGGACACGGAATGCCGGTCCTCTTCACCTCCCGAACAGACATCAGGGCTTCGATTTTTCTTTCGAGCTCCTTTATCTTTTCGGCCTCACCCATATCCTGTTTTGGATAAGTTTCGAGAGGAATCATACGGCCACCCCCAGTGTTGTCACTACTGGTGGGTCCACCCCCAGCGCTATCATCACTGGTGGGTCCACCCCCAGCGCTGTTAATTTTAGTGGGGCCACCCCCAGTATTCTTGGGTGGTGCGTTGGCCATGACGATTTCGACCACCTCCGGCTCGCTGTTGACTGCAGCGTTCTGGGTGCGACGGTCGGACTCAACTAGCTGGTTCGACAAAGCTCGGATTCGTTGATCGTGCATTTGTCTCATCTCTTGCATAGCCACTTCCATTTCAAACTTGAAGATTTCCTTCTGCTTAGTCAGGGCCTCTTCAATGATTTTGGCTATCTGATCTGTATTGACCATGAGCACCTCTCGAGCTTGTCCTATGCTAGACGTTGTCTCGTCAGAAGCGAGAGCGGAATAGGAATCCGAGAGTTCATCATCGGAATGGACTCCTTCATGGATCCCACGGTCGTCGTTATCTCCGACGGCTTCTAGCTGAAGCTGAGCTACTCCCGCATCGACCCTGCTTCCTAGAGAGAAATTAGGGTCGGAATCACCTGAAATGATTGGGGATTTTCCCTTGTTGACCATGTTGAATCTGAGAACTCATCATCGGAATGGACTCCTTCATGGACCCCATGGTCATTGTTATATCCGACGGCTTCTCGCTGAAGCTGAGCTATTCCCGAATTGACCCTGCTTCCCAAAGATAAATTAGGGTCGGAATCACCTGAAATGATTGGGGATTTTCCCTTGTTGACCATGTTGATAGTCACTTCTAGGGGTTCATCATCTCGAGCAATCGATCCTCTTTGGTGGGAACGCCTTGATTTGGGCTTTGTCGGTCCATCGGAGATTCCCTCGAATATCGAGACCCTCTGTGGAGCGGTCTTGGGGCAGCTACAGGCTGATAATACTGCCCTGATAAATTTGGTACACGGACAGTGAGTGTCCGTTTCCCGGGTACTTTTCTTTTGAGACTCATTCGCACCCCCAGCCTGATAGTACAACTCATCGACGTTGCGGTCGGAGTAACCTATCGGCTGCCCACATGGGTTCTCAGGTATAACGCGTTCGTCTGTCCGACGCGTCTTCTTCTGAGTAAACACTACCTTTAACGGGCTCTTGGTCCTTTGCACGCACCGCCGAGCTGGTTGTTGCAAAGATCGATTTGTTAGGAGATCGTGTACGACCCCCAGTCTGGATGTTGGCTCGAAGCTCCTTCAACGATCCCCAGCTTTCTTTGACAAGCGCTTTTCCTCGCTTCTCGGGTAGAGCATCGATACGGTTGTTTGGAGGATTCCTAGACTTGGGGAAATCCACGCTGCGGTGGGGCTTTACCGAAGGTTCAGGACCTGAAATGGACGAATGTTGGAGAGCAATATTACCTGCTTTTACCTTAGGCGTTGATTCGGCCTTTGGCATCCAAACTCGTTCGGACCTCGGCGATCTCTTAACGGCCTCTCCCTTTAGCATCTCTCGTGCTTTTTGGATCAGGGCTCGGGCATGCGCACGCAAGGCGCGGCGCTTCTGGATTCGCTCCTCGAGAGTAGAACGGGTTCTTTTGACTTGAACCCATTTGTTCGTTTCTGCTTCGGAGGAGGGGCTGGTTGTTTGCCGTGGTTGCTCCTGGCGTTGCCTGGATTTTAGATCTACGTTATAGCGGATCCCATCCATCGGCTCCAAAGCCTCGGCCAGCTGTCGAGCAAGACGTTGACGCTGTCTTTGTCGTGCTCTCTTTGATAATGCCGGAGCGTCTTCAGAAGTCATCTCCTCGGCGGAAGAGGAGTCCGGATCTGCGATCTCGACCACGTTGGACGACACGGGGACGTCACGTGGTGCAAGTGCAGAGGCGGCAACGGGGTCTTGGATTTTTGAACCGAAGGACCTGCAATCATTTATGAAAGAGGTTACCTTTCTGTACCCGTTTGGAGAGGCGGATCTGGAGGAGGAGGAAGAGAGGCCTTCTTTGAACCGTTGTTGATCGAGCTCGTGTTCTTCATTCACCCCGATCTTGAGTGCTGGTTGCGTCACGACGGCGTCGGTTGCGATGCCGTTGGCTCCCACTGTGGTCGCCAGCTTGTTTGCGGAAAAAGTTGCTGTATTCATTGCTGCATTCATTACAACTTCAATCGTTACAATGAAATAAAAAGATAGCCTTTTTATAAGACCGGTACACAATGAAAACAAAAGAAATACAACTCTTTTCAAACAAACGCAAGATCTGTTTGTCATCTCTTGCTTGCGTGGGTCTTTTGCCTGTGACGGGGATGTTGATATCCGTGGACCACCGGGGCACTCAGATCTGGTCCGGATAAATCGGACAGAGTTTCGTTGATCCGCGTGAGATCTAGAAACTTTCTGATCCGGATAAATCGGACAGAGCTTCGTCTATCCGCGGAGGGATATAGAAGCAGAGCTTCGTCGATCCGCGTGAGATCTAGAAGCTATAAGCGTATACCTCGGCTAAAACGAGGTAATAGCTCTTCTTAGTATCAACGCTAAGGCCAATACTAAGGATCTGACGGGCGATGAAGGCTCTGATCAAGACCTCTCCTCCTCTCGTTGAAGCACACGGGCACTCTTCACTGCAGCAGGGCTTCACCAAGGCTCTCCAAAAATCCTCTTCCCGGCAGGGCTTCGCCTGTGCTTTCTAAAAATCCTCTCCTCTCTCTCTAGCCTTGCTCCAAGCCCAAGAAATTCCAGCCTTTTGAATGAGGACCTAAGGGGGGTATTTATAGTGCAAGAGGGGGGCTAGGGGACCATCAAGGGGTGCGGACACCCCTTGGTGTCTCGGCCATGGCCGAGACACCCTTGGGGTGTCTTGGTTTTGCCAAGACACCCCTCGGGTGTTTCGAGCTTGCCGAGACTCCGTTTAGGTGTTTTGTTGGTTCCCCTGTATATTCTTCGTCCGGATTCGGATTTGAGTGATTCCGGGTGCGTTGGATGCGCGACGAAGAGTTTGATCCGCTCTGGTGATTGGATTATCTGTAGAGTGGTCGAGGCATGAAGGGCGTTGTCCTTTTTGTGAACAGTGCCGGGTTCCCGATTGGTCCGGGTCTTCGTGATTCCGAAGTCCTATCCGCTCATGTAACTCGTCGATTCACTTCAGTCGTTCGTCGACGTCGATTAGGCTCATGTGGATTGGATGGTGACGTCCATCGTCGCTTGTTAACACTGAACCGGTTGTGGAGAACTATAGGCAATTTTCGATGCCTACAATGTCGTAGTATGGTATTTGGTGCTTGATAGGTTTGACATTCTTAGTTTCACCTTGGACTACAGCCTTATTGAAACTAGGGGTGTCACAATAATTATAGGCACTTTCATCAGTTAACACATCAGTCGATTGATAACAGGTTATCAGCGTGAATCGATTTTGAAATTGAGTTTCAAGGTTCTGTAAAAAATACTAAATAAATTCCAAAAAATGTAAAATTTTGTAAATAGTTTATAAACATTTTGACAAACTTGTTTGAAAAGGAATTTTGTAAAAATGTCCTCATATTTGTGAAAACTCAATGTTTATCAAAAATATACATAATACATGTTTTTGATGAATCTTGAAAATGAAGTTTGAAATGTAAGAACATGTGGAAACTTTATGAAATGTTTTTATAAACGTTATAAAACATGAATGTAATGTAAACAAGATTAATAAACCAATATTGCATTATTTTCTCAAATAAACTCATTTTGTAATAAAATCAAAATTGTGTGTGTATATATTAAGCTCGAAATATATTCGTACATTATACGCTACAAAACAACTAATATACCAAATCTTGATAGATCTTTAATATGCTCTTCTTGGTAAACTTACGGATGAAGCTTGAACTTGGATCTTCAACTTAAATTGCATGGCTTCATTACACTATTTCCGCCAAGCTCTATTTCATATGATCGTTGTGGCGCAATTCCATCCATCCTCCAACATATTATTTATCTACAATAAATATAAAAACACAAACACTAGACAAATAACATTAGTAGTAAATTGTTTGTTAAACATCATCAAAATAAAAAGGCCAACACCTGTTTAGGTACATGTGGTGCACGAGATCGGTCATAGCAATAATTACTCAAATAACCCATCTGATTGCAATAAACACAATGAAAAGAGTGCACTTGATTACGTTGACCATTTATTTGTGCATGTAGAACATTTGCAAATAAAAATAGTTTCTTAAAATCTTTTTGCAAATGTGAAACTCTTTTTAAATCAAAACAATATTTGGCCAAATGACCAAATTTCCACAATATTCACACTTAAACACATGAGCATGCTTATGATGAACAAAAGGAGCATGTTTATGTGAGTATGATGAGAAAACTTAATAAGATTCACATAGAGAAATAACATTAGCATTCTTTGATTTATGTGCATCATAGCAAAATTTAGCTAAATGACATTTTCGGTCAGAAATAGAACATTTATAAACTTTGCTATATATGTGTGCATGGTGTATGGGATGTTTAGAAGTAGTAGCATGAGACTTAGCATACATATTTACAAGCTTCTTATGTTTATCAAAGCATAAATAAAGGGTTGAATCTAGAGAAGATATACGTTCATTAACAAGATTCAACTCATCATTTTGCATACAAGCATTGTTATTAGAAGTAGAGCAAATACAGTTGTTAGCAAAAGAGCTAACCTCATTTTTCATGTTTTCTACTTCTAACATGGCATTTTCTTTTTCATGAGTTAAAAAAGCAAAGTTTGAAAACAAAGAATCATGATCCGAATTTAATTTATCATTATTTTTTTAAGGATCATACTTTCATTAGAAATAGTTTCAAACATATAGATGCTAATAACTCATGATCGGATTTTAATTTTACATGCTTGCTTTTTAAGTTAATAAAATTATTATGCAATTTATTATAGGCATGCATTAACTTCTCATAGGCACAAGCGAGTTCATCAATTGTTAATTCACTTTCAAAATTGGAATCGCTTACCATACTAGATCTATCGCCTAGTGACTGTGTGCATGATGAGGCTCCACATGAACTTGAAGAGGAAGGCGCCAAAGCTTGTTGGATCGCTTCTAAGTTCCCTTGATGTGCTTCTATGAATTTTCACAATTTGTAAGCACTATTAAATGAATCAAGCTTGTTAGAAAAGGATGAATCAAGAGCGTTATGCAAAAATTCTAACAAAAGCTTATTCATTGTAAACATCTTATGATCATTTTTACTCCACTTAGATTTCTCCGAAGTGGGTACAATATAAGCATCATCTATAATTTCCCACAACTCAAAATGTTTAGATCTAACAAATAATTTAAATCTAACACACTATTGAGCATAGGAGAAATTGTCTAATTTTGGAGCAACATTAATGGCATAACCTAAGCTAGGTACACCATGCATATCCCTAATGTGTTATGCAAATAAAAAAATATCAAAACAAGATTAGCAATAAGATAAAAGCTTGGAACTTTAACACAAGGCGGTTAAGCCACAAATCAAAGAGCACCATGCTCTGATACCAATTGTTAGACCCTAATACCACTAGGAAAGAACACTAGAGGGGGATGAATAGGGTTTATGCTAATCTAATCCGATTTAATACCAATAAAAACTAATTAACGAATATCCTAGCAAATTAGATATGCAACAAGATATATATGCAAGGATATACAAACAAGGGTAAGTAAACTATAAAGAAATACAAAAAATATAATGGATAAATTAGACAATGAAAGAATGGCGATAGAGATAAACAAAATATAAATGCACAAGCCAAACTTAAACACACAAGAAATGATCATGGAGTTTGGACCTTCCATCCTACGTCTCCGCTTCCCACTCCCATGAAGAAATCCACTATCCAGGTTTTCAACTCTCATCTGAAAACGTTTACACCTCACACTTGGTTTTCTACCTCACCGAAAACATTACAATCAACACTCTTACAATCCCACTCTACACCCTATTAGTATTGGTCTCTAGCCCGTGTCTCCCTCAAGTGCTCGGATTTATAACCTCTCCCTAGGCTTTACTACCGACACCACTCCTCTTAGGATGATCGCGTCTCTCACCATACACTTCTCTCGGTGTACAAGTGTATTATAAAGTATATCCTCACAATAAAAGCTCAATACAATAATTTGTTCTCTAATATAGATGAGAACAAGAATAAGCTCACTCTCAAGGCACAACCCCACAACCGAAATGTACTATGTATGAAAATACTTAAGCTCAATAGTTTTGTGTGTAATCAATGAGTAAAACAATTCTAAACTCAATATAAATCTAGCTTAAAAAAATAATTAACAAACAAATGAATATAAAGCTAGAAAGAGTTTAGGAAAACTTCTCTATAGATCAAGAGTGAGAGAGAGATGAGTTGAGAGCTCAAACACAAATGATGATCTCCTCTAGCTCTTGTAAAAATTTCTTCACAAACTAAAACTTGAATCAAGCACTAAACAATCTTTTAAACACCCTTAAACTTGTTTAAAAACTTTCTTGGATAATTAAACATAGCTGGGTATGAGGGGGTATATATAGGAAACCCTAAAGATCAAGAAAACCCAACAAAAAGAACAAAAAACTAAAACAATACAAAATTAAAAAAACTAGCCGTTGGAGGATATCAGTCGACTGACGGGGATCGATGAGATGACCGTTATATATAAATATTAGCTCTTCAGTCAACTGAGGCTCTCATCAGTCGATCGATAAACTCATCAGTCGATTGATAGTTCATCAGTCGTAAAAACAGAAACTATTGTAATTCCAGACGAGTTCATCAGTCGACTTATAAACTCTATCAGTTGACTGATAACAAGTTATTATTAGCCTGATTAAAACATTAAATTTGTTCTTTAAACCTCTTTTAAAAATAGCAAATAAATTTAGAAAAATATAAAACTTTGGAAAATATTTATAAACATGATAATAAACATATTACAAAAAGAATTCTTGTATTTGCACTTCCTATTTGTAAAATATTATCAGTTTACAAAACTTGGTCAAAACATGAAAACATGAAACACTTGTTTTTGATATTTTGACTTAAACAATGTTTTGACACCTTATAAAATGTTTTTATAGACTTGATCTTCAATTGACTTGAGATGTATTGCTTCATACCACTATATAGGACAATCTCTATTTGATATGATCGTTATGCCACAATCTATCCAACCTCCAACTTCGATATTTGTGTAGATTACCTAACAAAACAAATGCAAGCACTCGAGGCATAATGTTAGAAATTGTTTGTAATCATCAAAACAAGATTACGGAGTTGGCTCATAACCATGAGGCTAACACATAGTAGGTCAAGTTCTTTACATGAATCCTCTCTATGGCTAAACTTAATACTAAGGACATGCTCAATGCTAAAGGATGGATAGCTAACCTATCTTGCTCCCTCTACTCTGGGGACACAGAGTCCCACAACCACTTCTTCATTAACTGCCAATTGGCCAAACACATCTAGGACATCTTCCTCCCAATCAATGTTATATTAGCCCCTCCTTCTTCCATTCAACAATGCTTCGACATGGGCAGCAACATAGACATAGCACCTGCAGTGAGACTTCTATGGAGGTTTGCCTTTCAGACTATTTGTTGGGTTATATGGTCAGACCGTAACAATCTCATATTCAATGGAGCCATGCCTAATCGTCATGATCTGACATACAAGAAAGCTTACTTCCTCACTTTCCGGACAGGTTCGGCATCTTCCAAACGAGCTCTTAAGCTCAAGGCCATTATTCGAGAAAGGGGGATTCCCGACCTGATCGCTTCAAGTGAAGACATTAAGGGGGAGCTGCTGACCAGTACGGCTGTTAGAACCCTTGGCTTTTGTCAGTTTTTTGGGTCTATTGTGTTCGGTGAGGGTCCCCTAGTGGACAACCTTTTTTTTGGGGTTTGCTTAACTTACAGCTTGTGGGTGTTTAACTCTTTTAACTATTGTATATTCTTTTATATATCTATTGGTGATTTAACTTTGTTCCTATGTTGCATATAGTGACAATATAGGTTCGCTCCTCAAACAATTTAGGATCTATTATTAAATTATAACTAGATATAATTATATGTAGATACTTTCCTTTCAATATATACAATGATAGGGTGTCTTGCCTTATTTTTACCTCAAAAAATCCTCATATGCAAGACAAGGAACCAAATTAAATCCTATAATTTCAGTCCTATATCCCTAATAACAACATGAAGAAGAAAATTATAAGAAATTATACCTAGATTTAAGACTTTGATCCACTTCCTCCTCCAAAATCCTCTAACCACCTTCTTTCTCCTCTCCTTCTTGTTCAATCTCTAGAGCTTGAGAGATGAAGCTATAAAATCTAATTTTTTTTCTTTTTTTGACAAGAAGAGAGATGCTGGGGTTTGGTCGGCCAGAGGAGAGGGAAGGGAATGTGTTTTGGAAATTTTTTCTTTGAAAATGATAGAAGGAGAGGTGGAGTGTACTATGTTTGCGGAAAAAGTTGCTGTATTCATTGCTGCATTCATTACAACTTCAATCGTTACAATGAAATAAAAAGATAGCCTTTTTAGTATAGACGCGTAGCACAATGAAAACAAACTATAGATACAACTCTTTGTCAAACAAACCGCAAGAATCTGTTCATCCATCTCTTGCCTTGCGGTGGGTCTTTTTGCCTGTGACGGGGATGTTGATATCCGTTGGACCACCGGGGCACTCAGATCTGTACCGAAAAAATCGGCCAGAGTTTTCGTCTGATACCGCGGGATTTTAGAAAACCTTGGAATCTTCGTCGAGTCCTACGCTGGAATCTTAGAAGTTTATAGCTCTATCTCGGGTAATCGAGATATTTCGCTTATTTAGTATCACCGCTAAGGGCAACACTAAGAAAAAGTAGAAAGGGGAATGAAGAAGGAGGCTCCTTTGCTGCATGAAGGCTCGCCACATCCTCGATCCGGCAGGCTTCGGCCGCTCTCTTAGAAAGCCCCGACTCCTTCCCTCCGGCAGGGCTTTCGCGGCTCCTCTGCTGGAATTTGCAGATCTACAAGCGCTATGAGGCTCTAGATCTGAAATTCCCTCTCCCAAACCGCAATAGGCAAGAGAAATGAGGCCCTAGGGGCTATTTTATAGGAAAAGCAAGGGGCGAGGGGAGCTGGTTGGTAGACACCCCTAGGGGTCGTGTTCCGGCTCCAAAACCGAGACACCCTGTGGGGTGTCTCCGCCATGGGCCGAGACACACCATAATGAGGGTGTCTCGGCCCATGGCCGAGACACGCCCTTGGGGTGTCTCAGGTTGTGGCCGAGACTACTCATAGGGGCTGTCTCGGCCTAGTTGGCGGAGACCTTTGGTGTGTCGCCCGTTCAGCGCCGGGGCCGTGCGTTGCTCCCCGCCGTTGACGTCGCGGTTGATTTCGTCGTCCGGATTCGGATTTGAGTGATACTCCGGCTGCGTTGGATTGCCGCGACGAAAGAGTTTTGACCTGCTCTGGGTGAGTTGGCATTATCTGTAGAGTGCGTCGAGGCCTAATGTTGAAGGGCGTTTCCTTTTTTTGTGACAGTGCCGGGCTCCCCATTGGTCGGGGTCTTCGTGCATTCCGACAGGCCTATCCGCCTCAATGGTAAATCGTCGATTCACTTCCAGTCGTTCGTCGACGCGCGATTAGGCTTCATGTGGATTGTGGTCGGTGACGTCATCGTCGCTGTTAACACTGCAACCACGGTTGTTGGAGAACTATAGGCAATTTTTATGCCGTACAGATACCCTCCAAAGTGTCCTGGACTCGTTTCCTTTTATAGAAGAGGCTGGAATACTTTGGCATGTGATTGATCTGGCCTGTTTAGTCGGCGTATAGTTAGCTTCAACTCTTGACATCCTTGGATTTTCAGATCCTATCCGATGCTGTTGACGAATAGTCAGGCCAGGTTCTGTCCGGCGCTGCGTTTACTCGTCTGGCGCGTTGGGAGCTCTGCGAGTCTGCAGCTGATGGAATTGAGTTTGGCTCTGTGGCCATTGAGTTGACTTTGAACTACCATCCGTCCACATTGTGGTGGCTTAGGTTTCGCGGATCCCCGTGTGTTGGCTTTTATCGCAACGCGGTTGACGCGGCGTTTGACCTAGGGTTTACGCGTTGACCGGCCGTCCCACCCTAGGTTTCGGATCGTCGAACGTTGACTTTTGTTCTGCAACGCTGCTTTGCGCTTGGCGTTGACCTAGGGCCTACGCGTTGTACACGCGTTGACCCTATGGGTTCGAATCGGTCGGAACGTTGACTTTTGTGTTGCAACGCGTTGCTTGGCGTTGAGCCTAAGTTACGCCGTTGACGGCGTCCTACCCTAGGTTTCGAATCGGTCGAACGTTGAGCTTTTGTTGCAACGCGTTGTGACTGGCGGTGACCTAGCGGTTATCGTGTTGACCGCGCGTTGACCGGCTTAGGGTTTCGAATCGTCGAACGTTGACTTTTGCTTGCAACCGCGTTGCTTGGCGTTGACCTAGGGTTACGCGTTGACGCGGCGCATACACCTAGGTTTACGGATCGGCCATGAAACAGTTTATACTTCATGACGGTTTTGCTGGATACTCACAGTTTAAGACTCTTAAGGTATTGGAGCATCCGCGGTCCCAAAGTTGTCGGGGACTGCGGATGACCAACCATGTTAAAGTGATTCATCTGCAATGTGTGGATTTTGGTCGCGAAACGTTGTTGGGCTGCGAGTCACGGAGACCAACTAGGGAGGTTGATGTGTCATTGACTCGCAGTTTATAGAATTTTGGCAAATGCCCCTCAGCCATCAACGCGATTTGACAAGCCTTTATCGCGACTACCGTTTTGAGTGCGGGGCTTAGCATGCGATTTGTAAGCTTCCGTTACCGCATTGTGACCGGGGCGGTGTGCTAAGAGCAATTAACGCTCTTAGTGGCTACGATGTGAGAATACGCAGACTTCGTCTTTCTCACGGGAATAGACCTACCCGCGCGACGGCAGTGTTAGGCGTTGACTTTAGGATATTTTGGCTAAATCCCCAGCCTTCACTACGCGATTGATTAGCCTTTACCGACTAACGTTATGAGTCGGCCTAGCTGCGGTTTTGTTAATTCCGCTTTATGCTGACGTCAAGCTAAAAGATGTTAACCTTTTAGGCTACGATATTGAATACGTAGACTTCGCCATTGTACGGGAAAGCCTACCCGGCCAACGTGTATTAGACGTTGACTTAATCCCACATTAGGCTTCGCGGATCAAAATTCCCGTACGGCGTGTGAGGGACGATTATGGTGTTACTTAATAACAGACCTGCCACAAATGTTGAATATGTGGTCCTTTTTTTTTTTTGTCCTTTTTTTTACGGTTCAAAGGACTGTAGGCATCCAAATTGCTATAGTTCTCCACAACCGGTTCAGTGTTAACGAAGCGAGATGACGTCACCACCACCCAATCCACATGAAGCCTTAATGACGTCGAGCGAACGACTGAAGTGAATCGACGAAGTTACCATGAGCGGGATAGGACTTCGGAATCAACGAAGACCCGGACCAATGGGAACCGGCGACTGTTCACAAAAGACAACTGCCCTCCGTGCCTCGACCTACTCTATAAGACATATCTGACCGATCAGAGTGCGATCGCGAACTCTTCGTCACGGCATCACGCACCGGAATCACTACAAATCCTGAGCTTGGGCTGGTACGGAAAAAACTCTGTTCACCGGGCGAAAACAATAATACAACGCTACGGCGTCTCAGGAATTTCCCAAAAAGCACCCCCAGGGGTGTGTCTTCAAAGAATCGAGTACACCCCAGGGTGTGTCTCGGAATTTCCGAGACACCCCAAGGTGTCTCGGAAATCCCGATGGCACCCTAGGGTGTCTCGGAATTCCGAACCGCAAGTCTCGAACTGAGCCCGGCTAGGGTGCTCTCGGAAATTCCGGACACCGACCTAGAGGTGTCTCGAATTCCCGACAAAGGTTCCGAGACTTACCCGAAGGGTGTCGATTCCGAACCTGCAAGGGGTGTCTCGAATTAACCCAAGGTCCGAAATCGAGACACCCCTTAGGGGTGTCCTCGGATTTCTGACTGAGACACGCCCTAAGGGGGGGGGGGGTGTCCTCATTCTTTTTGATGCCCGCCCCTCTCTTGGTTCCTATCAAATAGGACGCCCTGGTTCCTTGATTAGAAGGAATTTGGAGAGCTTGCGAAGCCCTGCTGGGCAGTGCAAGGAGTTGCCCGGGTGTGCTGTCAACAAGAGCGAGGAGAGCCTTGATCAGAGCCTTTCAGTCGGGCCCGTCAGATCCTGTAGTTATCGGCCTAGCGTGTGATACTTAAGAAGAGCTATTTACCTTCGCTTTAAGCCGAGGTATACGCTTATAGCTTCTAAGATCTCACGCGATTCGACGAAGCTCTGCTTCAATATCCCCCAGCGGATAAACGAAGCTCTGTCCGATTTTATCCGATCGAAAGTTTTCTAGATCTACGCGGATCAACGATAACTCTGGTCGGCGATTTATCAGGACCAGATGCTGAGTGAGCCGTGGTCCACGGATATCAACATCCCGTCACAGGCGCAAAAAGCCACGGCAAGCAAGAGATGACTAAACAGCTCTTGCGTTTGTTATGAAAGGATTGGATTTATTTTGTTCTCATTGTGTACCGGCTTATAAATAAAGGCTAATCATGCTTTGTTTCATTGTAACGATCAACGTGGTAATGAATGCAGCGAATGAAATACAGCAACTTTATTCCGCAAACAAGCTGGCGACCACAGTGGGAGCCAACGGCATCGCAACCGACGCGCGTCGTGACGCAGCGCAGGCACTTAAGATCGGGCGAGATGAAGAACACGAGCTCGATCAACAACGGTTGCAAGAAGGCCTCTCTCTCTCCTTCCAAGATCCGCCTCTCCAAGACGGGTACAGAAAGAGTAAACTGTCTCTTTCAAATGATTGCAGGTCCTTCGGTATCAAAAATCCAAGACCCCGTGCCGCCTTCTGACACTGCACCCACGCGACGTTCCCGACGTCCGATCCAACGCTGGCGAGATCGCAGATCGCGGATTCCTCTTCGCGCGAGGAGTGACTTCTGAAACGCTCCGGCATTACAAAGATGAGCACGATCAAAGACAAGGCAGTCAACGTCTTGCTCGACAGCGGGCCGAGGCTTTGGGCCCATGGATGGGACCAGCTATCACGTAGATC
>NC_033797.1:120051090-120063391 GCF_001876935.1 Asparagus officinalis
TTACAGAGTTTCAACTCATTCTGAGTTCTTAAACTCGTCAAGAGTTCTTAATTAACTTGCAACACAAGTCAATCACATAAAACAAAACCTTCGGTTTTCAACAACTCTTGTCGGAGTTCTCAACTCGTTCAGAGTTCTTTACACTCGTCAAGAGTTCTAAACTGAAGTCATCAAGCACTTCAATTGTTCCAGTGAAGAAGGACGGTCGGATCGTCAACGGAGAGCAAGTTCGACGCGATCAATCGAAGGAAGCATTCCACCGCTACCAAGAAGAACCCAGTTTTAAACAAAGGGGAGAATCAAATTCATTCTCCTCTCTTTTGTAATCGGAATCCAAATTGTAATTGATTTTGAGAGAATACAAGTCAAATTTTCTTTCATTGTCTTTTTACATCAAATTTCCAACAAACAAAATCTTCCAGATTAACCTGGTTACGACGGCTTGGCTCGCCTTGCTGGTTCGTCAATGCTTGGATTTGTTGGTCATGCATTTCTCTCATGTTCTGCATGGCCATCTGCATTTCGAACCTGAAGCTCTCCTGTTGTTTAGCCATGGCTTCTTCGAGCATCTTGGCCACTTGTTCCGCACTTATCATAAATGATTCGTGGGGTTGTCCTTCGCTAGATATTGTATTATCTGATGCGACAGCAGAGCAGGCATCCGATTCTTCATCTTCTGAAGGTAGTCTTGTCCGAACCCTACCGTAAGTTCCTCGTTTGATGGCTCCAGACTGCAGACGGGTTATACGCCGGAATGCTTCTGGAATCGACTTGGAATTATCCCGTGTCGATGTCCCTTTGCTGGTCATATTAGAGGTGACCCTCGGAAATTCTCCGTCTTCAACCACCGCTCTCCTTCGTCGGAAACGCCTAGGCCTTGGTTTTGGCGTTTCGGTACTGAGTCTTTCGAAAACCGAAACTCTTTCAGGAACTGCCTTGATGCAGTTACACTCAGACAATACTGCCCGAATGAGTTTGGAACAGGAGCATTGAGTTTCGACTTTCTCCTTCGGGATGATTCCACGGGATCTCCCGGAGTAGCTACTGGGATTACCGGCGACTTTGGTTGATTCGCCGGAGGTTGACCTTGCTTCGAAGGCTGCAACGATTTTGCCTTAGCCTGAATCGCCGCTTCAGACTTAGGCTTCCATACTTGGTGGGTTGGTGGCGGCTTCTTGGCCACCTCCTTCTGCAGTCTTCTACGGGCTTCTTGGACTTGAGCCCGTGCCTGCGCTGACATTGCGCGGCGCTTGCGAATGCGCTCCTCAAGTGTCGAACGGTTCCGTTTGACACGGACCCATTCGTTCGTTGGCGGCTTGGAGGAGTCGTCATTCATCGGTCGTTGAGGCTGTTTGCCTCTCCTGTTCTTCAGATCCGCGTTGTAGCGGATTTCGTCGGTGGGCTCTATCGCTTTGGCGAATTCTTTGGCCAAGCGTTGGCGTTGCCTTTGGCGGGCTCTCTTTGAGAGAGTCACCGCTCCTTTGGTGACGGAGGAATTGGTTGGAACCAGCTTGATCTGGTTGGAGGTTGGTGGAGCCTCACCCGACACAGCTTTGGTGTCAATCGGGGTGAGATCGTCGTTGGTAGCTTCAACTTCTTCGTACCAACGTACCTTTCTCCTGGGGGAGAACTTCTTGGACTTGCGGGGGGAGGTCGATCCGGACGAGGTTGACAGATACTCCTCGAACTTTTGTTGATCGAATTCATATTCGACCTCCTCTTCGACCGGGATCGAGATCCGCGGCTGCGACGCATCGATCTCGGCAGCGAGATCATTGGCTCCCACTGTGGTCGCCAGATTGTTCGCGGGAAAAATTATAGTTTTCATTGACGTCATTGCACACTCTTTGACAACTGTTTATCGGTTACAAAGATCCGGTCTTTTTATAAGATCCGGTTACAACGAAATCAACAAAAGAAATAAAAATTACAACTTTCCTTTTATGTCGAACGAATCACGAGATCCTGTTTTGCGGTCTCTCGCTTTTGTGTGGGTTCTTCGCCTGCGCCGGGGTTTATCCGTGGACTACCGCGTGATCTAGATCCGGTCGGATCTACACGGTATGATGGGTGTTATTTCACGAAGGAAATAACAGCCGGTGGGTACTATTTCACCAAGGAAATAGTAGCCTTTAGTTCTCGGGATCAAAGGCCAAGCTTTGATCCGGAGGGAAACCGCGTAGATCTCAGATCTGATCTCTCTCGAACTCCTGCCTTATTTGGCGTGGATGATCGCTAAGAACCAGATCTGGAAGTGTCCAAGTCTTCAAAGCTTCAAACTCTCAAAGTTGAGATCTCAATTCAGTAGAGTTTCGGCTCCAAAAGTTTCAACCCTTCACAAATGAGTCATGCCCCTCTATTTATAGGCACTCAGATCTGTGCCTTGGCACAGATCTGGCCGGCCACCCAGAGGTGGCTCAGCCACCTAGCCACCTCTAGGTGCTCAGTTTTGGCCGAGTCCTCCAGGTGTCCATTTTCCGGTTCCACGCTTTGTTGTTGTGTCTGTTTTCCGGTTCTGCGCTTCGTTGTTGATTTGGACTCTGATTTGGCAGTCTGAATCTTTCCGGTTCTGCGCTTCGTTGTTGATCTGGACTCTGATTTGGCAGTCTGAATCCCGATATGGCAGTAAATCCGCCTCGGTGATTGAGTTCAAATCCGTTCTATGGTTGGATGACTCGTTGACTCACCGAACTGTTAGCTTGATTCCGCATGCGAGTGGATGTATTCCATTATTTGCGTGCGGTTCGTTAGCCTCGTCGCCTCGTTAATCCGCTTCGTTGCGTGTCACTTGGCTTCGGCGTTGTGGACTGACGCTCGTGTTTGGATATGTCGCCCGATGGTTTGTTGATTTGTCGAATCATTGTGCCGAGCTGTGTTCAGGGACCTATAGGCATTTTTATACGCCTACAGTAGCATTCCGGATCAACGGAATAGGTGTTTCAAAGAAACAATTGAGAACTCAAATTGAGAAAAAACTATTGATAACTTTTAGTAAAAAAATATTATTCAGGTTGTTCCATCTAGATACAACTCCAATCCTTAAATAGAGAATACATAATAAAAAGAATAGGAAACGTACTAAGAATAGGAAAGGAAATTAGGAAACTTTAGAATAGGAAACATGAAATTAGGAAACTTTGAAAATAGTTCTATAAAATAATAAAATAGGAAACTAATAAGAAAGGAAAAGTTGTTTTTATTAAATGTGTACTGCATCAATCACCTCCTCTTGAGGAAAACTCGTCCTTTTCGTTATTGTAGAGAAAACTCATCTGGTGGAAAGTACTCAAAGATATCCGCAACGTTGAAGGTGTTGGAGATGTTCATTTCAGTTGGAAGATCAACTTTGTAAGCAGTCAAAGATATCCGCAACGTTGAAGGTGTTGGAGATGTTCATTTCAGTTGGAAGATCAACTTTGTAAGCAGTATCACCAATCTTCTGGAGAATATGAAAAGGACCAATTTTCTTGTCCTTGAGTTTGTTGCAAGTGCCGACTAGAAATCTATGCTTGCGTAAATGCACAATTACTAAATCCCCCTTATTAAATTCTTCTCACACCTATGTTTGTCTGCTACGGATTTGTACCGAGAGTTAGCCTCCTCGAGATTTTTCTTCGCTTCATTATGAATCCGTTGAACATGCTCCACAAACTTTTGAGAATCATAATTAACATCGGTAGAGGGAGGAAAACGAATCAAATCATAGTATGCTTTGGAACACTAGTGTAGACAACTTCAAAAGGTGTTTTTTGGTAGAACGGTTAGGCACACTATTGAAAGCAAACTCAATCTGTGGAAGGGCAACATCCCATTGTTTTGGTTTGTCACCACACATAGCCCGAGTCATGTTGCCAAGAGTAGGATTTGCGACTTCTGTTTGCCCATCTGTCTATGGATGGCTCGTACTACTATACTTCAAGGAAGTGTCGAATAGCTTCCATAATGTCATCCTAACATGACTTGGAAATTTTACATCCCTATCAGAAATTATGGAATGAGGAATACCATGCAGACGAAAAACTTCATGAAAAAATAAATGAGCCACATAAGATGCATCAAAGGCTTTCTTACAAGGAAGAAAGTGAACCATTTTGGAAAATCTATCAACTACGACAAAAACAGAATCAGCTCCTCGTTGAGTTCTTGGGAGACCAAGAACAAAGTCCATCGTCAAATCTTGCCAAATTGTCTCTGGAATAGGCGAAGGGGTATAGAGGCTGGTATTTTGAGGCCAATAAAATCACTCCTCTACCAAGCTAATTGTCTTGTCCCGGCCAACATGTCCTCCTAATCCTCAAGCATGAAATTCTCGAATCAAATGTTCACGCAAAGAAGATCGAGGAATGCAGAGTTGTGTACCTCTAAATAAGAACCCATCTTGAATGAGGAAGTCAGTAATGAATTCTTTGTTGATACATTTCACCCATATATCGCCAAAGTCATCATCACCAGCATAAGTATCTTTTAAAGAATCAAAATCCACCACTTCTGTACTAATCGTAGCTAGCAAAGAGGCTCGTCGACTTAAGGCATCTGCTACCCTATTAGATTGACCGGATCTATGCTTGATGACATATTTGAACTTCTGTAAAAGAGCAATCCATCGAGCATGCATTTGATTTGTTATTTTTTGGGAGTTGACATACTTTAAAGCTTGATGATCTGTGAACAGTACGAACTCCCGTTGAATCAAATAGTGCTCCTAACGTTTTAAAGCTCGAATAGCGACATAAAATTCGAGCTCATAAGTAGTCCACTTTTGTCGAGGATCTGCAACCTTCTCACTAAAAAACTCCACTGGGCGTCCTTGTGTTTGAACTGCGCCAATTCCTAGAGCTGATGCATCACATTCAACCTCAAACACCTTCTCGAAACTAGGAAGTGCCAGCACAGGAGCAGAACATAGCTTCTCTTTGATTACCTCAAAACTCCTTTCCTGTGTCTTCCAACATTGAAACTGCCTTTTTTTCAAGAAATCGGTAATGGGCACCATGATAGTACTAAAACCTCGAATAAAGCACCTATAAAAATTAGCTAAACCATGGAAACTTTGTACTTCACGTACGTTAGGCGGAGTTGGTAATTCTTGAATTGCCTTTACTTTGGCCTAATAAACCTGAATTTCATCTCTTCCCACTATAAAGCCAAGAAATAAAAGCCGGTTAGTCATTAAAGTGTACGTTTTAAGATTGATGTATAGTGTATTAGCTCGTAGGGCTAGAAAAACCTCCCTGAGATGTGTCAAATGCTCCTCCTCGTCTCGGCTATAAATAATGATATCATCAAAATAAATGACCATAAATTTCCTAATGAATGGACAAAGAACCTGATTCATCAAACGCATGAAAGTAATCAGTGTGTTAGATAACCCAAACGTCATCAACAACCATTCATAGAGGCCATCCTTAGTCTCAAAGGCTGTCTTCCACTCATCTCCAGGCCGAATACGAATTTGATGGTAGCCACTACGTAAATCAAGTTTAGTGAACACAACAGCTCCCTCCAAACTGTCAAGCATTAAGACGTGGAATAGGAAATCGGTACTTGATAGTAATTTTATTGATAGCTCGGCAGTCAGTGCACATCCTCCAAATTCCATCCTTCTTCAGGGTAAGCAGGGCAGGGACTACAAAAGAAATCATACTCTCCCTAATCAAACCTTTATCAAGCAACTCATTAACTTGCCTTTGTAATTCCTCATATTCAACTAGGCTCATGTGATAATGTGGCAAATTGGGTAAGCTAGCTCCAGGTACTAGATTAATATGACGTTGAATATTTCTCGGAGGCAACTCGTTAGGCAATTTAGTAGGAGAAAAATCAGGAAATCAGATAGTACCTTTTGAGCTAGAGGAGGGATTTCAGTCATAGTCTCAGATTGACATTTAAACCACCAATGCTACCACAAAACCTGGCTCTTTGACTTCAGCAAAGAAGACCAAACCCATTATGTTAGGGAACACCGGCTTGTCTTCTTTAATAGCTGAGTTGTTGTCAGACGGGTGATATTGTTGTTCGCGGGGAAAATTGTTTTCATTGATGTCATTGTTTTTCTTGAGCAACAGTTTATCGGTTACAAAAGATCCGGTCTTTTTATAAGATCCGGTTACAACAAAATCAAAGAAAAAAGAAAAATTACAACTTTCCTTTTCTCGAACAAATCGCAAGATCCTGTTTTGCGGTCTCTTGCTTGTGTGGGTTCTTTGCCTGCGCCGGGGTTAATCCGTGGACCACCGCACGATCTTGATCCGGTCGGATCTACACGGTATGACGGGTGTTATTTCACGAAGGAAATAACAGCCGAGGGGATTATTTCACCAAGGAAATAATAGCCCTAAGTAATCGAAATCGACCAAGCAAAATCGATACTCTTCTCGGGATCAAAAACCAAGTTTTGATCCGGAGGATAACCGTGTGGATCTCAGATCTGATCTCTCTTGAACTCCTGCCTTATTTGACGTGGACGATCACCAAGAACCAGATCTAAAAAGTCCGAGTCTTCAAAGCTCCAAAACTCCGAAGTTCAGTTCTTAATCCGGTAGAGTTTCACCTTCAAAGTTCCAAGTCCCTCAAACAATGAGCCTAGGGGTCTATTTATAGGTTCTTCAAACCAGATCTGGGCTCAGATCTGGGCCCAGATCTGGTGGCTCGGCCACCTAGGTGGCTCGGCCGGCCACCTAGGTGGCTTGGCCTTGGCCGAGCCACCAAGTGGTGGCTCGGTCAAGGCCGAACCCTCCTGGTGTTTGTATCGCCCGATGGTTCGTTGGTTTGTCGAATCATCGTGCCGAGCTGTGTTGAGGGACCTATAAGCAGTTTTATACGCCTACAGATACCCCCTCCAAAGTATTTCAGTCTCGTTCTTTTATAGAAGAGTCTGGAATACTTTGGATATTATTGTCCCAACCTTCAATCGGTATGACGGGACTTTGGAATGGCTTCTATTCTTGATTCCTTCAATCCTCCAGGCTATTCGGTGCTTTGTCGAATGTCTGCAAGGGTTCCGGTGCTGCATTTATTGTCTGACCGTTGTCGGAATTTTGAACTTGAAGTCAATTCCTGATTTTCTGATCTGTAGCTCTTGTTTGTTGTTTCAACATAGAACCGACCATCGATTGCTGGCGTTGAGTCTTCATTTGCAACGCGTTGTCCGGCGTTTGACACAGTTTATACTCGTACGTCTGTTGGAGTCTTGAGAAGCAGTTTATACTCTTATACTTTTCGGAGTACTGTTGAGTTATCCTTAAGAATATTTTTAGAAAAATACTCTCTAGAAACTTCTCAACAAAAATAGGGAATTTTTAGAAAAATACTCTCTAGAAACTTCTCAACAAAAATAGGGAATAGTTTATACTCGTATACCTTATTTGGAGTACTTTTTATGTCCGAATGAGTTGAACCGGCCTGATAATGACCCAAAAAAGGTAATAATTAGGCCCAAAAAATCTTCTGACCCTTCCGAATATATGAGAGAGGAATGAATAAATAAGGGACTGAACCGTTGGTTGATTTGAAGTCGTTTTGACACTCGGTTCAGCTCCAATTTGAATTTTGATTCGAATCTGGTTCAAACTGGTTCAGAACTGGTTCAACCTGGTTCAGAACTGGTTCAACCTGGTTCAGGACTGGTTTAGTCTGGTTCAGCCTGGTCTGGTCTGGTTCAGCCTTATCTGGTCTGGTTCAGCTTGGTCTGATCCGGTTCAGTCTGGTTCAACACTATAAAAGACCTTCTTTTCCTCCTTGAATACTATGATTGGCAGACCATAATACTCACAGGATTTTTGGCAAACCCTCAGCCTTCAACGGGTTTGATAAGCCTTTACCGACTACTGTTTGAGTTGGGCTAGCATGCGGATTGTCTAAATCCGTTCCGCATGTAACGTTGTGCTAAGAGAGTGAATTCTCTGAGACTTTGTGCTATGATGTTGAATACATAGGCTTTACCATTTGTTACGGGAATAGGCTACCCGACGACACGTGTTAGGTGTTGACTTTAGTATTTTTGGCTAACCCCCAGCCTTCAACGGGTTTGATAAACCTTTACCGACTACCTATTTGAGTCGGGCTAGCATGCGGATTGTCTAAATCCGTTTCGCATGTAACGTTGTGCTAAGAGAGTGAATTATCTGAGACTTTGTGCTATGATGTTGAATACATAGGCTTTACCATTTGTTACGGGAATAGGCTACCCGGCGACACATGTTAGGTGTTGACTTTAGAATTTTTGGCTAACCCCCAGCCTTCAACGGGTTTGATAAACCTTTACCGACTACCGTTTGAGTCGGGCTAGCATGCGGATTGTCTAAATCCGTTCCGCATGTAACGTTATGCTAAGAGAGTGAATTCTCTGAGACTTTGTGCTATGATGTCGAATACATAGGCTTCGCCATTATTACGGGAACAGGCTACCCGATAACATGTATTAGACGCTGACTTATTCCTACTTAGGCTTCGGGATAAAATACCCCAGACTGGTATTCTGGTGTCTTTTTTCAATCGGTAAAAGACTAAACCGGCGACGCGTGTTAGGCGTCGGCATATGCTTTCTTAGGATTCAGGATGAAATTCCTCATGCGTGTAAGGCATGGATTTTGGTGTTATTAATAACAACATGCAACAATGTTAAATATGTGGGCGGGTGTTCTTTTTAACGGTTAAGAACTAACCGGCAACGCGGGTTAAGCGCAGACTTATCCCTGCTTAGGTTTCAGGACAGAATACCCCAGAATCGAACTCTAGTGTCTTTTTTATTAGGGTGAAGGCAAACCCGAATACAAGGAAGGAAGAATTTTATATTCTATTCCTTGATTCTGGAAAGGAAGAATTTTATATTCTATTTCCAGCGCAAAAGAAACTAGAAGTGGGATCTCCACTCCGAGAATCGGACAGATTCGGATAATCCTAACTGTCGGAAGGTTGGATTACCGAATTAAAGGTGAATTCCTCGTTTATCGAGAGTGAATTGTGGTCTTGGCCCTAACTGTAGGAAGGTTTGACCAAGCGGGAGTTTGAGGTGATCCTAACTGTAGGAAGGTTTGATCACCCGATTTGAAAGTGGACCTCTCGTTCATTGGAGGAATCGAGAGGGGATTTTGGTTTTGGTCCTAACTGTAGGAAGGTTTGACCGAATGGGAGGTTTAAGACGATCCTAACTGTAGGAAGGTTTGATCGCTCAATTTATGGGCCTCTCGTTCATTGAAGGAATCGAGAGGGGATTTTGGTTGTGGCCCTAACTTTTATAGGTTTGACCTAAAAGCAAAGGGAGTGGAATACAAGTAGCAGTAGAAATACTGGTTTGTACTGGCCACTCGATGAATGGTTTTGACATTAAGTAATCAGGACTTAACACGTCAAGCTTTGGAAATTGCCATGAATTAGCGGACAGAAAATTTAGTAGACCCACCGTCAATTGACTTGATCAGTGCGGGATTTTTGTGAGGAAATATTAATCTGTCAAAAGGATCGAATCTCGTCTCAACAAGATAACTCATGAGAATTAGTGAATTTGATAACAATAATGGAAAACATTCCGACATTTAGAGTTTAAATGTGGATGTTTTACTTATCACTTTCATAGTGATTGGGTTATCCTTAAGAATATCACCCGTGGTATTCTTTCAGGAACTTCCCGATACATGAATAATCCACCCCCAGCTTCCCTTGTGGAACTGGGTCCGGTATTGTACTCAGTTACATGACCGGGTTATCCTTAAGAATATAAGAATTCTCCATGAACTTCCCGTGAAAGAAATGAAACAGTTTAGACTCATATACATGTTGGAGTATCAGGGAGCAGTTTAACCTCTTATACCGGTCGGAGGATTGAGAAGCAGTTTATACTCTTATACTTGTCGGAGTCTTGCCGTTCTCAACTGGGTTACCCTAGCGTTACGATGCCGGCTTCAACCAAGGTCTGGATGCTATTCTTTAAAGTAAAGCAGGCCTTGGTGGGATGAAGGATCCTCCTGTGGTACGCGCAGTACTTCGGATCCGCAGTATCGTCAGCTTCCTCCTGATTCATGATCGGTGGCAGCTTGATCTTGTTATTTTCAAGGAGGGATTCGAAGATGGCTGGAACATCTTCGTCCTTGAAGGAGTATTCTTTTTGGAGCCTCTGATCCGAAGTCTTCTGCTGTCTCCGGGGCTGCTGTTGCGACATTTGATTAGCATCAACAGCCGCTGCAGGTGCCTTGCCCCTACCACGGGAGGCGAAATTCGAGTTCGGAGGATTAGCCATCGGTTGGCTCCTCTTGGCCTTCTTCCTTTTGAGGAATCGCTCGGCTTGCTCTCCTCGGACCTTCAAATCCTTCCATGTTTTGGACGGTGTTGTCCCCATTGCTTCCAACACGTCCAATGCGAGGTTGTTGTGGCAAGTCTGGAGAATGAACTCCTCAGTGATCGGGTCTCGACAGTTCATCGCCTTGTTCCGGAACCTTTTGACGAAGGTATCAACTAATTCTCCGTCTTTTTGTTTCTCATCAAGCAACAACCCGATGGATATCTCGGTGTCATCGTCGAAGAAGTTGGTGAGGAATTTAGTCTCCATGTCGTCCCAGCTATTCACACTTCCTGGCTTGAGGCGGCGATACCAATCGAAGGCGGCTCCACGAAGAGTGCCAACGAAGGACCGTACCATCAGAGGCTCATTACCAGAGATAACCCCTAGGTGTGATTTGAAGTAAATCAAATGCTGAGTGGGTGAACCCATCCCATTAAACGGCGTGAAGTTAATTAGATTAAACTTCGCCGGATATGGGATTGATTCCCATTCTCTTGGGTATGGACAAGGAATGCCCGTCTTCTTCATTTCTTAAGCAGAAATCAACGTATTGATTTTGCTCTCGAGGTTTTTAATCTTCAAGCTTTCACCTGTGTTTTCGCTAGCATTCTCGTTACCACCCCCTGCATTGACGGGAGGATTATGAGCTTCATTCGCACCTATGTCCTCATCTTCCTGATTAACCTGGTTACGACGACTTGGTTCGCCTTGCTGGTTCATTGATGCGGTATAAACATGTACCAAAAAGGTTGCAAGTGCACAACCGTGTCAAGTTATAGTATTTAAGATATCGATCCCACGAGGAAGGTGTTTTGTAGGAGAAAATATAAAACCGGTTCTTATGTTGTGTGCGTGACAAATAGGAATGATAAGTGAATGTGATTGTGAAGAGATTGAGAGAGTGAAAATGGTGTGTAAATAGATGCAAAGTGTAAGTGAGAGTGGATTTGAAAAAGAATGAGTATGATCAATAAGGTGAGAAGGAAAAAATGAATAAAATCAAGAAACAAATGAAAAATCAAGAATGAAGAACAAAATTCAAAAATAAAAGAAAATGCAAGAAATTAAAGATGGTGGATTCAATTATAGATATGAGTAATCTACAATTGAACCCACTTCTTAGAAAAGGGTGATTCCCTAAAGGGTTCTAGCCTAAAGGCGAATCAAACAAAATAAAAATAAACAAAAAGAAAAACTAAACCCAAGAGGGTTCTAGCCTCAAGGTGAATAGTATAAGAAATTAAAATCTAACTACAAAATAAAGTGCAAAATCTAAACTACAAAATAAAATTGCAAGAATTAAATGCAAGAAAATAAATCTACTCTATAAGCATGAAATAAATCTAAGGCAAGAGGGTTCTAGCCTCTTGGCTATTTAACAAGAAAATAAAATCTAAACTACAAGCATAGAAATAAATCTACACTAATAAGCAATAAAAAGGAAATAAAAGAGAAAAAGGAAAGAAAATGCAAACCTCTAAATAATTCTTCATCTCCATCTTCATCATCCAACAAAGAGAAGAAATATTTAAAGTGGTGAAAAAATTATTATTATTAATTGCAACTAAAGTTACAATTTTTGGAAGGCCTTCTCAATTAAGAGTAGCCCTCCTCTCCAAAAGGAGTTTACAAAATTTTCACACCTCTAACCCCTCACTCTCTACCCCTATTTATAGTAAACATCAGTGAATGAGAGCCATTGGATTGAAATCTTATCCAAAAACATCAATTTTCAGCCTTTGATTCGTAACAAACTGCCCAGCGAGGCATCGATGCCTGCCCTTCTCCTTTTGCTGTCCGCAGAGTTCCTCTTCTATTGGCTTTTGGACTTGGATTTTGGGCTTTTGCTTGGGCTTTTGGGCTTCTTGATTTCTTCATGTATTTATTTTGGGCTTTGGCATTTCTTGGGATTTTCTTCTTTTTCTTAGCTTGGGCTTTTGGATAATTTGGAAATTGATTTTCCAATGGGCTTCATTTCTTCATTTAATCATGGGCTTTTTGTTGAGAGATGGGAATTTGAGATTT